>NC_092808.1:20198231-20541123 GCF_040954645.1 Diabrotica undecimpunctata | reverse complement strand
CACGATCAGTCTGATGAGCAACACCTTAAAAATATTCCTCAAAATAATTCACAATAAAATTTACAGAAAATTGGAAGAAGATATCGGAGAAACTCAGTTTGGATTCCGGGAGGGATATGGAACTCGCGAAGCATTATTTGCCTTTAACATCTTGACACAGAGGTGTTTGGATGTGAATCAAGATGTATTTGCTTGTTCCATTGATTACAACAAGGCGTTTGATAACGTCAAGCATGACCAACTTTTAGAGATTTTGGAAGCTAAACAGTTAGACACAAATCCAAAATAGCACAACAAATGAAATTCAAATTAAAAAAGGAGTTAGACAAGGATGTGTGTTGTCACCAATGCTATTTAATCTCTATTCGGAAGAAATTATGAAGAAAGCATTGGAGGAAGAAGAGATTGGGATAAAAGTTAACGGCCAACCAATTAAGAATATTAGATAAGCGGATGATACAGTTTTAATGGCGGAGACAGTAGAAGACCTGCAAGCCATTTTAAACAAGGTAGTCACAGCTAGTGAAGAGAAAGGGTTAACAATGAACGTCAAGAAGACGAAATTCATGATTATTTCAAAAAAACAAAGATTGAGTGCAAACATGTACATTCACAATAACAAAATCGAACGGGTGCACAAATATAAATATTTGGGAACAAGCGTTAATAATAACAATGACATCACAGAAGAAATAAAAACTAGAATTGGAAAGGCTCGAGCTGCTTTTGTTAATATGAAGGACATTCTGGGAAGTCATGAAATTAACTTAAACCTGAAAATGAGATTGGTTAGACGCTACTTCTTCTCGATACTGCTGTACGGAGTAGAGACTTGGACTTTAAACAAGAGCAATATTGATAAACTAGAGGCCTTCGAAATGTGGATATACACAAGAATTTTGAAAATACCTTGGACAGACAAAGTAACAAATAGTGAAGTTCTTCGAAGAATGAACAAAGAACGGGAGCTGTTAATCACCATCAAGAGAAGAAAGTTGGAATATTTTGGTCATGTGATGAGAGGGAAAAAGTACCGATTGCTCCAGTTAATTATCCAAGGAAAGATTCAGGGCAAACGAAGCGTGGGAATACGACGTATATCTTGGCTGCGCAATTTAAGAGACTGGTTCCAGTGCACATCTAACCAATTATTTAGAGCAACAGCTTCAAAGATACGAATAGCAATGATGATTGCCAAACTCCGTAGCGGAGAGGGCACTTGAAGAAGAAGAAGTGATTCCATAGTAAATTATGAAAATATTAAAATACTATCCCGACATGGTAAGTATTTTTTTTATTTTTTTTTTAAATGTAAATATTTTATTTTTTTTTCCTCATAATTTACTATGGAATCACTAACAGGACAATTTTACTGTCATCATAGCATGTATTTGTCTTTAAAGACGAAATCGTCCCAGGAGCGCAACTCAACAATATTGGCAATATCATTTTAAAGTCGTGTACTTTAAATTGTATAAGAGCAAATAACAACATTATAACAAGCATCTTATCCAATTGGGATTACTACAGTACTATCTACACGGATGCCTCCAAATCAGAAGACGGTATAGGATGTGCCTTTTACATCCCAATGGAGAAGGTAGAAAAAATGTTCAAATTAAAAGCAAATATTTCCATATTTAGTGCGGAAGCAATTGCCATATATCAAGCCCTACTTTTTGTTTCTAACAGAGATTCCTCCGTTATTATTATTTCAGATTCCATGTCAGTTCTCACAGCCATTAACCAACCTTTTGTTCCAACCTCATACTCCAATCCCTACATAATATTAATTAAAAAATTAGTTAAACACTTTAAGGAAAATAAAAAAAATGTGATATTTATATGGGCCAAAGCACACAGTGGAATTAAACATAATGAACATGTGGACCAACTAGCCAAATTAAGTATTTATTCAGTGGATACCACAGAATTTCTACCCAGTATTTCTGATTTGGTTGCTTCACGCAAGGCAGTTTTAAAATATAAATGGAGTGACCTATGGTCTGAGTTTTGTTTTACCAACCCAAATAGATACACTTCTTTACACACAACTATCCCTGTTGCACATTGGCACAGAACTTATAATGTCCCTAGGCGTTATATAACAACCATATCTAGGCTTAAATTTGGACATGCTTGTTTTCCTGCTCATCTTGCAAGGATTCATGTGATCGAGAGTAAAAACTGTTTGGAATGTGGAGTAGAAGATGACCTAGATCATGTAATTTTTGGTTGTGCCAAATATAATTTGGAATCCACCTTATTATATAATAATATAGTTCGTATTACCGGTAAATCTCCGTTTAACGTTTTATCTGCCCTAGCGACTCAAAATAGATTAATTTACGATTGCATAATCGATTTTTTGACCAAATGTAATATTTTTCTTTAGTTAAAAAAAAAATGGTTTTTACTTTTTACCTTTGTTTTCTCTCCTTTATATGTTTAATCCTATTTACCGTGGCCTAGTTCTCCTGTGTATGTTATATATTATAATGTCCTGATGGTCCCCTGGACGTGAAACGAGTGACCCATGTTAATTGTATATGTTTATGGATATATATGTGTATGTATTATTTATATTTTTTCTCTTCTTTTTGTTAAATGTAAATTTATCTATTTTAGTCTATTCGATTGCAAATAACTCAAAAACTTTTTACTGTACCTAATGAGATTAAAAGATCATGTAACTGGCTGTATGGCAAACTGCCGAAGCCATAAAAATAAAAAAAAAATGTATAATGTATGTCTGAATTGTCAATATAGATGAGTCAGATAAAATTAAATTATTAGAAGAATTTTTCACTAAGTAAGAGAAAAATAAAAATTTGTTTATTTTACTAATGTTTGTATTTTGAGAACGATTTCCGAAGTGGAAATTGAAATGTCAATAAACGTACTTTAACCGTTAATTGTGATAATTTAAATTCCCATTTAAATAGTAATTAGGATACGTTTTTATTTTAATTTTGGATATTTTGATATATTTGCTCTACAATCCATAATTTTTTTCTAAATATGTACCTACAAAACCAAACATACGAAATAATTATAACCATACGAAAAGAAATGTTGTTTTCAGTAGTAATATCCCTAGGACATTGATAACAGAATAGATAATTTCATGACAATCGAAAGCTCGTTCCTTGGTACTGGTGCTGTTACCAAGCAACGAGCTTGAGAAATTTGTCATGAAATTATGTGGCATTCATCAATGTCCGAGGGATATTCGGCGGATTTTTCGAAAAAAAAAATCATAACTCAACATAACGAAACATTTATTTATTAAAAGTACAGTTAGTGAAAGTACAATTATTAAAATTTAAGTTAACATTAGATTCGTTGCTGTTCTCTACTATAGAAGATCTATTACCACGCATAATATTTATAATCTTGACAAAACGTGACATTTTGAAATTTATTTGGATGAAGTTGTCAAACTCGATCGTGTTGTCATAGGGATTGAAAATTGCACTGAATGCAATTATCAGTCTAATGTTGACATGATTGGGTGAAATTGTTTCACATGACACAAAATGACGAAATTTGAATGGTTGTTAGAACAGTCGAAAAATTATCTACAAAATACAATTATAATTTACATGGTGTTCTATTAAAAAATAGAAAATTGTGTATTTGGTAATAGTGATCACACTGTATATTGTATGATTAGATTTCATTTCATTTTTAAATTATTTAAAATTAACATTATTTTAGAAAAACTTTGACTTATCACTTGTATTTTTATTAGATTGAAAACCTAATCTTTTAAAATATTACCATTTTAATATTTCAAAAATTATTAAGTTTAGACCTATTAAACCTTTTACAAACTCCTTATGTTTTTTAAAAATATATTCAAAAATAATTTAGTATACCAACAAGGTATTTTATTAAAAAAAATTACACTTTGGTTCATTCTCTTGTTATAACTGACCCTGTACATTAGAAAATAATTTCAGATTATAGACGTCTTTGATAGACATCATTTTTGGTATAAACATTTTTTATATACTCCACAGATTAACCACAACAAAAGAAACCCAGAGGGTTGGTGCATACCGAATGAATGTTTTTGAATTTTCAATGCAGATATAATAATACGATTTGGTAAATTTTTGCAACAGTATATAAATAAAAGCAGGAACGAAATTTCATTGCTTATTATTTCTATTCAAAAGCAAAATATTTTTCTTTTGAAGTACCAAATGTCACAATATTGTTAGTTTGAAATATTCTAACTACATTATGCTGAATGATAGGATTGAAAAGTATATAAAATTGACAATAATCTTATTTAAGTGACCTACCTACATGACAAAAGTACTTAAATGTGTACTCTAAGAAAAGTATTTAATATAATAAAGCATTGTCAAAATATTTTTCAAAAGCTGGATTATCTAGCCTTTTCTTTAAAAAGCCTTATTTTTAAAGTGTCGCGTATTTCTGCGTAGATTCCTACCGGTCACCCTTTTATATATTTGTATAGTTTCACTGGTCATGGCCTAGGGTTATTTTATTACTATAATATTTATTTTTGGATATTCATACTTGGAGCGTTTCAAGAAAAGCTTATGAATATAACATGGAAGTTATATATCGAAGTTATATATATAATATGTAGACTTCGGCAAATATGCATATTGCATATTTTGCATATTGTGCATATTTTATGCAAATATTTCATATTTTGGCATATTTGTATAAAAGTTTGCATAAAGTGCATAAAAGTTCAGATTTTTATACTGTATTTGAAAATTTTTAAACATACCAATTTATTTCAATTCTTGTATAAAATTTTGTAGTCATTTTAATCAAGAAATGATCTAAGTACGTAATCTCTACAGGTACAAAACATTTACAATTTCAAAGAAGATCAATTTAAGTAGCCCTCAACATTCTTAGAAAGTCTCGGCCACTGAGGCATTCAGTTATTGGATAATCGCTAAGGGTTCGCTCATTTGCATTTTATGATCTAATCCCCAAATCTATCTACAATTTATTGTATCTTAACAGCAGGTAAACGGCTAATAGTTTTGTTCCTAATTTAGGGATTTTCCAAAATCTCCCAGTTTATTGAATTAGGTACCTAAACATTTCTAATTTGATGCTCAGATTTGTAAATCATTTTTGTTTTGATATTCAAAGCGTAAACACTCGTGCGTAACAAAAAGGAAGATTGTGATTTTATAATGCCTAAAACAACCAGTGCTTCAACTTGGATTAAACCTTATAAAGAGCTGTCTATGGATATGGGAAAAATCTACTGTTCAGTCTGTGGCAAAATTGTAAGTATCTAATATTTTCTATTAAATATCTAATATTTCAAACATACAGGGTGTTTCCAAATGACACTTACAACGTTTGACTGTAGATACTTCTCGAAAAATTGAACAAAACGATATAGTTAATGAGGGGTCAAACTTATTTACTTTTCGAGATACAGGGTGTTAAAATTAAAAAAAATTAAATTCTTTTAGTTAATAACAACAATAACTTTAAAACCAATAAACGTATTTACTTGAAATTTAGTACTCGTAGGTTGTTTTTAAATGAAAAATAGCTTCCTTTAGTGAGAAAAAATTGTCCATGGTACAATACAATGGTGTGTATTTAAAAAAAAAATTTCACCTTTACTTTTTTTTATGAAGTCAGCTATTCTAAAACACAATTATTTTTATTGTAATTGAATTAACAAAAAAAAAACTTTTGTTGAATTTTAAAATAAGTTATATGATGTACTAATGGTTAGTAACAAAAACTAATTTGTGGATTAATACTGCATTTAAAACACTTAGCGAGTGTTTTTTTTTCCAAACCAGTTATTTGATTAACCAAAAACACCTTGTATATTTTTATATTTTAAAGGTTGGGTTAAAATAAAGGTTTTTATTTTTATTTATAGATAGCATGTGAGAAGAAATTTCAGATAGACCAACATGTGAGAACTGCTTCACACATTGCAAAAAAAGGAAAAATAGGAGGAAAACATCAAACTTCAATGGCTAAATGTTTCCAATCTACTTCAAAAAAATTAGATGAGCAAGAAACTTTTAATGAAGACTTGTGTCGCGCATTAGTGTCTGCAAACATACCGCTTTCAAAATTAGCAAATGTAAATTTTAGTTCGTTTCTAAAAAAATATTGCAAACTTAATGTTCCAAGTGATCGGTCTCTAAGAAGAAATAATGTGAACGGGCCTATACTCGTCGGTGTTAATTAATATTAAGGAAGAAATTGCAGATAATTATTTTTACATATCTGTAGACGAAACCACTGATTCCTCAGGAAAGTATATTGCTCATTTATTGATTGGTGTTCTTAAAGAAGATACCTTACCAAAATCTCATCTTATTTCATGCCAGCAACTTGAGAAAACAAATGCTTTAACAATTTCGCGTTTTATACAAGAAACATTAGCAACTTTTTTTCTTCCGACAACTATTCCTTCTAATAAATTACTGCTTATTTTATCGGATGCTGCTCCTTATATGGTGAAAACAGGACAAAATTTAAAAATATTTTTCCCAGATTTAATACATGTTACTTGTGTAGCGCATGGATTAAACAGAGTTGCAGAGGAAATACGAAAAAAGTTTCCTCTTGTAAATACCATGATATCCAGTGTCAAAAAAGTATTTCTTAAATCTCCTATAAGAATTCAACTTTATAAAGAAATGCTACCTAACATTCCTCTTCCACCACAACCTATTTTAACGCGATGGGGAACATGGTTAGAAGCAGCTAATTTTTATGCAGATCATTTTGTTAAAATAAAGAACATAATTGATACGTTAACAGATGAAAGTTCCCAATCTCTTTTGGATTCTAAACAAACTTTTCAGAGTAACTTGCTTCAACAAGAACTTTCATTTATAAAATCAAATTTTAGTTATGTTCAAAAAACAATTACTCAGTTAGAATCACCAAAACTGTCATTGTTCGAAAGTACAGCATTAATAAAAGAATTTGCGTCATGTTGTCGGAACGTTAGAGGTAATATTGGAAAAGATATTTTAAAAAAATTTGAAGCTACTATGGAAAAAAATAAAGGTTACCATATTCTTTCTGAAGTAGTCAGTGTTCTAGCTGGAAATATTTCGGAAACAATTAATTTAGAACCAATGCTCCCGTTACATCAGTTGATGTTGAACGAAGTTTTTCCATATATAAATATATGTACTCAGACAGAAGCCACAAGTTTTTGTTAGAAAATTTTGAACACCACTTGGTCATTTATTGTTACCATAATTCTAAATAAGTTTATTCATACTTAAAAATGATGTAGTTACTTAAAATAAATGTAAATCTTAATGAATAGTAGGAAATATTTAGTTATGTACACTTTTTTTTTTAAATAAAATTGTTACTATTTTACGATTTTTTTATTTATTTGTATGCATATTTTGTAAAATATTTGCATATTTTCGGGTAAACACGTGCATATTTATGCGCATATTTTCTACATTTTTATTTGCATATTTGCCGAAGTCTAAAATATGTATATAAACTTTCAATAAGGTTTTGATAGTGTAAAAAAAAACAAAATGTTGGGAGATATTCGAAACCTAATGGTTTATTAATATATCAGCCAATCTGCCTCAAAAGCATTACAATGAAAATAATGTAATACACAAATATACCATCGAACGTCTGGATGCCTCTACACAAATCAGTCAAACGAATTCTGTAAGTAGTAAGTGTCGAAGTGACGAAGTGACTGTGAGGACTTGTTCCTACCAACAAGTCCTCACAGACACTTCGTTTAAGGACTAGTAACCCCAGTGAAGCCTTACGTTGCCATGTAATCCATTCCTTTTGTAACTTAAACATCATAATTTTAAATTTTCAAAAGTACCTAAAAGTTAATCAACATTTAAAGGGGTTTTACCCATATATTTAGTGGCTTCGAATACGTAAATCCAGATAGCATTGATGATGGAATAGTTATTCCGAAAACGTTCTGTGATGTAGCCCGATAGGATTTTTATTATTATACCTTTTATAAAGGGCCTTTTACATAAATTTTTTGTAATACATGGTATACAGCCAACTACATTAATTTATTTTTCTTGTGGATTTTATTTGATTCTGTATGTTTCCTTTTTTCGTGCCTTTTCTATCTTTCATTTTTTTGTAGAAGTTTTTTGTAGATTGTAATAATTTGCTTTTTCTTGATTTCTTCGAGTAACATTTTTTCTTTATACTGGTTTTATTGTCAGTTCGAATTTTGTTTTCCCTACACATCACAGTTTGCATTCTTCTTTCATCAATTCTACCTTATCTTTTCAATATGAACAATTTCTATTCATCTTCTTTTAAGAGAATCTGCCAACTCTATACTGCTACTTTTAAGACTTCCAGAAGTCTACGATCCTTTTCTGATTTTCTAACCTACCATGGAGTTCCCTCTAAAGTAGTCCTCATTCAAAAACCTCAAACAGAGGTTCAGTTTGCTTCTGGAACAGTGTACCTCAAAAGATGTCATCATTTCAATATAATTTTTGTTACATTGGAAAAACTTTTTTGATTATTAAACTTAAAAAGATTTTCGGTTATTTAATTCCTGAATACCTTTTCTATCAGGATCACGTCCTGTACAATTTGGACGTGATAAATAACATAGTGGACAACTACATTTAAACTTACATAGAAATTATATGATATTAGCCCAATTTGCGTTTTAAATAACTCTAAAATATTATTTAGCCAATCCAAAAACTATATAAAACCAATATTGGTGATACATTAATCCTTGAGTAATCAAGTACATGCAAATTACATGAATAGCCGAGTGGGGTTTGTGAGGCTCAGTTTTTATTTTACAATGTAAATAAACATCTTTAAGAAAATGCAAAAAATGTTAACAAAAATGTACTTCTCTTAATTTAATAAACAAAATTCTAATCCTAATTTCAATTTGCATTGCAGTCTTCGCAAATCGGTTTAACATGCTCTTAGCATAGCCACTTTTGGCATTTGATACAAAAATATTGTGTTTTACCACTTGGACAATAGGCGCAACGACCTCGTGTATTTGGACGGGGAGGCGCTGGATCTGCATGTACTCCGCTTAATTTTTGGGCGATATTTCTGATATCCTTTTGTAAATGAGGATATCTTGCTCTGGTTAGCATGTTCTCTCTTGTCAAGGCTAAGCCAATTGATTTCAGAAATAATCTTCGTTCCGAAATTAGGTCGTTTTCATTTGCATTACATTTATGTATGACGTAAAAGTTTATGTAGAGACCATTGGCCATCTTTGATGTTTCTGCCTACGATATAAACCGCGCATTTCTGATCGACTTAGTCAACGCCTGATTTTGTAATGTTATAAAAAAGTAGTAATATTGGGCTTACAGGCATCTCCATAATATTCATCAATCGAGTCCACATAGTGAAAAGATGATAACAGCATCACGACTTTTTTTTCTTTGGGATATACGACACCAAAGTAATGGATTTGGAAAATGCAAACATAGACGAATACTGTGGTCTACTGGGATCAAGAATTTCCTGTGGAATCTCCCTTTTATTTTTCGAATTGTTCAAACAATTGTAATCTTGAGCTGCTCCAGCATGCGTTTGACAATTATCTATGGTTATATTTTTAGACGATCCAAACACAGGCTTACATATTCTTTCAACTAAATCGGTGGTTTTAGTACTAACGAATTGTGGTGCTATAGACGAATCCTAAAGATATCGTGGGTTTCGCACACTTCCATTGAAGATGTTCTTCAAATGATCAATTCAGAACGTCTGCTCATAAACAACATAAAGAAGAGAAAAACAGAATACTTCGGCCATATAATTAGAGGACCTAAATACCATCTACTTCGCCTTATAATACAAGGAAAAGTGGAAGAAAAGAGATGGATTGGTCGAAAGAAACTTTCATGGCTGCGTAATATTAGACAATGGTGTGGTTCCACAGTAGAAGAATTATTTCGCGCAGCAGCCGACAGAGAAAGGTATCAGGAAAAAATATTTATTGATTAAAAAATACAAATGTGAAAATACACAAGAAAATATGCATAAAAATACAAGTAAAATGTTCAAAAAGAAATTCACACAACACTGCACTACTTACAGGGGGAGATCGGTGGTGATGACGGCATCTCAAGCTCCTACAGGTCCATCCTCGGTCGGTGTGCCACCTCCTCCAACGGGCTCATCTTCTTCTCGGTCGTCCGGATCCCATCTGCCATATCCAACGGGGTTTCGTAGAGTACCAGTGTGCCGAAGCTTACGTGGTCGTCCAACCACTTTCGGTAGGGGGGCGATGACTGGGTCTACTCCGGGACTTCCACCTCCATCTCGAATAAGCCTGGCTCGTCAAAGGTGTCTGCACGTCGAAGGCGTCAGGTCTGCAGAAAGCCTCGATGTCGGAGTGTTAGAGTATTACTTTCTAACACTACGTGGTTCTCCCCATTCTTCTCTTGACTTCAACCTATGTTGGAGTCAATGGTGTGTTGCTTTCTGTGAATTCGAGCTGGGTCGTGGGTTCAGATTTTAACCACGTTGTCGGGCGCCATGTCACCTCGGAGGAACAAATAAGGGTCTAACCACCTTCTGATATCCCCGGGTGCTCTGTAGAGGGCTTCGAATATACTGTCGAGAGCTCCTCTACTTAAGTCCATTTTCGGGTTGTGGACTTGGAAAATATTTATTTTCGGTGTCTTGCCTTGAAAAGAGCAAGATATTTCTTACATGACAATTTCTTCGTCGAAATAAAAACACCAAGTTAAGTTGAAACAATTCTCAGCCACAGGGTATAGAAAATAAATGCAGGAAGCAGAGCCCCGAGAGCACTAAGCTCTCGGAGAGTCCGTGAGAGACTGACCTGGCTGACCTGAAAATCGCCAATATTTATATGCGCTGTTCCAGCGATAAATAGGGATTTCCAGGTCAAGAGCCAATGGGAAAATTCGAGGCGGGGTGATGCGCATCGAAATGCGCACTAGTCCATAGACTATGGCATTCGATGACACTTTGGGATGTACATGCGGAATCCGCAACGTCCATGGAATGCAAAAAGCATCTCGTCTAATGTAAAGTAAGATCCAGGAACGTAATTAGACTAGGTATAATAGACCAAAGACCGCCCTTATTTCCACAGTATCTGTAGGTCTGGCTTCATTCGGATCTGCACAATTGTTTAGCAATATCTGCATCAATAAAATATTTCCAACACTCTAAATGATCAACTGCTTGACAAGCATTTCCCTATGAACCTGGTAAGTACGAAATTAAATTAGAACTTTTGTCCGAACATTTTTTGGAGGCGCATGTTTTCTCCATGATACCTCATCTATTGCATAAAAATATAATTTTGCCGCCGGTTTTTCGTATTTGTTTCAAAACATTTTGAAGTTGCAGGTTCCTCCACCAATTCTTACTCCAAAGATGTTTCCAATTCTTCCTCCCATTCTTCTTCTGCGTCTGTATTGTGGTCACTTTCTTGACACCTAGCTAATTCTGGCTTCCTTTCCAAATCAATATTTTCTTCTTCTACTTCATCATAGAGCTGTTGTAACCTTTGAATTTCTTTCAGATAAGGATCCATCAATGAAATCTGAAATACAAGAGAAAAAAATTAAAGGATGGAACATTACTATATTTATATTTAACCATAGAAATTAAAATACTTACTCTATGTACGTTATACTTCTTCTTCTTAAAGTGCCCTCTTCTTAATGGAGGTTGGCTACTAAAATTTTAAACTCTTCTCTATCTTCAGCTGTTCTTATTAGCTGTTCAAAATTTAGCCCTGTCCATTGTCGGTTGGCTACTAAAATTTTAAACTCTTCTCTATCTTCAGCTGTTCTTATTAGCTGTTCAAAATTTAGCCCTGTCCATTGTCGGATGTTTTTGAGCCACGATAGTCTTTTCCTTCCTAGGCCTCTCTTTCCCTCGATTTTTCCTTTCACCATAAGTTGGGCATATTGGTACTTATTATTTCTCAGTATGTGGCCTAGGTATGATGTTTTTCTAACTTTTACTGTGTTAAAAAGTTCTCTTTCCTTGCCTATTCTATGCAGCACTTCTTCGTTTGAGGTATGCGATATCCATGAAATTTTGAATATTCTCCGGTAGATCCACATTTCAAAAGGCCAATTTATTTACGGTTGATGTTTTAAGGGTCCACATTTCAACTACATATAGAAGAGTCGACCAGACGTAGCATTTTGATAAACGTAGTCGAATTTCGAGTTTTATTCGAGAATCACAAAGCAGTTTTTTTATTTTTTCGAAAGATTTTCTATCCTGTTCTAGTCTCGATCTTATTTCTATATCAGGATTTAGGCTGCTATCGATCCAACATCCCAGGTACTTAAATCTATTGACCTGTTCTAAAATGTGCCCATTTATTGTGCAAGGTTGAGGTACGTTTTGGTTTTTTCGGATTGACATCACTTTGGTTTTTTTAATGTTTATTTTCATACCAAATTGCTCACAGGTCGAGTTGGTCTTGTCGATGAGTCGTTGTAGACCTAAGTCGGAATCCGCAATTAACACTGTATCATCGGCGTATCTGATACTGTTGATATTTACGCCATTCACCTTGACTCCATCCTTGGAATCCTCCAATGCTTCTTTAAATAGAAACTCGGAGTAAAGATTAAACAGCAGAGGCGACAGAACACATCCTTGTCTAACTCCCCTCCTAATTTCTACTTCTGCGGATGCGGAACCTTCGATCCTAACTCTGGCGTTTTGGTTCCAGTACAAGTTTTTTAAGAATTTGATGTCTGATGTTATACTTCTACTACTATTAAAAGTGCAAATAAATAGAGAACTACTATTCACTTATGCAAACCCCGTTGTTCACTGTTGTTCGACATGTGGACGGAAAGGTACTGACGAACGCAGCGCACTCCGACATAAAATAAGCAGTAAGGGCGTGAGGCATTAGAAATAAATTGTCGCTGGTCTCACAGGCCTCACCCGACTACTCAAGGGTTAAACTGTAAAAGACATCTATCATCATAGGATTATTTTAATACAAAAGTTTTGTCAATATTATGTGCTACTTGGGGTTTGTTAACTTAGAGTATAAATAGGTTTCTTAGTGATGAAAAGAATCGAGAGTTTTAGATGGTGATTGTAATAGTTCTAATATACGAATGTCTTTATTATTATATTGTTGACATTTGAATGACGCCTTGCGTAAAATTCAAACAAATCTTAAATTTCTTCTCTAGTTTCTACAATTTCACTAATTTTTCGGTATTATTTATTTTTATCTTGTAGATGTATTAAAATTTGGAGTAAAAGCAGTTAAATTTTAGCTGACACCATTTTGCGAAAAAAGTTAATTAATTTGTTCAAATTATGTCGAACGCTGGTATAAGATCTACCAACCATCATTGGTATCTCATCTATGTATTTCCATCTATTTTGTTTTTTCCTGTACTTTTTTACTACTATATTTGAATTTTGAGAATGTTGTAACTGCAACTAAAATTACTGTTTTCTAAATTAGTACCCACTACTCAGTATGATCACGACAAGTGTAGCAATTTTTCCAAAAAAATCCTTTAGTAGTAGACGTTGACCCGAATAACCTTTGTAACAATAAATCCGGACCTGAACATTTTCCCAGAACGAGTTTTCGTGAAAAGCGCGCGGCAGTTTTCCCCCGTGACCGTGATTTATTGCCCAAATGGATTTTGTTTGGTTTCATTTGGTTTGGTGTGTAGAATGGAGCACAGCACCCTTAGAAAAAGAATTCCAATACTAACAGGACGAATAATTCTTCTCGCATTCAGCGGCGCGCTAACAAAATAAAAAAAAAACGTAAAAAAGTTTTACTTATTGGAACCTTTTTACGATTTTGATGAATATATTTACATAAATGTTAACCTTGTGATAAATAAATAAATAAATATATTCACCATTCTACAATTTAGAGTACATTTTTAGTGTATTAGGAGATTCGTAAAAAAATATAAATATAAACAAAAGAAAATAAATAAATAAATATATAATTTTTTGAACAAAAAAACAATAATGGATTTTAATATAATAATTTTTCTAAGAATTTAGTAAATATTTAAAACCTAAACAAAATAAATTTGTACTAAAAGCAATTTGACTTTGTAAGTCCTAGGCTTTCACCTAATCTGACCAGAAGTAAATAATTAGACCTTAAATTTTTAATACGCGTCGATCAATATATCACTTGTACTTTTTCTAAGACTGTAATGTGGCACTTTCGATTACAAGTTTTCAACCGAAAGTAATATAAAAACGTGAAGTATATATTTGTTCTCGACGCTAAGACGTGTCGAATAATATATCGCTGGTACTATTTCAACGACTATAAAGTAGTACTTCCGGTTGCAACTGGAAACCCGAGGTCAATTTTATTACCTTTATTACCATCTTTGGATTGTAAGCTCTCATTCAGTACTTCTTTTTTTTCTTGCTTCTTTTATGTAGGCCTTGTTTCTTCTTCAATATTAGCCTCCTAAATTGTTTAAATTATAGCACCATCTTTTTCTTGGTCTGTCAATACTTCTTCGTCCATTTGGTGACTTATTCAACTTCATTTATGTATATATACAAGGATTTCCACAGTTTTCACTGTATTCCTTCAGTCAACCGTTTTCTCCAATTTTTCCTGTTTAGCCAGTCCCCTTCCTGTAGGTTTCTTCTACTCATTGTTTCATCCACTTCATCTCTGAAAGATCTTCAACTTCATTTAATACCTCATTTGTAATTCTATCTGTTCTAATACCTAGGAAATTGTGTTTACGGATATACGGACAGACAGATATAGCTAATCCAAGGTTTTCACATTTTAATGTTGTAAAATGGGTAGAAACAATAAAAACATATATTATTAGCAGTAGACAGTTGTGAATTATACGTTGACTAAATAGACCGATTCTGAAACCTCAGACCCGACCACAATCATGGCATGCTCAGGCTTGATGTTATCCTTGCCCTTCTAAGTTTCTTGCACCTTCATATACTGTTCTTCGCCATGCCAAGCGGTATATTGCTGCATCTTCCCAGGTGCTTAAGTCAGTGTCACATTTAATAATTTTTTTTTAATATCGTCCCTGTTTCACTTCTGTTGTCCTCGCTGCTTGCACTGTACGTTCCTAATGTATGAGAATTGTATTTGTTCTGGCATGCGCTTATCAGGTATTCGGACCATGTGTCTACTCCACCAAAGTTGGTGTTTTATGATCATGGCTTCAATACTAGTTGAGTTTCCTGCTTCAAAGATGCTGGTATTGGTTGGCAGATCCTTCCAGGTTACTCTCAGAATTCTTTCAAAGACAACGTTGTTGATATTGTTCCAAAGACTTAAGGTGTCGCCTGTGAATTATCAGTTTTACAGCCGTAATAAGAAATCGCTATGGCGTGGTAAACATTAAATTCTGTTTGGATGTTGATGTTGAGGTTATCAAAAACCCTTCTCATAAGACGACCAAAATCTGCACTGGCACATGTTAGTAGGCTCTGAATTTCTTTATCGATTATTGTATCTTTAGAGAGATAGCTGCCGACATAAGAAAAGTAATCAATAATTTTAAGACTTTCACCTCCAACTCTGATGGATGATGGTTCGGGAGCGTTGAAGGTGGGCACAAGCTGGTAAAGAAAACGTATTTTATTAATATTAAGCGGCAGGCCTAAATTGATGTACATATGATTAAATATATTTTACATTATTTGCAATTCTTCGTCTAAGATAACTGAACCTTAGGGTTCAGGAGACTATGATTAGGAGACCTTAGGAATAGTCAAATCGGTACTATATTTGTGTACCTGGTGGTAATGCCTCTCTAACAAGATGCATTGTTGTTCCTACGAAAGTGGAAAACAAGGCCGGAGCAATTATACAGACCTGTGTAACTCCCTTGGGAACCTAAAAAGGCTCAGAACTGTAAGCTTCAGAAAGGCTGGTATGACTGCTAGCAGTCATATTGTTATGACTGCTAGCCTATTTTTGAGGTTATCCGATAGAGGTGAATATTTTTTAGAATGCTTCCGGATTGACAGTGTCGAAAGCCTTTACAAGATCTATAAAGGCCATAAAAAGTGAAAGGTTTTGTTTTCTGAATTATTTTTGGACCAAAAATCAAGTCGACGGTCCCTCGATTGAATTTAAACCTATACTGTGTTTCTGATAGGACTGTTCTGTAACTTGCATTAGACGATTTGGTAGAATTTTGTAATTTTTTCAGCAACAGAAATTAATGATACTCTCTGGTAATTTCCAGATAAGACCTTGTCGCCTTTTTTAAAGATGGAAAAAATAGAGGCATTTCGTATTTGTGCAGAAAGTCGATAAGTATGTTGCCCAAGTGTTGGACCCTTCCTAAAGAGATCAGCTTGAATTCCGTCAGCACTATCTGCATTGTTGTTTTTTAAATGTTTGATTGCTTTTCGAATTCTTGTAAAACGAGAACGTTGCTTAGATGATGTATGGGTTTTTAAGGAAAGATGTTAAGTATATCCACTTCGACATGGGACTGTCTACTTAAAAGCTATTTACTTTTACTATTTAAAAACTTTTTATTTTTTTTTTCAACGGCGATTGATTAGGTATCCTTAAAAAGTTGAGTGTTATCTTTTCAGCGCCCTAGGTTTAAGACTTAAGATCTTGAGCTGTATTCAGCTTAAGTTGCCTTAAAAATTCCCTAGTGTTGATATTTTGCCCAGATTTTGTATTTCACGTGGTTTATCTGTCCAACATTCATGTTTAAGTTGGCTCCTATGTAGTGTTGTTTTTTTTTTCAATTAATTTGGGTCCTTTTTGCCAAGCGATGTACGATTTATGTTTTTTTCTCTATGAGTATCTGAAAGAGCTCAAAATTTTCATTGAATCAATCTTGTAGTTTCCTTTTGATATATCCAATAGCTTTTTCAGCAGATAGAGCAAAATAAAGAGAAGAAGATGGATGAATTGGATGAATGACAATATACTACAACTCATGGAAAAAAGAAGAAAATCAAAGAATAACAAAAGAATGTACAAAAATATTCAGAGACAAATAATCACCGAAATACGAAAGGCCAAAGAAAATTAGTTAAAAAGACAGTGTGAAGAGATAGAGTTGTTGGAACAAAAACACCGCCATGCTCTGTAAGTTGACCTTCTTCTGCTTTTCAGATTTCACCCAGAGTAGCAATTATTATATTAAATTTCATCAATTTACGAGTTATTATTGCTGCTCTCTGCTGTAGCCTTCTTAATCTCTTTAAATTTCGACTGCAAAGTGGTGCTACCTCTGCACGCGGTTATTCAGTTATTCAGTCGGGCTGTGATTAGAATGCCTATGTTTAGGATACCTTTTATAGTGCCCTCCTCATTAAGAGTAATTGGAAGACACTAAATAGGACTGCTTAGTCACAACTGTAGCACAGAAATTGCTCTACAGCCAATCCTTGAGCAGAAATGGCGATCACACACGTGCCATTTGATTACTAGGAGCTTCCAGATTGCCCAGAACGGCCCAGATGCCTTGGCGTGAAATCTTTTAATGTGAAAATAACACTTACATATCAGTAATCACATGATACTTACCAGACAAGAAACCAGTGGCATAGAAACTAGAACAACTAGAGAATTAATGTTAGCCTTCAGGTGGCAAGATTTCTTTCTTCGTCATTCATGACTCCACTTTCCACTGAGTGTTGGTTCCCAATATCCAGTGCTATTACTTAGGTTACCGGTGTGTATCAACTTGGAGGTAAATATAGGAATTAAGTAGGAGAGGCTGAGTTATGCTAACTGCAAACATATATATGTCGATTCACTACCTCTTGGCACTTTAAAGTGAAATATTGACGATTACGTGAGGTTAGGTTAGGTTAGGTTAACGATTAACGATTAACGAAATATTAACGATTACGTTAGTGACGTACTTTGGAACGTTTTAATCTAGTCTCGTTAAAATCTACAGCCAAGATACAATTTAATTATTTAGGTTAACAATGTGATGAAAATATTCACGAAACTTTAACTCTATCGTTAAATCTTGTTAATAGTTAAAAAATATATTTTTGTTGATATAGATACAAACAATATAAACTCTATGCGGTATATTATGTAATTTTTTATTAAAAAATAATATATCTTATTAATCTTGTATATTTCCGCGAAAAGTTGTGTAACAGAGCAAATTCCTGTATTATTGTGTAACATTCATGATCATTGCTAAATAATGGTCTGCAAATAATAATAATTATAGTCGATGAACTCCACTCAATCTAGTTTAAAGACTAATCTTAGAGAAAGTAAAAGTGTATGAAAGTTTTCGACCATCTGTGTTCAATTAATGTTATCTTAGTACGTGAGGGATAATCATAGAATTATAGTTGTTGCCGATGTTAACAAATCATTAGAATATTATGAGCTATTTCTAGATACATCTAGAGTATCAACATCTATGAAATGTATAAAACATATTTTTGTGTATACTAATTTTGAATTTAATAATGTTTGCATTGAAATAATTTTTATGGCGTCGTCTTAAAACTTTCAGGCCTCCATATACAAACAATTTTCTAGAATATAATTTTAAAAATAAACTTATCCATTGTGCTATGCCTGTATATATTGTCCCTGATCGGGTTTGAAAAAAAAACTTATAAAATTAACAAAAGCGACGACGATCATTTAAATGTGATATTATTTTATAGATATATATGTTTGTGTTCGTGTATGTGTTTGTCTGAAGAGAAAACAGCAAATTAAAAAAAACTAATACCTATTTTAATGCATTTTAACAAAGTACAAAAAAGAATTATTTTGAAAAGAGCATTCAGAAAGTCCCAAACCATCTGCCCAAACATGTTGCCCCAGTTGGAAAGAGAGATGAAGAAATGTAGCAAAATCTGTAGCTGCCGAGCAAGGACAAACAATAACGGCTGTTTGCTGTATGAGTACAACTGGCCACCATGTCCCTCCATTTTCCTTATTTGCTTAAAAATGGATGAATCTTCTTCTAATTAAAGACGGGCCCACGGACCCATTTATTAAGTCTTCCACCACATAGCAGCCATAAGACCCAGCCACTCGATCGGGCATTTTTCAAACCATTAAAAGCTTATTATGAGAGCGTCGCTGACAGCTGGACCAGTTCCCATCCAGGACAGGTTCATTTACCATGTGGCTGGTCTATTTTCAACCGCATTTGCTAAAACTGCTACTGTAGACATAGCAAGAGAGGGCTTTCGGTCTACAGGAATCTACTCACTAGATAAAAATGTTTTTTCCGACGTAGACTTTATGCCAGCGGAAGTAACAGAGCACGATTTAGGTGAAGATTCAGACGATGACGGTCATGTTTTCATCCAGTTTCAGCAAAAAGAAAAAGAAGAACTTGTTACTGATGCGATAGAGCCTCAGCCGTCAATAAAATCGGAAGTCATAATTTCTGTACCACGTCCTTCAAATATTGAAAAAGAAACTATTACTGATACGAAAGAGCCCCAGTCATCATCAAAATCAGAATAGTCAGTAATTTCACCTTCAGACATTATTCCCTCCCCAAAAATTAAGATAAAAGGAAACGAACCAGGAACAGTTTGAAGTCAACCCTACTAACATCGATACCTAATAAGGAGCAAGTTAGACGATCATGAAGAAAAGAAGGAAGCACAAAAAGAGAAGAAGAGGAAAGCATTACTGAAGAACCAGAAAATCAAATCTCAAAGTGCTAAAGTTCGTGCTACCCAAAAGAAAGTTTTCGACGAATTATCATCTGATGAATCAGTAGCACTCACCTACAAAGAAAGTATTGATTCTTGTGACATTCATTTTTCCGATAACGATGACGAGTAAGACACTGATGTCGTACCAAATATTTCACCTGATGACTTTATCGTAGTGAAGGTTTTTGGAAAAAAATCATACAGATTATTTGTCGCCAAAGTCTGCCAACGAAATGATGATGGTTATGAAGGCGTATTTTTTAGCGACTGCCCACAACATTTCGTTTTCATGAGGCAAAGGAAGATGTTTTAAACTTTCAAGGCCATTAAAAATCAGCTCTTTCAGATTTTCAAATTCAGTATGATTCTCTAATGACCTCGTCAAATACAGTTCTGCGTGTTTTTGCCCCCAACTACAATCACAATTCATCATCTTATTCTACACAACATAAATTGACAGCATGTTGCATAGATTAATAGAAATTCCAATGTCAAAAAACAACTTTAAGATAGAAATAAACATTCATAAGCAAATAACAGTAAACAATTGGTAAAACAAACAAACAATAAATAAAATTTTAAATCATAAACTACATAAGAAAGCCCTGAAATTAGTATTTCCACCACCAGAGAAGAAACCCAGTACCTTCTGCTCAATGACATATACAAGCAAGATACCAACAAAAATAGCCAAACACGTAAAAAAGAAAGCAATGACATCAGCTTTTAGAACAAACAACAACTTGAGCAAGTATATTAAAAACAACAAGAGCCAAAAGAAAAATCACTTACACAGTACTGTATACAAACTTAAATGTGGCGACTGCCCAAAAACTTACATCGATCAAACTGGTAGAACTTTTAACAAATGTATAGCAGAACATAAAAGGGCTTTCAATAATAGAAAAACAGATTCTACGTACGCCCTTTACCTTGTCGTCCAGAATCATTCCTTTAATGACGAATTTCAAATTTATCACATCCAAAATAAAGGCCTTAAGCTATCTTTAATAGAATTTATGGAAATCAACAAAATAAAAAATACAGACATAATTCTGAATGACCAATTTGAGACAAAAAGTTATCACCTCCTCAACCTATTCAGTTAAAGACTATAAAGTGTAAACACATACCAAAAATAGATTACTTGATTAAGGCACTTTCCAAAACAGCTGTAGTAATAATTTAGAATAAATTTTGTGGAAGTTTTGAAAACAAAAGTTTTCAATGTTTTATTGTTGTATATAAAATAGATAAAGAGCAAATGAAATACAAGTTTTAATTAGATTAGCTATATTCGAGACGACAGTGATAAAAATAATAGTGTACGAAAAGGATGTAAAAAGACGATAGAAAAATATATTGACAGTTTTTTACATAAAAACATTGATACACAAACAGTAGCATTGACAGAGAGAGAAATAACAATGATGATCTACGTAACAAACAAACAAGTTACTGAAACATTACAAGGAATAAAGGTCCAAATTGTTTGAGTCAGATAACATCACTGAAAAAGTATAAGTAACGTTAGGTTTGTTTAATTGAACAACAAAAGTGGGACAAATTCAAAATGGAAGGAAAAAATTAGTCTGCAGGAGAGTTGTTAGTTTCTGAAAGCATAGGAAAGGAACACCGAGGACGATCTAGTGAGAGCCGTTTAGACAGTAACATATCTGAGAAGAGGATTCATATTGTTATGTTCCGAAATAGTAACCTATAGAGAAAGATAATTGCAGAAGCCGAAAAAAATGATGATAAAAATATATAAAAGTATAATACGAAAGGTATAAATAGTATGTTGACAATGTTATATAAACCAAAAAGGTCTTTTAAACGTGGACTATTCACTGCATAATGGGAGTTTCTAGGACAGATCAAATAATCTGCGAATAAATACTACATCGAATAAGAAAGAAGAAATAATCGACTATAGAAAAATTGTTGAGGCAAAGAATCGATAAAATAATCAGAAATCCAAAATAAGTTCTTCTTCAACTTGAGAGTGTGGATCTACTGAAGATACTGATAAAACATATTTAGTGAATCCCCAGATAATTTAGATGTAAATGTACGCATAAACAAAAAGAAATTGAGTAATGCCAGTTAGGTGAATGATACGGTAATGCTCTCTGATTGTTATGGAAGTCTACAAAGCCTAAGCCACAAGTTTACATGAGTACAACTTATACATATGGAGAGCTCAGAAGCCAATCAGTGAGTGTAAGTCATTGTTCACTAACTCAGTTACGTATTGAAGATTCCTTCTAACAGTTAAAACTTTCTATAAACAAAATGTCTAAGGCAATACTTCACAAGAAAAGCAACAGATGGCAGTACTTTATTTAGCGAAAAATGTTCGAAAGTCATCTTGGCGTATCACAGTGTGATTTGAATTTTGTTTCACCCTTTTATCGGTTATAATGAGTAAAAATACAATTGATTTACCATTAGAACTAGAAGACAATGATCCTTACTCGAATAGTGAATCAAAATACGTGCCTAACAGTGGAAATAATTCATCTGATTCAAGTAAGTAACTCTTAACCTAAAAAGCCCGGAATCATTTCTTACGAAAATATGTTTTTTGCTTTTTCTGTTAACAATTGATTAAATGTTATAGTAATTATTATTAAAGATAAACACAAAACATATTATTGTGACTGAATTACATCAGATTCATAGAAAAAAATTTTTTTAACGTACACACTTTGACCACGGAAATTTGTTTTAGATGTTTCCAATTTACCTGCAGATGATATTAGGGCAGAAAATAATATTATTGAAAATGAAAGGGGCGTTATGGTAGAATTACCAAAAAATAGAGAAAGCGCAAAAAGAATCCAACAGAAAAGTGTCGAGTGACTGAGGAGTAGGCAGATTGAGGCCACAGTGCCGTTTGACAGTTCTTGTATTTATACAGAACACGATACTGGTACGTCACGAGTGAGAGGAGTAGGCAGATTGAGACCCCGAACTCGAACGGAACCGTATCCATCTTGAAAATGGCTACAAAATGGGTGCCGAAAAGTCGACCTTCAAATTTTCATTTATCTGACCGCGGAAATCTATTCGAACATATATATATATATATATATATATATATATATATATATATATATATATATAGAATTGAGAATGAATATAAGAAAGATAAAAAAGTCAAATTATTTTAACAAGTTTATTAACAAAAAATAACAACATTCAACAATAACAGGTCAACAAATTACAGTCTGCTTAAGATGACTTAGATAATGGATTGAGGTGAAAATTAGATGAGAGATGAGATGGATTCTACCCTAAA
The DNA here is from genome assembly GCF_040954645.1 of Diabrotica undecimpunctata. NCBI lineage: Eukaryota > Metazoa > Arthropoda > Insecta > Coleoptera > Chrysomelidae > Diabrotica > Diabrotica undecimpunctata. Next base: position 20,518,133 of record NC_092808.1, on the reverse strand, counting down.
AAACCGAAAAGTTTTAATGCCATCCATGTTGTTCTTCACCGCCACCATGTTTGGATGTGTGTAAAACGTGTTTGTATACTGGCACATGGACTGGGTAGGGTTGGTTTACGTAGACTGGGTGATGCTTTTCGATTTCAATTTTGTATGGTTTGTCGACGTAGACGGGAACCAACTTTTCTACGGTGATTGGTACTTTCTTTTCGATTTCTTGAGGTACTAGCTTATATATTGGTACGGCAATGGGCTGTGGTACTGGCACATGTACAGCGTAAGGTTGAGGTACTGGAACTTTTACGACCTAAAAATAAAAAAAAAATAATTTTAAAAAGATCAGGATCGATTAAATAGTTAATTAGTCATTTATGATCCATAGTTATAGAATATTTTCAAATTGAAACAGTTTAAATTTACATTTAAATTACTAGATAGAGCAAATTATTTAAAATGAGGTACGCGAAATGACGTATTTTCGGCTCAAGTTACCAAAATGCCTCGTCGAGAGCTGTATATTTACTTCATGGTTTATCTGTGGAGTATTGGTTACTAATATGTGTTATGTTAATTTTATTCTGACAGATCTGCGCATGATAATGTTTTATAGCCACAATTTACTACACCAAGGTCGCTATTATTGGCACTTTTCAAATCTCTATGGCGAAACTGTATCACAATTGGCGTTTTTTGGTATTTTTGTTACACTGAAGATGGTTAAATCTGTAGTTATAACTCCAAAGAAATTAATTTATAATTGATTTCTATGGAAAAAAATAAACAATGTTTCCTCAGTTATATGCCAGACTGTCAAAGATGAGGAAAAAGTACTTAAAGTGGTCAGAAATCCAAATAACGCTCAGTAATGAGCTAGTTATATCTAAATAGGGAAATGTTTAAATATCCAACAAGGTCTCGTATCAAAAACGAGCGACCCAAATGTTACAAATATAGATATATAAAGTTACCTGAGGTACTGGTACTCCTACTGGATGTGGAACTGGCACTCCTACTTTCTTAACTACAGGTACCGCAACTGCTTGGGTATGCTCAATAGTATTAGTTGGTATGTGTTGGTGATGTTCTTGAACATGTGGTTGCCAGCCGCCGTGACCACCCCCATAACCGCTTAAATCGTGTCCTCCGAGTTCATGACCGCCTCCGAGATCATGGCCGCCTCCTAAATCATGGCTCCCTAGGTCTTGATGTCCAGATTCGTAACCAGCGTTGGCCAAACCTAGGGCTAGTGCCAAGAGGATGCTTGAACCCTATAGAAAAAAATGAATTATAAATAATGTATTTTTTAAATGTTATATATTATTATAAGAACAGTAGAAAACTATACTAGATTTAAAAATAAAATAATAAATATAATCGTTACTTAATATGAAAGTACCACAACTGTTAATTTAGTCGTACTTTCCAATTTTCTTAGTGAGCTGTTCCAGAAATTATCGAAAAAAACGCATGGTAGACTAATACTACATTTTTTATTGTCCAGTATAATGATTTACATAGACACTGCTATACACAGACTGACACCGCCAGAATAAAATTAAAAACTTTCTTCAAAATTTTCAAGATCAACAAAGGCCTAAAGCAAGGATTCTGTTTGTTACCGACGCCCTTTAAGTCTATCTAGGAAAAGCTTTAGAAACTATACTAAAACAACACCGCCAGAATAAAATTAAAAAAAATTCCTTCAAAAGGTTTTTAGATCGACAAAGAACTAAAGCAAGGATACTGTTTGTCACCGACACTCTTTAAAATCTATCTAGGAAAAGCTTTAGAAATTCCGTTTTGTACAATCTACGAAATATAATTGGTATGTATATTACAAATGATGGACGGATGGATGTTACTATTGAACACGGAAACTACGAAGGAAAAAGTCAGCTTAGTAGCTTATTTTGGGATAGATACATAACAAAAAAAAAACACAAAAAATATCATCACACCATCATAAAAATATTTGGTAAGGTGCTGCTGGTAAATCACGGTGAGGTACGGTTAGGAACAATTGAATTCAAGAAACTATCAATGTTGTGGCATACAATAACCGAAGATATTAAAATAAACCAACTAAGATTGTATGGTCATGTATAAAGAAAAGATCGTTTATCTAATCAGATAATAGTTTTAGGTAGGTAGATGGAAGAAAGGAAAACCTAAACTAAGAAGACTTGGAGAGAAATCAGTGACAGAAAGATCAGAGAAAGAGAAATAAACGTCAACATGTGGGAAGACAGAAAGGAATGCAAACTATAAATTGGAATAGCAGGAGCGAAAAGATAGATGGAAAAACAAATGCTGCATAAAATAAATCCGAAATATCGAAGGAAAAACGAATGGATTAGATATGACCAAGGTAGATGTTATCAAGACATGTTGAAAGGATGATAGGAGATAGAGAGGTAGAAATAGATAAAATAGAGAATGATGAGAGGTAATATATTGATGACCATGGTAGAAAATACTGGATAGAGACCATCGAATATGGTCCAAAGAAGACCTACAAATAAAAGTGTATAAATTATTCATAAAGTGAAGCACAATATAACATAAAAATTCAAGCATAGAAAGTTATACGATGGAAGGTTATTTACATTTTCTGCCACAGACAAAAAAGTATTTTTTGTCTTGTTGGAATTTCTTTCTTCTTTCTTTTTTAACTGTAATCTCACATATCCGTATCCACCCGTGTTGCAACATACGGTATTGCTTTAACCAAGTCATCAAGAATAGTTTATAACTAGATTGTGCCCTATTTAAATAAAAATTATATTATTTCTAATAAACAACATGGTTTTCGGACATGACATTCTTGCGAAACTGCTACTGTTGGTTGAATTGCTTCTGTATAATCTGTTAATGAGAAACCTAACATAATATGGTCTGTTTTTTAATTTATCTTGTGCTTTCAACTGTTTAAAACCATAATTTCTAAGCGAAAAGCTTTAGACATTTGGTATATATTGGCATATCTTTAAATATGGTGTGTATGGCCATCGGAATTAAAAACAACCATATAAATAACTTATGTCAAGAACTTGTGTTAAAAAAATTAATGAACTAGTTAAAAAAAAATATATTTAGTTCAAGCCACAAATTCCAGCCATTCAGGACCATAATGGAGAAGTAAAATCTGACATGAACAGCATTGCAGAGAACTGGAAAAATTACTGTTCAGAATTATACAAAGACACTTCAAAAGATGCATCAGTCTCAGAACACAAGAAACATGTAATGGTAGAGACAGAACTTATCATTCTACGAGCAAAAGAAGAGGAGCCCATCAACTAACTAAGAAATAAAAAAGTTAGGGATCGATGGCACGCCAGCAAATACTATAAAAGCAATGGAATTGGCGTAGATGTAATACTGGATATGTGCAACATGATATGTATAATCCTGGTACATATAATCAGTGAACGAGTAAAGAACTTTCTGCTTCCATAGATTGACGATGAACAATGCGGATTCGTACCAGGAAAAGCAACGCGTGAATAGAGATTACAAACGAGATCATCTTCAATAATTCACTTTATCCAACGGTTGTCTTTCATTCCTCTTATGTATTCTGCTCAGTTCCATTTTAACATGGCAATTATTTAACCAAATTATTTCTGCACGTCAACAATATGGCCAAATACTACAAAATGTTTGGTTTCAACGAGATGGGGCGCTTCCCAACTATTATCGACAGGTTAGAAATTTTTTGAACCCGACGATTTTTTAGAGTGACCTTCTCGTTCTCCAGACTTTAATCTATTAGATTTTTTTTGGGTTATCTAAAATGTTGTGTTTACATTAGGCGATTAAGAAGTTTGCAGGATTTGAAACAAAGAATTATTGATGAATGTGAACTAATACGTTGAGAAGTATTGCAAGGAGTGACTAGCCAATTTATTAATAGGCTTTCGCATTGTCAGGAACGGAACTGCGAGTATTTTGAACATTTGTAATTAAACATTTGAAGCAATTTTTTTAAATTAATATTTTAAGTGGTATTAGTAAAAAAATCTACGATTTTTTTTTATTGCAAAGTGATTTATTTCTCCTTTTGACTTTTTTTTTAATTTAAGTTGATATGCGTGAATCAAGAATAATAACTTCTATTAAAATCTGCAAAAATATATGGGATGTCCCATTTAAATTAAGTAAGTTAATGGTATTTCTAACTAAACTGGAAGTGGAATAGTAAAAAAAAAATATGGCAACAGATGCGATAGATGTCATTGTACTTGCACTCAAAGTATCATTATTGGTGTCTTTTTTGTTTCAAAGATATTTAGTTGGTTCCATACTTTATCCCAACTCTATATATTTTTTATAATTTTTTTTCTTGTCTTCGGAATTGTATGGTTCGATTATTATTATTATTATTTAATTTAATTGATTTTCATTTTGAGATATTTTTTCCCCCTCTCTTTATCTCTCTGTTGGTGAAAATTAAACATGACATATCAAGGAAGGAAATATGACAATTTTAACCTAAGGTTGACAATATGACAATACGATAACATGATATCTGAGAAAATGCAAGAAAGTCCATACTGAATATCTGTATAGAATACAAATATTTAACTAAATAAATACCATTAAGGCTAAAGAAAATTGTTCAAAAATGACATCGTTTTTTGCATTATTGTCTTTAGCAATCTTAGTTTATTCGCCAAATGACACTGATAAACTAGGAAGACTATGGCTGAAAACATTTTTAATTAAATGGATAACCAAATAAGAAACAACTGTTTACTTGACTGTTTATACAAAAAATATTTGCATAAATATTTATTAATTTATTGTTTCTGGCCATAAATTAATATTTAGAGATCCGGAGAAACGCAGCGGCATCATCTGAATAGTTAACAAAAAACCAAAACGTGCCGTTTGCAGCAGTTGCTTTGGTAATACAATTCCGGTGAAATCAGATTTTGCTAATTCGCAAGAAAGTTTCCGCATCTTAAATTATTACTGTTTTTACGCAAAGCTATTAAATGTTTTTATTAACTTCTAATTATCATTATTACACGGTAGTCTTAAAGTTTTAATTTTTGCGAGAAATGGGTTTAATTACTAGAAAGATGAGAATGACTTCTTAAAAAATTAACAAATGTTTACGACACCAGCGATTTCTAACCTAAAGTTACAATTAGAAATGATAGTTATTTAAATATGAGTTTACATACTGCGTACATATTTGCATAAAATAATTATTGCAAAACATTCAAATCCCAAAATTCATACTCTTTTTTAAGTTTTGCAATATCTGTATCTGCAAAAAATAGCATTGTCAAACAGCGATCTTCAAAATATTTATCTCTATTCCTGCACACTTTCTTCTCCAGTCTTCAAATGCCTATTAAATGTATATTTTAAATACGTTAGGCGATAAGCAGCACCCCGGCTTAAGAACTTTTGTTATCTTTAACTTTTTGGTCAGCCTTTATTATACTGTGCGCCTCTTTTAATCTGCTTGTTCAAGACACAGTGTCGTAAGCTTTTTCCAAATCTATAAGTAAATACGAAATGACTAGGTAGATTTCCAACTTTACGCTTTTCTACTGCATGTTAAAGAGTAAATATATTATTCATTCACGATCTTTCCACTCGAAAACCATTTTGTTTCTCTATTTCCGCATACTCAGATTTAATTTTATTCTTTAATATTTTACCGCACAATCTCCCTATTGAACTAGTGGTGCTAATTCCTCTGTAGTTTCCACATATCTTTCTGTCGCCTTTTTTGTGGCTCGATCTTATATAGGATACCAGTCTGATGGGATGTTGTGTTCCTTAATAGACTAAGTATTAAATAAATCTGCTAAGATTTCCAGTAAAATGTTTGGTCCATATTTTACCAGAATAATGGAAATATTTTCTGGAGCCGGATGTTTGCCGTTTTTCATTTCCCTTAATATTACTTTAATTTTATCTACCGTTACTTTCTTCGCCCCTTTTTCTTGTATTTCCTTCTAATTTACTTCTATTCGCTATTAATAGTGCTTTGTAGTGTTCTTTCCATTCTTTACTACTTATTAATTCAATAATTTTATTTTTTCTTCCTTTTTTAGAATTTTTAAGATCTTCCACGTCTGCGAAATGCTTATTATTTCTAGACATCTCTCCAGCTCAACACATTAACATATTATACATATATATCTAAAATTATATAAAGGATTTAAAAATATCTCTACAAATTAGCCATGTGAATCCATAATGACTGTATGTTGGCAAAAATAAGGGCAAGTATTAAAAATTCAAATTAAAATGACTGTAGTTATTAATGACCATATTCCAATAATAAATCTTAAATCAAAATTAAAAACCTCTTAGATTCCTTAAGCAGATGTAGAGTAAACCATATTTCTTAGCAAGAATCAAATATGCTCACAAGAACACAACATCAAACATTAAAATGCCAAACAAACAATACACAATCACATTCAATATAAGACAGGGTGATACACTCTACCCAAAATATTCGTGATACTCCTGTAGCTATTGCTTAATAACATAGAATGGAGATCAGTGGGGAACAATGAAGAAATGTTAAATCATTGAAGTTAAATAAAAATATAGATTTCAAGAACCCAGTTAATGGCAAATCTAGTGAGTTATATTCCTTTACAAATCAATAACATTAAAAACACTCAAGTAACAGACATACATCACAAGATACAATCAAACATATGAGATCCATAGAAGAATAGGTCTTACCTGGGCAGCATTTGGAAAATTAAAATACATATTGAAGTCTAATATTCTCATATGTCTAAAAAGCAAAGTTTTCAATCAATGTGTATTTCTTATACTTACCTATGGTGCTCTTATACTAACACTCACTATGATAAAAAATATAATAATGCAGAGAAAGATGAAGATATCGACGCTAGAAATAAGTCAAAAAGACCGAGTTCCAAATCAAGTGATCAAGAAAGACGTGAGTGCGAAACGCTGTTGAGGCTATTCTGCATCCAAAATTAAATTGGGCCGACAATGTTCGTAGAATGACCGTTGAGCGGTGGACAAGAAGATAGTGGAGTTTTAGTCGAAGAATAACTTTAAACTGGATAAAATAAGACAAGATAGAGAGGAGTGGCAAAAACTTAGGGACGTCTACGTTCAGCAGCGGATCATCTAGGCTTTTAGATAGCTTGGATAGTTATTAATGTTCTGTAACATAGTTTATGACAACTCAAGACGAAAGGAATAACCTGTGTCAGTAATAAACATATTATCAAGGTAGCATTTTAATAAGATAGGCGTTTTGGTACTACTGAATCAATATTAAAAGTGTATGGCGCCTGCAATTTTTATGATAAAATATGCCTCACAAAATTAGCTGAAATCTGTGTGAAAGAATTAGACCTTCTTGAAAAAAACTTCCCTAGGTTTTTGGTAAACGAATATTCTCGTAGACCCCAGAGAAATTATTCCTCGTAGTTCACGCTCAAGATAAGTACCTATAAGCGCTGTAAATACCAGAATAATCCAGCACGGATATATGTCTTTTTTACCTATTTGCTAAATAACCAATTTTCCGTCAATCAACTTAGAACGGGAGCTAAATGCACCGTCAATATTAAAGATGTTATCCTGATATTTATTCCAATAAGGTAATTGTTCTTTTTTTCATGCTATTTCTAGACGTTTTCATAAGATCCGCAAAATATTAGTTTTATTATCAAACAATCAACAGTGACTACTACATTGGTTTATTTGATCGTTTAAAGACCTAAATCGCAAAGAAAACGGCTTATTTTTTGAAGAAAAAGTTGTTGTTTTGCCAAGAAAATGTACTGTGCTACAAATAGATATAAACAATGGCAAAAATGCATCAATTGGGTTTTGAATTGCTTCCGCATCCACCTTATACTCTATATCTGGCCTTCCAGCGATTAACCTCTTTTTCCCCCTAGAAGCCACGGAAACCTCATGCTACCGGATCATCGACGGAACATCATGGGAGAATAGAACCACGAATGCAACCATCAGAGAAAGGCTCCAGTATACACCACTGAGGGAGGTGGCCGAGAAAAGGACCAGGTATTTCTTCCACCAGGCCACAAGAAGACTCCATAAGACCAGGGGCATCCTCGAGAATAACAGGAACCAGAGGATGCGTAGAACTACCCATAAACTGATCGACCATCTGATAAGGGTCTAGCCGGATGGTTGCCGGAAAACAGCCAAGCAGGGAAGTAGGTACGGTGCCTTATTAGTACCTACAGAAGAAGACGAATAAATTCACACAAAGATGTCCAGGATGCCGAGAGGTCAAATCATCAAGAAGCTGGCGGTGCAAGAGCGGGACGCCGAAGAAGAAAGAAGGCTAAAATGAATGAAATGAATGACATGTAAATTTCTATTAGGCAATAAATGTTTTTATTTTTATTTTTATTTTTATTTTTATTTTATTATCTTTTTTCCGATCAAACCAAGTGATCTCATCGCTTCGATGAGGAAGTAATGGCCGAAACTGAAACCTATTTTGAAGTAAAAGATAAATCGTTTTACAAGTATTTTAATGAGTTTAAGTATTTTAATTTTACAGCTAGTCACATCGGAAAGTATGGTTAAAGATACAGTAAAAAAGCTGTATACGTTATATATAAAAAATTTATAATTTACAAGTTGTTAAAAATTTTAAATCGAGAAGATAAACACTAAACAGATATCTTTTCGCCCTTGCAGAATCAACAATCATGCAACAATCATCAGAAACTTTGCAAGAAGTGACAGGGCATATGAATATGAAGCATATGAGTAAAAAAGTCCCTCGTCACAAAGACTGTGACAAGGGATATTTTTAATGAGAAACCAGATCAAATGTCTAAAAAAAGTACAATTTTAAGAATTCATATAGGGTGTGTATTCCAGACAGGAATGTATGGAGAAACATGCTTGCCGGAGAAACTGCACCTTTTTCAAGCGGTGATTTGTGCGACACTGCAACGTGCAAAAGAAAATAATGAGAGATTTCTTGAAAAAGAACAGGTCCATACATTGTCCGGCAGTCAACCGGCACTGAAGGCACTGGCGTGCCAGAAAGAGACGTGGAACTGCATCAAAGAACTGAATGAACCAGACAAGAAAAAGGTTGAGCTTGTCTGGGTACCAGGACATCAAGGCATCGAAGGCAATAAAAAAGCAAATCAACTTACAAAAAGAGAATTGAAAGAATCAAACGAACCAGCTATAACTCTGGGAATACCAAAGGCTGCAGTTTCTAGAGCTGTAGAGGACTGAATCAAAGAGAGTTATGAGCGATATTAGGAGAGAATCCCAAAACAAACACATGGAAAAATCTTCATTGGTAGACCATACAGAAAAAGAACGGAGAAACTGCTTCATCTGAACAGGAACAAACTGAGAACAGTAACAGGAACCGAACATGCACCACTAAGAGAACTCCTGAATAAAATAGGCATTTACAATAGAGAATCTAATGGCAGACTCTGCGACAAGGAACTAGAAACTGTAAAACATGTATTATACGATTGCGAGGCACTGGACCGTAAAAGACAAAAATGTATGGTCAACCAAGAGGAGATCACGGAATATTTAGGATACACCAAGCAAAAGATTTTGGGATCTTTAGAATCAGGCGGAACCGAAAAAAAAATTGTAAATATAGGTGGAGACTTAGAAAAAATGTATCACACAAAAGAAAATTTAGTTTTCGAGTTCATGTTTAATCAAAAGCCGTTAAAAAAATTAGATTTGAACCGAAAAAAAAATTGTAAATATAAGTGGAGACTTAAAAAAAATATATCACACAAAAGAAAATTTAGTATTCAAGTTCATGTTTAATCAAAAGCCGTTAAAAAAATTAGATTTGTACTTTAAAGTTAAATATTTTAAAATATAATAAACTTTTTTATATTTAAATAATTTTTAATTTTACAACTTTAATTTTAAATAATTATAATAATCATAATTTTAAATAATCTTTTTTAATCAGTTATTCAATTTAAAATTTTAATCATAAAAAGAATATAAAGAAATTAAGGGGGTTAAAGATTTTTTTTAATCTCTTTCAAATGTTTTTGTACTTTAAAAATTAACTACTAATTTTTGTATTTAATTTTTCTTTAAAAACTGGCCATATAACTAATGGCCTCAAAACTAAAAAAAATTAAAAGGACTCTAAAACCATGAAGTTTTCGGTATTGCAGTAGAAACAAATTGAATCAGTTGTTAATCACAGCTGCAAATACTACTATAAAATTAATTAATTATTTGAATATTTGAAGTTTAAGTCGTTTAGTAATTTTTAGTTCGACTCAAAACACAAGAAACAACGTAATAAACAAATATTAACGATAAAAAATCTTAAACTTTTTAGATACGTAAAAATAGCTTGTTTAAATGTTTATTTATTAGAGCCGTGAAAATGGTTTATAGTTTAAATAATTTTTGTATATCGAAAAATACCACAAAAAAACTTTAAATTAAATTTTAAACCACGAATCACTATACACAATCACGAAATTCACGTATACGTCAATGGAATTACTTACGATGAAACTCATGTTGCGATATTTAGTGCTTAAGTCGATCACTTCTAAGAAATAGCAAGAAACTGATGAAGATACGAAGGGGATCGTGAATTTATATAAAAAGTTAAGTGGGGCTCCCCGAGTGAAAGGTTTTCTTCACAAAAATTATGTGTGACTTTGTATGAAAAGTGAATCGGACCACACGGTAATACGATAGAAGGTTTGTCAACGAGTTAGGAATATTCCGTTCGTTCTATCTTCTTTCCCTTTACCAGGTCAATGTACTTGATAGCGATTTAATTGTTGCAATAGGATACATTAGAATTAATACTTCAAAACTAAAATTAATGTACAGTTTCTATTTACATTTTGTGACGTGTTTGTATTGTTTTCTTTAGGCCAGTTTTTCAAAATTTCCAAAGAACTAGGAAAGATAATCCACATTTCGCTTTCAAAGCTTCTTATCAAAATAGTCCGGTAAAATAAGGATGCAACCTCGGAATGAAAGATAATAAGCTGAAAATTTGCATACGTCTTTATTTTGATGGTATAAAACTTACCTCAAAAGTCTCATATAAGAACGTGTCCGCGACTTAAGATATTTAAGGTCAAATGTCACGAAAATGAGTTTTTTGCAAATATCTCGTTTCCCTTACACTTTATGACATTTAAGGTGGTAAGAAAAATTGTAGAATGGAAAATTCTCTTCAATTTTTGTTTCAAGTACTTTTATGTGCCTTCAACCCTTCTTAAGATAGAGCGCAAAGAGTGGGGGACCGCTTACCTGTGTATACGGTAACGCGAAGTCAGCCAGTAGCATTCAATAAATAATAAGTTATATAGTTAATTATTCACTTAAAATACTATTATTATCATTAAATTTTTAGTATTTATTATTTAATAAACTATATTTATAGATATTAATTATAAAATATATATTTTTTATATAATATTTATTTTATTTTTAACAAACATACAATATTAAATGAAATATTTCAAATGAACTTTAATGATATTTTTAACAGCTGTATATACGATAAATTAAGATTAAGTGCAGAATTCAACAATAATCATTTTTATATTTAATTAAATACTGAAAAAATCATATTTATTATTTTTTTAAATTATATATTTATTTATTAATCCAATAATCAATTTATTAAAGTTACAAATATAATATATATTCTTTTATTATGTATGGTTAATATTTTTGTATTAATTTTCTTCTTCATCGTCTTCTTCTTCTTCTTCTTCTTCTTCTTCTTCTTCTTCCTCTAACTGCTCAATATCGGATTCATCATCATCATTCTCGTTTATTAAAGTATCAGAATAAAAATATTCAAGAATATCAGGTGCATATTCACTTTCTTCATTGAAGTCATCTGAAGTTGATGAAGCGTTTAGACCTGATTGTCCATTACACTGCCCACAAATTAAAGTAGATTGCAATCCTGATTTCCTGCATCCGCAATTAGAACCACAACCTTTCTTGCAATTGCAAAATATTGTATTCAGCAGTTCGGTAAAGAAATACTAACGCAAAGAAATAGCTCTACCCTACCATTCCCATCATCAAGTGAAATATCCCTCCACCGCTATTGTGCGTATATATATAGAAGTCCCAAACTCATTCGCCACTGTGTGTAGAAAGTCATATTAAAAAAAAACCGGTTAGGTCATATATAACAAAGGAGCATCTGCTACAGCTTCGCAGAAACAGCAACCGCCGTACAAGAGATTTGTATTTCAAGATATAATATTCGTAGTAATATGGATGAAAAGTATTTTATTTAATATTGTATGTTTGTTAAAAATAAAATAAATATTATATTAAAAATATATATTTTATAATTAATATCTATAAATATAGTTTATTAAATAATAAATAATAAAAATTGTATGATAATAATAGTATTTTATGTGAATAATTAACTATATAACTTATTATTTATTGAATCCTACTGGCTGACTTCGCGTTACCGTATACACAGGTAAGCGGTCCCCCACTCTTTGCGCTCTATCTTAAGAAGGGTTAAAGGTACATAAAAGTACTTCGGACAAAAATTGAAGAGAATTTTCCATTCTACAATTTTTCTTACCACCTTAAATGTCTTAAAGTGTAGGGAAACGAGATATTTGCAGAAAACTCATTTTCGTGACCTTTGACCTTTAATATCTTAAGTCGCGGAAACGTGATTATATGAGACTTTTGAGGTAAGTTTTATACCATCAAATTAAAGACGTATGCAAATTTTCAGTTGCTGATCATGCTGATCCAGTGTTCTTAAGAAATTTTATAAAAATGGATTTAATCATGTTGAATGAGTTGATTTTTCTCATATAGGTTTTGTAGATCTTGGGTAAATAGTTAAATATTTAAGGAATAAAGTATGTTCATAAATTTTCTGTAAAGTTCTTTTTTTTTTTGTTAACCGATTTTAGTCGGTCATCCAGACATTTCGCTTAACTTCACATCTTTTTTTCTTTATTTCTTTGGTATCTTTTTTTTTATTGATTATTGAAATGATGGTGTCGGTAAAATTATTTAAGAAATCATTAGGGCTCTTCATATCAGAACAGTGATCCCAATTTTGAAAACTAAGATCTCTTTTTAAATCATCATAATTAACTATTTTCCTAAACTTAGGTTTGCATTTAATTTTATTTTTTTCAAAAGAAAAACTTACAAAAATGTTGTTTTATGATCAGTCACGGAGAGATCCCGAACAGCTGATAAAGCATAATGATTGATACAAAACTTACTTTTTACAAAAATATGGTCTATGCAACTACGAGAATTGCCCTGAATTCTAGTATTTTTATTTATTATTTATTTTTGATATGAATATTAATATCACCCAATAAAACATGATATTGACAAACAGAATTTTTAGTGATCTCTAAATATTTATCTAGACTAATACAAAAATGCTCTTCATCTGTCGATGGTGGTCTGTAAATTAATGTTATTATTGTATTTTGATTATATTTACCTAACATAGTTGTCTCTAATACCTTACATACACTAATGTTTACAATCTTCCACGTAAATCTTAGATTCTTTCTTATGTATACAACGACAACATCATTTTGATTTATATCTCCTTCACTATACCTATATAATGTTATAATTATCTATTTGAAATAAAGATATATCAGGAATAATCCAAGTTTCCGTTAGACATATACAGTCAAAATCAAATATCATCTGTTGTTTATGTAATCGTCACTGATCTAGATTTTTATTAAGGCCTCTAATATATATATTTTAAAATAATATTTAAGAACAGTATTGTCAGCATTTTTGAGGTGTCTGGACGAATTCGTCATCTAATTATATGAAATAAACTTTAATACCAGGACCTCCAGCGAAGCAGTAATAATTATAGAGTGACCACTGATTCTAATAGTGTTTCCAAAGTTTTAAACGTATATTTGTACTCTTAATGTACCATTGTACAGCGTGTACAAAAAGTAATGCACAATAGATCGAGTTTTATTTTAAAATTGTATTTAAAATGGAATAAAATGGAATAAAATGGAATAAAATGGAATAAAATGGAATAAAACGAAATAAAACGGAATAAAATGGAATAAAATGGAATAAAATGGAATAAAATGGAATAAAATGGAATAAAATGGAATAAAATGGAATAAAATGGAATAAAATCAAATAAAATGGAATAAAATGGAATAAAATGGAATAAAATGGAATAAAATGGAATAAAATGGAATAAAATGAAATAAAATAGAATAAAATAGAATAAAATAGAATAAAATAGTATAAAATAAAATAAAACAGAACAAAACAAAATAAAATAGAATAAAATAGAATAAAATAGAGTAAAATAGAATAAAATAGAATAAAATAAAATAAAATAGAATAAAATAGAATAAAATAGAATAAAATAGAATAAAATAGAATAAAATAGAATAAAATAGAATAAAATAGAATAAAATAGAATAAAATAGAATAAAATAGAATAAAATAGAATAAAATGGAATAAAATTTAATAAAATCAAATCTGAAATTTGACGAATATTAACAGACCCACAGCATGTTAATTCAATTGTTTGGTATGTCTTTTATTTTATTTTTTATTTTAGTTTATTATTAAGACATAGTTTTTTATGTAGCTTAATATATATTTCAAAGAAAATTTATGACCCACCATTAATATTTGAGAGTAAATAAATGTTATCCATTTCAAGTGTCCTATTAAGTATAGATCAGTAAAATAAAACTTATAATGACGATTCAACTACTTCTGAGATTTATTAAGTCAGTTATATAAGTCAGAAAATTTGTGTGATATTTAAATTTTTTTAATGAAAGGATATTGGCGATATAATACAACAAAAATTATAATTCAGTTTACTACAGCCTAACACATCTATGGAAAATTTTTCTTTAAATTTAAACAAATTCTAAGGGTGGCAAAAATTTTAAATTTTCCACGATCTATAAATAGGACGGGCCTATAATCGGTTAAAATACGTTTTAAACAACTAAATATAACAAGTAAGTGCCTACCACTTCAGAAATATGAAGTATTGTGAAAATTAGAATAGTGTTTCTAAAACCCAGAACGCTTTAAATATAATATAGCAGATACTTGAAATGTTATAACTTTCTTTTGTTATATTTATTATGATCAACGCATTCTCTGTTTCGTCAAAATAGAATTTTTTCATCTAATTTATAATTTTAACAAAAGATAATAAAACGTATTTTTATTTCTAAATTATAAATATAAAGCTTTCTATAGTCATTTAATTACGAATAAAATGCTGTATTTCTGCCCCGGTTTATTAATAACAGTCTAATTTTTTTCTCACATGTTTGTTTGAGTAAAATTTTTCACAATGTGCATAGTTATACAAATTGATAGGCAAATATATTTCAGAGAAGTTAGTTAGTTAGATTCCTCAAACGAATAATTCCCAAGGAAAAAGTCTTGGTAGACCATCACTCCAAAAAAAAAACTTTGAAATGAGTTCTCGAAACCGTAAGTCAATATCAAATACATTACTTAAAAAAAAACTTTAGGAGGAAAGTAAAGTAAATACACAGTTATTCCAGTCGTCGGAGACGAAAATACCACTTGACCTCTAAAAATACGAACAAGCTGAATTTTGCAGAAAATGTCAAGAAAAAAAATATTTCAAATAAAAAATGTAGCTAAGATAATTTTGAACAAAAACGTTTATTAGCATTTTTTGTGTTTCGATAAAGTACGACATGAACATTTAATGAATGTCCTGAAATCAAAGAAGATTGACTACAACGACCTCAGGATCATATCAAATTTATACTATAAACAGCGAGCAAAAGTACGTGTTAACGAACAGCTGTCAGAAGAAATTGAAATTAGATGTGGAGTAAGACAGGGATGCGTATTGTCGCCAATTATTTTCAACGCCTACTCCGAAGAGGCCCTGAAAAAAGCTCTTGAGGGTGAAACAGCTGGAATAAAGGTAAATGGAGTTCCCATTAACAACATTAGATATGCGGACGACACTGTGATTTTAGCCGAAAACCTTGAAGATCTTCAGAGACTGGTGACCAGAATAGCAGAGTATGGAAAAGAGTATGGTCTAACAATGAATGTCAAGAAGACGAAATTTATGAGAATATCGAAAACTCAAAGAAATAACGAGAGTCTTCTAATAAACGAAACTAACGTCGAACAAGTGGACAAATATGCATACCTGGGAACAATGATTAACTCCACAAATGATTACAATCAGGAGATAAAAATAAGAATAGAAAAGGCTAGAGCAAATTTCAACAAAATGAGAAGAGTTCTATGTACCAGGGATTTAAAACTGGAACTAAGAGTTAGGTTGGCGAGGTGCTATGTTTTTTCGACCTTATTTTATGGAATGGAATCTTGGACCTTGAATGCTACATCAATGAAAAAACTGGAATCATTTGAGCTGTGGGTGTACAGAAGAATTCTGAAAATATCATGGACAGAACACGTCACAAACAAAGAGGTTCTGAGAAGGATGAACAAAGAAATGGAAATTTTAAATTCAATAAAAACAAAAAAATTGGAATATCTCGGACATATTACACGTGGAAAGAAATACACCTTGCTCCAACTGATCATGCAGGGAAAGATCCAAGGAAAGAGAAGCATAGGGAGGCGTAGAATGTCATGGCTGCGCAACCTGAGAGAGTGGTACGGATGTACATCAAATGAACTTTTCAGAGCAGCCGTCTCAAAAGTTCGAATAGCTATGATGATTGCCGACCTCCGCCGCGGAGATGGCACTTGAAGAAGAAGAAGTGTAGAATGAACCATTCTCTTAAAAACAACGATTGACGCGATCGGCGATTTTAAATGTCAGTTCCGCGCGCGAAATCAAGGTTCAATAAAATTTGTATCAGCTCGACGGTAAAAATTAAAATACCGTTTGATCCGAGTACCCTATCGACAAATATCAAGATGCGTTTTAAAGTTAAAGAGTGCAGTTTTCGTACACAATTTTTGTATTTTGTCCCAAAGAACTCAGTGAGGCATGTGAAATATGCTTAAAAAACTCTGAATTTAAACCGTCACATTACAAACAATCTAAAACATTTAAAACTGCTCTTTTTTAATTACACTAGTACGTTTTTCAAAAAATCCATCTTCTTGGATGCTTCTCCCGTGAGCATCTAAACATTCCGTATATGTATTTGGCCCCTAGGACTTTTCCATTGGTCTTTTGCGGCACGCGGCCATGTTTCAACCAAAAAAATTTAAATTTTTAAAATGTAATATTTATACGAAATTTAATGTCCTTTTTAGTTACATTTGTTTGATTTGCTGCAATGTTGGACGAAAGATTGTAACGGTTTTTAAACCTTAGGAGGTTAAACTTTAGGTGGTTGTCCAAATGGTAATCTATTTGACCTTCTAGTAACTTTATTCGACTGATTGAAGTTAGTTGCACTCTTTTATTGGCCTTGTATTCTAATCGACTTGCCGAGGAACTTCCTGCCATGTTTAAAAAACTTTCCCAAGCTGTTTTAGTTTTAATAGGGGATAATCCTTCGTGCAATAATTTTAACGTTGATGAATTAGTTAAAAATGTAACATTCATATCATATCAAAACCGGTCTTATTAAGGTCTTGTATATATTGAGCTTTACTGCACGTTTTATATTTTTATTTTTTAAATATTTCTGAAGACCGAGAACAGGTCTGTTTGCTATTGCTATGCGCCTTTTTATTTCGTCGCTTGTCGTGTTTTTGCGTTTACTAGCGATCCAAGATATGTGAATTCTTTGACTTGCTCAAAGGTATGGTTGTTAATTTGAACTATTTGTCGGATATTTCGGGGGTTTTTAGAAACCAACATATACCTATCTGGTTTTTTCCTCGTTTACCACAAGTCCTAATTCACTTACCGCATCCGCAAGGCTTGTAAAACACTGCATCATGTCTCCCATACTTCTGTCCATTATAACTGTATCGTCACCGAATGCGAGAATTTACGTCGATCTATTAAAATAGTTCCATTCATTCTAATATTTAATTGTCTGATTGCCTTTTTCAAGGCAATATTAAAGAGGAGACACGCCAGCGCGTCCCCCTATCTTAGTCCATTATTAATGTCAAAGAACGTTGAGATTTCTCCTTCAATTGTTTTGCATCGTTAATTGGGTCAACTTAACTAACTTAGGTGGGATCCCAACATCTATCATTGCAATATATAATGAAGTTCTTTTCACACTGCCATAGGATCTGCCCATCTGTTAAGAACTGAGTTTTTATCATGTAGAATTTCACCGTTAGTGCCTTTACAAATTTTTAATCGTGGTTTAAATTCTCGGCGGCTACTATTTAAGGATTTGTAGTATTTCCTTCATTTAGTTTCATTTTTGTCGAATAAACTCTGTATCACATTGAGAGTATTCTGTTCGCATTCCCTCTTCTTACGTCGATGGATACGTTTTTCTTCTCTTCTAAGACGTTTATACTCTTCTTTTTTCCTCCGTGTACAACCTGCGTCGATGGTTTTTTGATATGCTGCGTTCTTATTATTTGTGACCATTTCGCACTCATGATCAAAAGAATGATTTCTTTTTTCTGATTTGGTTTTGCCAAATATTTCAACCGACTTCTTTAACACAATATCTCGTATATTTGCCCACAGTTGGTTAATGTTTTCTTCTTCTTCTAAGTTTTCTGTCCTTATTTGATGTTCTATTTGTTGCCTGTATACATTTGCACTGTCGAGATCTTTTAGTTTATTCATGTCAATTTTTTCTCTCCTTTTCCCGATCTCACTTTTTTAAATTGGATATTCTCTCCTTAAATCGTGCTTTAACCCAATAGTTTGCTCTTCTAAAAGACCTAACATCTAATAAGTTAAAGCAGTGTCTTGCATCGATGATTCCATGAACCTATTTAATCAATCGTTTCATTATTAGATTTCCAAGTTCCCTTATGCAGGTACATCTATCTTTATGGGAAAATCGTGTTCCAGCTATAACCATGTTCTTAGACATCGCAAAGTTTATGATTCTGAGACCGTTATCATTAGAGTCTACGTGTAGGCTCTCTTTTCCGATGGTGGATGAAAATATATTCTCTCTTTCGACTTTGGCATTAAAGTCTCCTGCTGTTATTTGTACGTATGGATGCTAATAATGGTAATATTAGCGAACTTCCTTTTAAGTCTTTTTCGACATATAATATGATCAATACCTTTGAAATCAATGTTTGACCTTGCTACTTACAATAAATCGGGTACCAAATTCGTGTCGAGTAGGATGTCCACTGTAGTAAACATTGCAGTTATTTTATTTTTTCAGGATGCCTGAGCTAGTCCACCTCATTTCCTGTAAAGCAATAATATCTGCTTTGGCTTTATTCATTTCTTGTATGAGCAGAGCCGTGGCTCCAAGCTGATAGAGGCTTCTTATGTTTAAGGTGCAAATTTTTAAATCATTTTCCTTATTTCACTTACGAGTTGGTCGTAGGTTAGACAGTCCAGTTTGTTTCTTTGTAGCTCTCATAACAAAAGGTTTTTTACAGGGTTGGGTACGCGAACCCAACGCCAAAGCCCCTTTTCGGAGGGTCATTTTACCCGCTCTCATCAGTTCCCGACCCAACTTTCTAGCCGGGTTGGATACCGGATCTCCAGTCAGATTTGAGTAAAAGAGGCTAATTGGAGTAAACTGGAATCAACTCCATGTTTTCGCATTCTACCCTTTCATCCCCCATTCTGAGGTTATTACTTAACGAAATATTCGTGTTCAGCAACCTTAAAAATCCCCGAGTAATGACTTTTAACTGATTTCGAATGAAAATAACCTTAAACTCCAGGAGATATGGTCCACTATCCACCAAATAGCCCGAGAACCATCGCCATCGTACTACTCGTATTCAGCGACCTCTAAAACCCCCTGAGTAATGGCTTTCGACTGATTTCGAATGAAAATATCATAAAACTCCAGGAGACAAGATCTACTCTGTACAACAAGTAGCTGGAGGACCATCGTCGTTATCATATTCGTATTCAATGGCATCTAAAACAGAGTAACCAAATTCATTCGTGTCTATATTTTTTGAGTTGCAAATTTTCCATTTTCTATGTACTTTAGAAATGCATTTTCCTTATACACAAAATGCAAATTTCATTTTACCACCATGAATTATGTTCACAAACTATTTTGACACTTTCACAAATCAAATGCAAAAAGTTGCATAGCGATTCATCTTGCTGCGAAAAATTGGTAGGTTTAGTGCTTTTTAGTGCTTCATTTCCTCACGTATACAGTAACAAAGATATACAGAAGAAATTAACACTAGTTTTTTACACCAATTTCTTCATCTAACCATTGGCATTATATTTAATTAGGCCGTGAGTTCAAACACAAAAAATGTCTACTGAAAGCACTAAGATAATTAATAAAAGTTATGTTATTGTTTTATCTAATTAAATGTCCATTAACTATTTATTACTGTAGCTAGTAATATGTGTGAAATAGTTTCTTGTGAATTGCGGGATTATAAATAATGTATGTTGTGCTTCCGGTTTTCTTATTATTGTATGGCTTGGACCGTGGAATTCTACATGGTTGTGGTATCGTTTAATTTGAAAAGTATTTCAAGAAATCTACAAGAGACTTGATATTTACGAGGGCAATTAGATAAATTTTGGGATCTGGACAATACAAATCTAATATGAGCATTATGAAGCTTGAAGTTATACTGATATACTAGCTCTAGCTATCATCATCCAACCTTGAAAGTCCACTTCTGAACATAGACCTCTTCCTCTTGTTTCCAACCTCATCTCTCTTGCATTGTTCTGATCCAATTTTTATTTAGCTTTCTTAAAACATGAGTTTATCGTGTAGGTGATTGGCAGGTGCTTTTTTTGTATTCCCTTTATCTCAATTTCAATTATTTCTTTGTCTATCGCCTAGTTGTCATTCTAGCTATGTGTCCTGCCCATCTCTATTTTAGTCTGAATATCTTGTCGATGACGTCGGTCTTCTTGTGATCTTTTCGTTTTTTACTTTAACTCGCATTATTCTCGAGTTATTTTTAACCTGGATCGCTTCATTCTTCTCTGTGTAACTCTCAATTTGGTAACTGAAGTTTTTGTTAAGCTAAGTGTTTCTACTCCATACTCCATCATTAATGGTACGAGGCATTGATCAAATACTTTGAGGCATGTTGGGAGGCTACCAAAATGCCGAGGATAGCGTATGACTATTTAAACAAGAAACAAATAAATCCTGTATACAGCGAGGAGTACGGCAAGGAGAAACCGTCTTTCCAAAGCTATTCATAATTCGTAAATGATATCGTATGATGGATGATGTTGAAAAAATTAAATCATGCTTTCTTGTAGATAGAACTTGGAGGAAACTTAATGACAAATCTACTGTTAAATCGTAATATTGCTGTTTATCGTCCTCTTCTCTTCTTCTTCTTTTTATGTAGACATGACTTTGTCTGTTTTTCAATGTGCTTCTAGTAAGTTGTCGTTCCATCGTTTTTGTGGTCTTCCTACTGATCGTCTTCTTATTAGGGAACCGTCTGTTGCCGTCTTTACTACTCTATTTGTTGTAATTCGGTTTATATAATCGTTCTATTCTACTCTTCTATTTCTTATACAGTTCTTGATGTTCTCCTCCTTGCGTCTACGTCGTATATCTGTACTTCTAGCTCTGTCCCATAGTGTCTTGCCATGAATTTTTCAATCATCCATCTTGCCATCAAAGTTTTCTCAGTTTTGAGCTTTTCGTAGCTAGATAATCTGATGTCTAGATATTTAAACTCCATCACTTTTTCTATTATCTGACCTTTCAGCTCCAATTTACATCTGAGTAAATTTGCTATAACCGTGCATTTTGTCTTTTTTGGGGAAATTAACATGTTAAATTTTCTGGGGGTTATATTAAATTGGAAGTTGGAAAGATCAATGTAGATCAAGGTCTGATTTCTCTTAATGGAGAGGAGATCGAAACGGTAAATCATTTCAAATACCTTGGCAGCTGGTTAAATGTAAATTGTGACTCTGATGAGGAGATAATAACCAGGATCGAAATATCACGTAAGGCTTTTATGACCTGGAAACCAGGTTTATGCAACAGAAACCTGTCGATGAATATTCGTAAGAAGGTCCTGAAATGTTATGTGTGGTCCATCCTATTGTAAGGTTGTGAGACATGGACGTTAAAAACCACAATGCTAAAAAAGTTAGAAGCATTCGAATTGTGGTGCTATAGACGAATCTTAAAGATATCGTGGGTTTCGCACACTTCCAGTGAAGATGTTTTTCAAATGATCAATTCAGAACATCTGCTCATAAACACCATAAAGAGAAGAAAAACAGAATACATCGGCCTTATAATTAGAGGACCTAAATACCATCTACTTCGCCTTATAATACAAGGAAAAGTGAAAGGAAAGAGATGGATTGGTCGAAAGTAACTTTCATGGCTGCGTAATATTAGACAATGGTGTGATTCCACAGTAGAAGAATTATTTCGCGCAGCAGCCGACAGAGAAAGGTTTCAGGAAATTGTAAACATGATGACGGCCAACGTCTGAATACGGACACGGCACCCAAAGAAGAAGAAGATATTAAATTGGTTCTCTGTCTACAGAACTTTGATTAGACTCGTAGTAACCTATGGTTGTGAAACTTGGGTAATGACGAAAAAAGGAAGCCCAACTCAGGACATTCGATAGAAAGATACTGAGAAAAGTATATGGCCCGGTGCAAGAGGAAGACGGCACATGGATAATCAGGAGAAACGACGAGGTTAATGAACTGAATGACATTGTAAGATTTGTGAAAAGTCAAAGACTGTCATGGATGGGACCTGTTCAGCGACAAAAAGACACGAAAACAACACAGAAGATGTTACAGTGGAAGCCGGTAGGAAGGTGGAAAAAAGGAAAGCCCAGGACGAGATGGTTGGATGACGTGAAAGACTACCTGAAAATCATGAATATATGACAATGGAGGAGAAGGGCCCAAGAGAGATCTGAATGGAAGGACATAGCCAGACAGGCAAAGACCCATCCAGGGTTATGATGCAAAAATAAAAAGAGGAAGAAGGTATTAAATTGGTGCAGCATACCTAGTAAATCGTCTTGCCTTTGAGAGAGTAGTATTGCGTCGTCTGCACAGCAGATTATTTTAAGTTGTTTCTCTCCCATTTGGTATCCTTTTTTAGTTTTTACTTTTTTTTTATTATATCCATAACCAGGTTGAACAATAAAGGACTCTGGGAATCTCCCTGTCATATTCCATTACCAGCTTCAATAGGATCGGTTAGTTCTTCTTTCACTTTTTCTTTTATTGTGTTGTTTTGGTAGATATTTTTGATCGTTTTGATTATTCCTAGAGGTATCTCTCTTGCATACAATAAGTGGATAGTTTTAATAGTTGTTTCTTGTTTGGTCACATTTGATCCTCCGTACTTTAGGAGTTCGTTCGGTATTCCGTCCTCTCCTGGTGATTTTCTATTTTTAATTTCCGTATCCATAATTAATTTTTAAAATTATTTATGCTTTCTTTGCCTCTTTTTCCTCAATATCTATTTCTTCGTTTGTCGTCACCTCTGGTGTTGGTGGTTCATTATCGTCACCTTTAGCAAATAGGAATCGAAAGTAGTCTACCCATGTTTCCTTCTGAATGTGTTTTGTTTTTATTAGTTAGTTCATCTCTTTTCTTTGTCCTTTGATCATTCCCCTTATTTCTTTTTGTGTTCCGTAGAAGTCGTGTTCCATCAGTTTTGAGAAACTCTGCCAGTGTTCTCTTTTTATTTGTCTAACTAAAGTATTCGTTTCATTTCTGATTCGTTAATAGTGGACTGTTGTGTTTTTTGTGTTCTGTACTGTAAAAAGGCTTTCTTCTTTTCTTCACATTTTGTCTTCACTTCCTCTCTAAACCATGGTGTTTTTTTTTTTTTGATATATTAGTGTTCATTACTTTCCTCTCTCGAAATAAATTATTGAGTTTTTCCCAGCTTTCCTCGATGTTATCGTTTTCTAATATTTCATTCCCAGCGATTTTCTCTGATATTCTTTTTCTGTTATTCGTGGATTCCGTATTTAGTCCTTCGACTTTAATTTTTTTTGTGTTGGCGCCACTCTCTTGGTTGGGAAGTATTTCAGGATGATTCTTATTTTACATAATACTAGGCTACGGTCGCTACCAACATCTGCTAAGTTGAGGCATCTTACGCAATCGTTCTCATTGTGTTGTTAGTTGGATATCTATTTTTTGCCCGTGTGGGCTGATAATCCAGATTAAGGAACAACCTTCCGCTGATGAGAAGCCTAGGTCCAGGGCAAATGATCACAGGGTGATCATCTGCTATACATCGATGTCCACGTTTTACTGGGTCTGTACTAAAGAAAATTTTAGTAAAAACTAAAATTCTTTTTACAAATAGGTACTTTCTACGTAATAAAACTTAAATTGAAAATAAATTGTACAAAAAAACAAATATTTTAGTATAAATATAATATATAAGAAAACTAAGATTTATAACAAAAAATAAAATTAAAAAAATATATAACAGTTACCGAAATATATAAGAAAATTAACTAGATAAACACTTTAGCTGCTGTGCTATAATAAAAGCATCACTTATGATTTAATAATATATTATGTACATACATCACAATAAAAAACTGCTGTGTTTGAAAATTGCATGATCATACACGAAATTCGCTATAATAATAATCTGGCAGCGATACTATCTCTCAAATTATTTTATTCTCCTGTGTTCTCGATATGCTTGTAAAATAACGGCTATTACTACAGGAAGGCGGCAAGTAGGTTTATTATTGAAAGTGACAGTAAAACATTGAGATCAAATGAAAGTACAAGTATTAAGAAGAGGAGACCGAAGCACGCGCTCATTCTAACCACTCTAGCAGTGACCGCAAAGAAAGTCAATCATTGAAAATTTTGATTCACGATCCGACAACCTCCTTTATATAAATACAGGACCGGCGTTATTGGTAATATAAATAATCTTTTTATTTATAATATTAATAAAGCAGTTTATATCTCAATTATTCATTTTTGTATATTTTTAAAAACCAATTTTATCAAATAAGCTGGCATTAAAATTGTTTAGGTCGCTCCAGATAATGTACCTACTGATTTTATGCCACTTCATCGAGAACACAAATTCGTCTTCGAAAATGAATTTAAAAAAATTGCTTGAGTGTCCAACGTATAACCAAATTGATTATATCCTAGTACCACAAAGATACAGGAATAGTATTCGCAGTATAAAAACTTACCCAGCCAGTATTATCTCGTGGTTATCGAAACTTTTACTGCGTTATGTTATGACATTTAAGCAAAAAGAGACTTTTTTCATTCATTTCAATATTGTGAAAAAATTACGCATTCTAGATAAAGACGTTCAACAGGCAACTTTATGTAAAATACTTTCTCTTTAAAATAAGATTTTCTAATTTAAAAAATTGTTATAAACAAATTAGTTATTGCAAATTGAACCCGAAAGTAAGCATGTTTTATAATTGTTTATAACTATTAAAATGAACAATAAAAACATTTAAAGCATATTTCATAATGTGAGTTTTATGTAGTTACTACATTTGCGAAAGATGGGCTCAATCGGTCAAGTAGTTTTTTAACAATTATATTTGTTTATCCCATTTAAGAGAACAAAGGTCATTTTCAAATGGCAGTACAGATGCTTTGTCAATACTTGGAATGATTTTTTGGTCTGATTCCCTTTATAAGATCTCAAATTTTCATGTTTTTTTAAAACTATAATAATTTTTAATTATTTACATACAAATAATTGATGCAGATAGAAGTACCATTACCATTATATGCGCAATATCCCTAACTTATGCCGCGCAGTATATATTTCTGATTTCTTTGGCGACAGAGAGTATCATAACCACCATCACACAGAAAAGAGGCCAATTATAATAACTTTATACTTTATATATTAAAGGTCCTTATTTTTCATCGGAAATTAAATACAGGAATTCTAGAGATACAAACTGGGTAGGATATAGGGAGACCCTCAGTAAAAATCTCGAGGAATGTACGATTTCGTTTAAAAGCCCAGAGGTTATTGATTCGGCGGCAGAAACGATAAGCGAAGCTATTATGGCGGCTTACCCGGAAAATTGTCCAGAAAAAACAAGAAAAAGTACGGGCAGTAATAGAGTCTGGTGGAACAACGGCTTAAAGAAGATGAGGTCGGAAGTCCGAAGCCTATTTAATAAAGCCAAAAGTAACCAAAATTGGGATGCCTACAGGTATAAGCTAACGCTATACAATAAAGAAATTCGGAAAGCCAAAAGGAATTCATGGAGAGAGTTTTGCGAGAAGATTACAGATATCCCGGCATGTTCTCGAATCCATAAAGTCCTGGCAAAGGATGGTGCTACAACCAAAGAAGTAGGTTTCCTAAAGAAAGCTAATGGCAAATTTACGGACACCAAAGAGGAAAGTCTTAGAGAACTAATGAACACGCACTTTCCGGGCTCAACAATTCTGGATGATGCAGATAGGCAAACCAACATAGACCAAAGGCTCACTAGACCAAGGTCTACAGATTGGGAAATAGCCACAGCAATCACAAGACCAAATAGAATTAGATGGGCTATAAATAAGTTTCGGCCATATAAGTCTCCAGGGACAGATGGCATATATCCAATACTGTTGCATATGGGATTAGAGGTATTGATACCACACCTATGCAAGCTTCTCAAAGCCAGTTTAGCATGGGAGGTCGTACCGAAAATATGGCAAAAGGTCAAAGTCATATACTTGCCTAAGGTAGGTAAAGTATCAGACCTAACACCAAAGTCGTATAGACCAATAATCATATCTTCTTTTCTATTAAAAACGCTGGAAAGGCTTCTTGATAGGTACATCAGAGACGAAGTGCTAAAAGATAATCCTCTAAGCAATCGTCAATATGCATACCAACCTGGTAAATCTACGGACTCTGCGTTGGATGATCTAAATAGGCAGTCAATGGAAGACAAAGAGATGCAATGGCCGCTTTTTTAGATATAGATGGGGCATTTAATAATGTTACCACCAGCTCTTTGATAGGGGCTATGAGTAGACGAGGCTCACCTGCGGTAATATGCAGATGGATAAGGGCATCCCTGGAGAATAGGACAGTAATGTCCACTCTGGGTAAAGCAACCATCAAAGCAAAAGTAGGTGGAGGCTGTCCACAAGGAGTTCTGTCCCCTCTACTTTGGGCAACCTTGGTAGATGATCTCCTCAGAAATCTGTCCACAGAAGGCTTTTATTGTCTAGGATATGCTGACGATATAGCAATCATTGTAAGGGGCAGGGTGTGGGAGCTGGCATAGTAGGGACAAATCAAGGGATAGATTTCCCGGTAAGTCTATCTAAGGATGTGACAGTTTTCCAGGCGGAAATAACTACAATCCATCACTGCGTGAAAGAAATAGAAAGGCAGGAAAGAACGTTCTGTTCAGTTGCCATCTTCACAGATAGTCAGGCAGCGCTTAAGGCACTCAATTCTGTAGAGGTCAATTCTAAGCTAGTATGGGATTGCGTGTGTGCTCTAAATAAACTAGAAGACCGTAGCAAGGTTACGGTAGTCTGGGTACCGGGGCACGAGGGCCATAAGGGCAATGAAAAAGCGGATGAAATGTCCAAACAAGGCTCATCATTGCCATTCATTGGACCGGAACCCTTCTGTGAAGTTGCAAAATCAGTAACAAGAACGGCTACAAGGAAGTGGGTAGCTCACAAATCTCTGGAATGGTGGAGGAATTCACCAGGACAAAGACAGGCGAAACAGTTCATTACAGAACATTCGCCAAAATTTACGGCAGACCTAATAAGCAAAGACGGGAAAACAGTCAAGGTCATAGTAGGTCTTCTAACAGGGCACTGTAAGCTGAATAGGCACTTGAAGCTGATGGGATTATCAGCTGATGACCTGTGCAGATTCTGTCACCTCGAAGAAGAAACAGCAGAGCACATTTTATGTCAGTGTGACAGTCTGGCAAATGTGCGGTTCTTTGCATTGGGAGAAGAAAATCCACCGGCAAATAGCTACATGGAAGGTACAGTCTCGAAGCTACCAGACTTTATAAAAAAGGGTCAGGCTAGAGAATGTTATCTAGGACTAGAGGACGACAATAGATCTGAAAAGGTCGCAGTGGAATAGGCCGAAAGGCCACCTCTCTTAATCTAATCTAATCTATTAAAGGTCCTGAGGATTACAATAAAAAGGTAAAATGGCTGAACTAGACGACATTTACCCAGAATTTCTGAAATTCATAAACGAAAAAAACTTCTTATTCAAACTATTTAACACCATTTATGACAGTGAATATATATCTGAGGATTTATCCTTTCGCCGCATCTTTAGTTCTAGTCATTATGTTGATGTCATCTACCTACAATGCCTATTAGATGGGTTTGTTTGTAAGGCTGCTTCTTCTGGTTACCATTAACCGTCCAATTACATAATCAAACACAAGATTACATATAGTTGGACTCAATCCATCGCTTTGTTTCACTCCTTGCTCAGTAGTTTGGTCTTGAATCCATATGTGTTTCTGTTTCTATTATTTAATTTTAACTAGTCTTATTATCTTTTCTGGTATGCCGAATTCTTACAATAAATTAAATAGTTTTGTTCTATCTATTGAATCATAGGCCTGCTTAAAGTTTACAAAGATATTGTAAACGTCTATGTCATATTCCCATGATTTGGTCAGAATTTGTTTGATTATAAAGAATTGATCGACGGAATTAGTCCTGTAATTTGAAAAAAAATATAAAATGTTATAATAAATATAATTAAAATAAAATCATAAATATAAACCAATGGTTTCAATAAAAGGTATCACTCGAGAAATAATATATAAATTTAAACCAATTGGAAAGTAAATATTTTAATAAGAATATAATGGTTTAATAAAAGACCAAAGAGAAAAAAATTTAAAGTGGAGAATTACTTTTCTGGGTAATTTGGAGTAGAAGCAATGGCTTGGGAGTGATAAGAGAGTGAACTTTTAAAAGGTTTGACATTGTTAACGTAAATTTTTAATGTTAATGTAAAATACTAGCAGAGAAAAATGGTCTTATCGATTAAATTATAGTCGGAATAAAGTCAATAATTTACATGGACCAAACATACACAATAAAAAACAATGATTTTTGGAGAGGTAATTACTTATTAAAATTTATAAAAATTGAAGAGTGATGTAACCTGTTTATAAAATGTCAGTGTTAAAATCAAAGGAAAGGAACTGTTCAGGCCGACAATAATTTTTTTATATAATAAAAAATAGCTCGATTTAAAAAAATGATAAAGAATATTTTTACGGATCTACTGCATCATATATGTAGGTGTTCAAACGTTATTTTAATTGGCAATTAAATTAGTAAAATCGCTTGATTGATCGATTTCTGTTGCATAATTGGAAACGAATATATGAACATATTTTTATAATTAAAATGAATTGATCCTATGTATTTTACACATGTATAAATAGCTTCCGAAGATGTTAATAAACGTCTCTGGAAATAATCTTTATTATTAATTATCTTTATTATAAATACTTGAAATAAATTATTTCCCCACAGATATTTATCCGATTAATAAATTAGAATAAAATAGATTTTAGTAATTGGAGTATTCTGAAAATGTTCCCATAGATGATTTGGCGTAGGTTTGAAATATATACCACAATAAATTCTTTTTTTTTAAATTCTGTCTCCAGATAAATAGTATTTTTTCTATTTATTTCTATTCATCTTCTCGTTTTTTTACTGTTACTGTGACTCCTTTGTTACTTCTTTTGATTTGTTTTTAAATAATGATTCTTTTCCATTGTTTCTCAGTATTTTCTTCTATTATTTCACCTCTTATAGCCTCATATTTGGTTTTTGCTTGGTCTAAAATTCATATTCCTTGGCTTATCCATCTAAATTTGCCTAGTTCTACTATGTTTCAAAGGGATTCAGGAGAAAAACTTTATGTTGCATTTAGGATTAGAACATGTGTGATATTGTCTCTGATTAGAATTGTTATATTCCTTTATTAGGGATTGTTGTTGATTTGTTTAGTAAAAATGTACAAAGGAAAGCCCGAAAAGTCCATCCTGGGATATTATGGATTTTATAAGTGCAGCACATATGATCGGCCGCTGGAGATGCTGTTGCTAAAAATTTATACTATAAAATATTTTTTAGTAAAGTGAATAATGTGTTTTGAAGGATGTGCTAAGAAAATGGTTGTGGGTATTGCACAAACAGGTATTGTTGTGTAATGAGATTAGGAATCCGCAAAAATCAACCACCTCGCTTTGTCCGGGATTAGGAGCTGGGATTAAGCAATAAAGGTGCAGAATGGATTCAAGGTGATTTGTGTACTCGTCTGAAAGCTCGTCGATGCAGTTGTGCAAAGATGAATGAGAAGTATTTAGGGTGTCTTGAGTTCTGGAATGTTGCCCACTGGTGACTTTGGGATTGAAATTCCTATTCCAGGAGTTAATCCCCTCAGTGACTACCAGGTTGTATACTTTATAATGAGGAGAATATGTTTTTGTTTCGGAGAGTCTTTTAAGAGGTTGTAGATGTTTGACTTGTACTCTATTAAGTGTTGAATGTAAGCTTTCTAAGCTTTCTTGATTAATCTTTCCTGAAAGTGAAGAATTAAGGAGTCGTGGTCTGTTTTTCACCCTACCTAAGGCTTACTTTACCAACCTTAGACAGTATCCTAACAGAGAATCCTGGTAAATAAGACTACCAGATAAGTTGCTTTTGGGCTGATAGAGAGCCTTTATCATAAGACATCAGACATAAATTTGAGCTTCGAAAGACCATAGTTTGCGTTTTATTTGCATTTTGAGTAACTCTCTAGTTATTACATCATTGTTGGATGACCTTTAAGAGAGATTATGCCTTGCGGAAGGATCTTTCAGGTTTATACCGTTTTGTTGTTGTTAGTAAGGCCGTATCATCAACATAGAGAAACAGCTATGTCCCTGATATATTTTGGGTTGTGAAGTCACTGTTGTATATGGTGTACTTACTACATAGGAGCTAATATGAAACCTTGTCGGACTCCAGCATGTAAAATGAATAAAATGAAGGATACTTAGATCTGATGACGAATTTTTACTCTAACAGATCCGTCACTTAGATATAACTTTACAATTTTTGTAAATTATAGTTATATCAGTTATATGGTTTACCCAGTTTGGGTAACATGATCGTGTTGGCCATTTTTCAAGTAGTAGGAAAATAACTTAGATTTCGAGGAGCATTAATAATTTTTTGTTAGAAGTGTAATGATTCTCTTTGAAAGTTTGTTTTACACTGCGATTTGCGACTGATTTCTTTAGCTCCGGGAGAATTATTTTTAGCGATACTGCTATAACTCTTCGTTTCCCTGTTGTTTAGGGGCTCCATGGTAGGACGAATCGAGCATTGCGAGAGTATTTAGGACAATAATTTGTATTTTTCTCGTTCCTCTTCTTTGCTTGTGCTTAACCACTTCAATCTTATTTAATTTTTTATTCTACTGCTAATTTGCACTTATCGTCAAACCAATTATTTCTTCTTTTATTTTGCATTTTGTCAACCACTTTCTCTGTTGCAATGTTTATTCCTTATTTGATTTTTTCAACTGTTTCCCCATTTCTTGTTTTTTAAACTGCATCTCTGTATTTACTTCTTGTACAAATCTTCTTCTTACTTCTTTCTCTTTCAATTTATCTACGTCTCATTTTTTCCGAGCCTTTCGCCTTTCATTCGTTGTTTTTGTTTTCCATTTTGTAATCACTAGCATATGTTTCGAATTGATATTGGCCCCTCTGTAAGATCTAACCTCATTTGTCGACTGTTTGTGTGCCTTTTTAATCACTACATGGTTTATTTGATTTTTCTCCAGACTGCCTGGTCTCATCCATGTTATTTTGTGTATGTCTTTGTGTTTATATCTCGTACTGCTTATGTCCATGTTTAATGCCGCTGCTAAATTACATAGTCTTTCTTCATTATTGGTTGTTATGTCATGTATTTAGTTTGCACCTGCAACCGCTCTGAAGCAATTTTTTTTGCCTATTTGGGCGTTGAAATCTCCTATAACGATTAATATATCTTCTTCCGAGATTTTCTCGGCGTTTTCTTCTAGTGTTTCATAGAATTGCTGTTTTGTCAAATTATCACTGTTTTCTGTGGGTGTATATACATTTATTATGGACAACTTGTTCGATTTGGTGTTTACTCTTATATATGATATTCTTATTCTTTCACTTATGGTCAGAGTGTTAGAAGGTAGCATTATTGAGTTGACCAAAATTCACCGAAATTCGCTAACGTTTTATTTAATTCTTCTTTATTTTTATTAGAAATACCAGACCATTAAGAAACTAAGATTTATTATAGAATTCAACACAATAGCGGTAGAGGAGAAATACGTAGTAAGACAAAAATACGAAATATGCAATATCATGGACTGAGCAAGAAAAATACTGCGGGAATATAGGTATCACATTTGAATATATATCACTGATGCGTTTACGATAACGAAAGGACTGAAACAAGGCGACGGACTAGCTCCAACGCTCTTTAGTCTTGTTCTTGAATATGTAATTAGACGGTTGACGGTGAGCGGAAATAACATACTTACAAACAAGTCTACCCAATTAGCAGCATACGCAGATGATATAAACATAATGAGCAAAATAGTGAATGCAGCGGAAGAAACCTACGTTGAGTTGAAACAGAGTGCAGAAGCAGTAGGGCTAGCAATAAATACAAATAAAACAAAACTACTCATACAAACCAGATCAAATAGACCGGTGCAACAACACTTTATTGACGATATAGAACATGTAAATAGATACACATACCTAGGAATGGATCTGGTCGCAAGCAATGAAGAAGTACCGGAAATAAATAGAAGGCTTATGCTGGCAAATAAAGCCTAGCTAATCGCGAGACGTACACCGGAAAACAAAACTCCGGGTCTATAAAACAATAATCAGGCCCATAGTAGGTTATGGTTGTAAAACATGGGTGGTGACACAGAGATCTGCCAATGCATTAGATGTGTTTGAAAGAAAAATATTACGTAGGATCCTGGGCCCAATAAGTGAAAACAACAACTGGCGAAAAGAGATGGGAAGACGAAGTCGATGAGGATGCCAGAAACTGCCTGGGAACGCGTTCATGGAAAAGAACCGCGGTAAATCGAGATGATTGGAGAAGCCTGTTGAAGGAGGCCAAGGCCCGATTTGGGCTGTAGTGCCATTGGATGGATAGATTAACTGAATATATTAAGCCATCTCAAGGTTACTAAAATAATAGGACATAGAATGAACAATCCTTGTCACGACCCAGTTAGTCAGGCTGTAGAGTTTAAGTATACAAACGTCTACATTATACTACTGATTGGCATAGAAATGTGAACAACCAAATAAGCTGAAATCAAAAAATTTAACTTTGTTGGGATGTGCTACTATAGTAAAATACACAAACTAATATGGATGAATTAAAGAATCTAAAGTAAGCATAGAATTTTAGGTAATAAAAACTATTAACCCAGAAAGGATAAACCCAGGCAGACCTAGAATGTCTTAGCTGAAAAATCTTTGACAGTGATTTGGTTGCACCTCATTATAACTAATTAGAAATGCGGCTAATAAGTTTAAAAATAAAGAAAAAGAAGAATTTCTTATACGCGTATACCAACTGTTTGCTAAATTGTGATTTATTGGAGTTTGTGATGATTCTGTTAATGCATATGAATGAAAATTATTAACATAGATCATAAATAAACACAGCTGATATAAAAAATTAATTAGTCAGTAGATATTCTTTTTAATTATATAAAATGGTGAAAATGTGAAAGATTCGCTTCGTTCCAATTTACAACTGCTTCTATTAAGCCGTATAACAGATGCTATATTTACCTTTTAGGTAAAAATACTTTCTTTTGAATTAATTGTGGATTATTTAGTTTTGACAATTTTGAAATATTTGCGTAACTAATTTTAAAGTTAAATTAATTTAAACATAATAAGCTTCTTTAGTTTTCTATACTTCTGCATTAAAAAATTTGTTTTAACAACACGGCCACATAATGATTAACACACTTTAACCCTTCAGCGGATGGGCGAAATAAAATTACACAAACACACGGATGAGGCCTCTAAGGAACAAAATGAAAAATTTCCAAAAAAAAATAAAATTTTTTTTCTTAAACAATGTGTTGTGTTGTGTATTGTGTGTGTTGTGTTTCCGTTGTGCATTTCTATAATAGTGGCGTTTATTGATTCAATTTAATTAATTTTATTTGTAAATTACCTAAAAAAAATCTTAAATACCTAATATACTAGTTTTATTTTTAGAGAAAAACCAGCTACTGGCCTACATTCAAAATGGATTTAAAAAGAGGGAAAAAAAGAGGGAAAAAAAAGGATCGAGAAATGACAATCTAATATCTTTCGTTAATGATTATATGTGAATCTTTTGGGAACGATCAACAATGAATTTCCATATTTTTCGATATAAAAAAAGAAACCCTTCTAGCCTTTTTTAAAAATTTCATGAGTAATTGAAAATTTCAACACCACGTTAATGGCAATTCAAAGACTGAACGTTTGCACAACGAAATTCCAGAAGGTTCTACTTTAAGCCCTATACTTTTCTTATTACCTATCAATAATACTCTACAAGAAACAGCGTTACCGTTAAAAGTAAATTTACATAATTATATGCTGACGATCTAATAGTTTATAATAAAAGTTATAATTAATATCTTTCTTGCTACAAAAAACTTTTAATCAGTTCTTTACAAACTAGAAATATGATCCCAAAAAGTGATTTTGCTTTTTCCAGGGAAAATACCCATTTTATTATCTTTAATAAAAATAAAACAAATAGCAAACCTATGCTAATTCTAAATTGTATTAACATAAATCAAGTACATTTAACAGACTTTCTAGGATTGAGATTCGACAGCGTCTTAAAATGGGCATATCTTATTAAAAAAATAGCCTTATCCTGTCAGCCAAAAATAAACCTCAGAATACTTTCTAACAGAAGTTGGGGTGCTGATACAACTACTCTGTTATATTTATAAGTCACTTATCCGTAGTAAATTACGACGCAATAAGCTATCCAACTGCTAATAAAAAAGCTCTTAAGGTTTTAGACGTTATCCATTGAGACTTGTGCTGGTTGCGTTTCATACTAGTCTAGTGTCAAGTCTTCAAGCTGCATTAAACGAACCACCTTTAATTATAAGAAGACAATAGATCACACTAAGATACACTACTAAACTGTAGAGCAATATTAACCATCGCACCTGCTTCTACATACAAATAACGTCCCCCACAAAGTTACAGACAATCAAGATATTTCACCTTTAAAGAGCTTATAATGAATTATGGATATCTTCTTCTTATGGTGCCCTATCCAATTAGTGGATATTGGCGACAATTCTGGCATACTCCTCTCGGTCTTGTGTGGCTCTAAAGACTGCATGGACATCGAGGTTTGTCCAATCCCTTATGTTTTTAAGCCATGAGTATTTCTTTCTTCCGATGTCTTGTTTTCCTTCTATCTTTCCTTCCATAATAAGCTTTAAGAACTGGTACTTGGAATTTCGAAATATATGACCTAGATAAGCAGTTTTTCTTCTTTTTATTATTGACAGCAATTCTCGTTCTCTGCCCATTCGATTTAATACATTCCATTGTCGACTCTACTTGTGTGAGTGTTTTCCCCTTTACGGCTATACCAAGGTCATCAGCGTAGACAAAACTCTCAGTCTGACGGTGCATTGGTTGGTCGTTGGTGTAGATGTTAAATAAGGACGGCGCCAGAACGCTTCCTTGAGGTAGGCCATTTTTTTGGGTTCTTCGTCTGCTCTTCTTTCCATTTAGCAAAACGTAGAAACGTCTATTACACAACAGTGATCTAATGATATTTACCAGGTCGTAGTCAAGCACAGTGTTATAGATCTTAGTTAGCAGGGTTCTGTGGTTTATCGTATCATAGGCCGCTGTGAGGTCTATCAAGGCTACTCCCACTATCTCTTTCTGCTCAAATCCCTCCTCTATGTATTCTGTTAGGTTCAGCAGTTCGCCTGTGCATGATTTACCTGGTATGAAGCCTGCTTGTTGTGGGATTAGTTTTGCATCTAATTTTACCTGGATGCGGTTTAAAATGAGGCGTTCATATAATTTATACAAATGGCATAGCAGGGATATCGGACGGTAGCTACTCGGTAGTTCAGGGTCTTTCCCAGGTTTCAGAAGGGCTACTACTTTTGATTTATGCCACAGTTTTGGAATCTGGTAGGTAGAGCGACAGATGTTAAATATATCGAGCACCCATTGTCTCGCTTTTTGCCCGAGGTGTTTTATCTGCTCTGTTAGGATTTTGTCCACTCCAGGTGATTTTCGCAAGAGAGTTGTTTCCTGGTCTTAAGTTCTTATAAGCTTTGGCGTTTTGCAACGATTGTTTGTTTTGCCATTCAGAAGCAGTTGGTGGGCTATCTGATTTGGCGTTATTGCACACAGCTCTTTTATCTCTGTGGGATCACCATTAAGTTTTTTGTTCATATTCCAAGCCTGCTTATTACTGTGCGTCATATCCATTTTACTTAAAGTCTCGCTCCACCGTTGTTGTCTGGAGGCACTTAGTGTTTGCTGCAGTCTCTCCCCTATCTCTGCCGTAACTTCGCTAAATGGGTCTTTACTATATTCTTCGGTGTACTTTGTCATAATGTCCTTTGCTTCATCGTTAAGACCAGATACGTAATGTTGTTGACATCCTCTGGGTATGTGTTTACATGAGATTCGTTTTACAAGTTTGATGAACGCGTCATAGTTTTTGGGGATCGGGACTATATTTTTCACTTGTGTTTCCAATTCATCAGCAAATTTTGCCCAGTTCGCTTTTTTGAAATTAAACCTTCGATTGAAAGGGATTTTGGAAGCTTTTATAGCGCTGTAAACGGTTATTCCCACGGGCCTATGTTGCGTCTTCGGTATAGGCTTATATACCTTCCTAATGCAATGGTCCTCTAAAGACATGCTGATGAAGGTGCGATCAGGGTTGTAACCTTTCTTCCATATTTTGCTCTGGAACGAATAGGGCAGTTTTGGGTCATGTAGAAGTGCCAGGTTGTTTTGTTCAGCCCACGATTCCACAAGATCTCCATTTTTATCAGTTGAAGCGTAGCCCCAATGGACATTATGACTATTAAAATCACCCAGAATGAATCTGGTTTTTTGAGAAGCGAAATTTTTTGGAGGGGAGAAAATACAGTATCTCTGGGGTGGTTTATACACAGATGTCACTGTGCAGGCTCCTATTTCGACGGTCAGAATTTCAATGCCGTTGTAGCATGTTTTTTCAGCTGATGTTACATCAATATCTCTTCTCACGAAGATGGCGCTTCCATCTTTTGCACTTGGATATTCAATGATAAGCTGCATTCCCTTAACGCTAGGTCTATGTGCTGATATGTCACGGTGAGTCTCTTGTATACATAATATATCACACTTGTGGATTTTACACAGTTCAGACAAAATTTCCTGTTTGTTACAAGTAATACCCTCAATGTCTATGGTCATCATTGTCAGTGTACGCTCTGAGAAGAGCCGTTGATTCTCGTTACTTTGTTTGGGTCCAGTGGTGGAAGGATTGGCCGCCCGAGGGGCGTTTCCAGGGAGCGCCAGTGACATTTTGTTCTCCTTCCGTGCTCTCCAACATCGTAAAAAAACTTCGTAAAAAATATGTTATTAGAGAAGATAAATCGTTCAGAAGTAAATTAAGAGATTCTAAATTTTAAAAATAACCATTTAGATTCCACTGTATCCTGAATGTAGTATGCATTTTATTTTACAACATGGGAAAGAGAGGTATAGTTTTCAATATCCGAGGATAAATCGAAAACTGTGCATATTAACTTATTGATCGACCTAATTAACTAATTATTCCCAATAAATTTAGCAACCGCATCGTTATCAATCCTCACTTGTTATAAAAATCTACCTCATTCTTTTAAAAATCAAGCCACAAGAGTGGTCATCTGTTAAATACCTTCTAAATAACGCAACTACTAATTTTGTGTAATATAATCTAAACATAACAAGTTTTTTCTTAGATGTACCAGATACCAATCAAACAAATCATCTTAAAAAAGTTGATTAAAATTCTTGAACAAACAATAGTTACATAACACTTTCTATACCAACGCTACTTCCTCATAACTTTCCTAAATACTCCCTTGCAGGTACGACAATGCAAAATTTCGCTATAACGTTATTAATTCATCATCACACAGAGCAGAAGCAGTCAGAAGTCCGTGAAAGTAGTCTATAATTTAAACTACACGCTGGCAGAGACATTGAGGTGGACTTGGTTCATTGTCAAGCAACTAGTTGCTAATACAAGTGTGCTTCAAATAATTACACCTAGCAGAGAAAAATTTGTAATTTAATTTATTTCTACAATTTAACACGGTATATCAATAATAGTGTCAATATGTTATTCCAAACAGATTTATATTTATATTTTATTCAGAAATACACGGGATGTGCTAAATATTATCGATGTATAGTTGCGGTAAGAAATATAGTAGAACGTATAACGATATAGTAGAATAGTAGTTTTGCTTATGACATAGTGCGGCGGTAATTAAATATGTAATTAAAAACATTTATTTTTTACTTAGGTATATACCGTTAAAGCAGGACATATGGTTTGTGCAAAAATTAATTTTGACCATTTTTTTTTTATTACATTTCACCTTAGAAGGACCCTCCATTTTACCTCATGCTTGCATTGATAGAATGCACTAACGTAGAATAGCTTTTATAATTATTGTTGTTATTGTAGAATTATTGATACTAAAAGAAATTTAAACGACTACCAAAATTAACTTAAGTATACAGTTCAAAACTTATTAAGTTCAGCTTTTTTTTTATTTGTTTTAAAAATAGAAAACCTAAAAGTATAACAACTTTTTTAAAGCGAGAGTCTTTTCATTATTATATTTGTAATTTGTCACAATATTAATTGCACAATACAACAATTAACAAAGAATCACTTAGAATACCTATACACATTATTCATTTTCTCCTTCTTCCGTATTTTCTGCGTCACTATCTGTGACAATATCCGCTTACACTGGATGTTGATATTTGCTCCCAAATATTTTATGGCGTACAAATGTACGTTTGTTTGTATCTTTGAAAATACTAGAATTTTCGTTTTGGAAACATTTAGATGTAATTCGAACATTTCGCTATGACAAACTACAGCATTAATTATATTTTGTAGTTCTTGTGCGTTGATTGCTATTGGGACGGTATCAGCAGCGTACCTTATGTTGTCTAAGCTAGTTCCGTTAATCTTGATTCCACCCTGAACCTCGCCTAATGCTTCTCTGAATACAGATTCCGAATACAGATTAAATAATAGCGGTGATAAGACGCAACCTTGTCGCACTCCTCGTTGGATTCGTATATCTTCGGATGTTGTGTGCTCTATTTCAATTGTTGCGGTTTGGTGCCAATATAGTTTTGAGATTCGCAAGTGGCAAGTCTTGTTCGTCAATTTCAGTTGTTTTCAGTATTTCCATCATCTTTTGATGGTTCAAATTGATTGTGATTGCAAAAACCGTTCGCACGTTTTAAACAAGCTTTTTGCTTATTATGTATTTTGTTAAATTATTAAATAACATCAATACAACCCACGACCATCAATTAATTTTTAACGATAAACAGAAGAGAAATATGATGACGTTTGAATTTGATCTACTTTTTCGATGACAGTGTCGTTAACAGAAAGATATTTTTAAACAGCATTAATCAATTTTCAATGAGTATGTGGATTTAAGAAATACATTACTTAACAAATTTTTAAAGTGTGTATAAAGGATATTACAATTATTATGACACATGGTACTCCTTATTTTTCAAATAATATGTTCTTGTAAAGGCATAACTTTGATTATTGGGTAAACCTACATTATACGATACGTCAGAAGAAATTTAAAATAAATTAACATGTAATAAATTCACTGTTTAAATAAATAAATACTATTGCAATAAAATATTAAAACCAATAAAAGATAACTTGTTGAGCAGTGCTGATTGAAACAACAGGGCAGTAAAATGTTATTCATAAAGCTAGTTTAAAATATATCGCCGCTTATCTGGTCCGCTAGTAATAAAGTTACCAGCATTTAATTGCAAAAGCGGTTTTCTTAGGTGGAAAATATTATATAAGGATAGAGCAGTGTTACGACAGTTTCTTAAAATTTATTCTATATGGAAAAATTGCCTTGACAAAAAACAAGAAGCAATAAAGAAATCTAGAATTTTCGGGATGTCATCGACAAATCCCGAAATGTCTTGTAATGTCCGGAACGTCAGAAAATGTATATATAGGAAGTTGACAATATTGTTGGCTGTTGACAGCAATGTTTTGAAGTATACAGTTGTCATTGTGTTAAAGTGTTGTGAACAAGTTGGTGTTTGAATAAAGTTATTTTAAAGAAATGTGACAATATTATAAAAATAGCGGTTGATGACCTTTTTTTTGACGTGACAACGTCTTAAATTAGGTTGTGGCTCGGAGTCATTTAAGAAAAAGTGTAACGCCCGCTCACGTCTGTTACAGTGAGTCACCGAACAAGAGAGAGGCCCGCCGGGCCGGCGAATGCCTTGCGTCTCTCTCCCACTCAAACATGATCGGTCCGCTGCGCGCGGCACTAGAGAATTAGGCGCGTTGAATCGCTAAAGTTGAAAATCGTTGAAAGTATCGTCAGCTGTGTCTGTAGTGAAAATGTGGAGTGCTTACAGTGTCCTATTTTAGGGGGAACCACCAGTATCAGATATAATTTTAGGAAATTACCTAGGGACCTATATTCTTTTATAATATTGCTATGGATTTATCCATTTAATATTGAGCAATGATTGTAAACATTCTTTATAGTTTAAACAATGAAAATTATTAACTGTGTCTAAAGACATATGATATGAGGTATTTTACCCAAGAGTATTAAGTATAATGAATATACATAAAAACATAATTTTGTTTTCTTAGGATTTAACATTTTGTCAGCACATTATCTCAAATTCACACTTAAATCAATATGTTTTTACTATTAGGTCTGTTGAATGTTTGTTCTTTACACAAAATTTAGTCTATACTTCATATTTATTAAAGGCGGTAAAATATACATTACAATTCAGTTGTTTATAAACCACTTTAAAGAACCTTTTAAGCTTTGTTTATATTATTTTGTGTATATTAATTGAGTTAATTGGAGTAGCCCACTTTGATACAAAAATACAGTCAATTTATGGATATTTCAAGGTGACAATCTAAAAAAAGCTGATTTCCTCCCATGCATTTTATTAGAAACACTTGAAATTTAAAAAAAATTTAAAAATCGTAAAATGTAAGACCTTAATCGTGAGATCGTGAGATTTGTCTTCAATTCGTGAGTAGATTCGTCATTTACAACAACTACAACAATAAAGGTAAATAATTGTACACTAATATTTCATTATCGTAAACTATGATTGATTGATTAATTGTTAGATTGACACAAAAGTTGAGAAACTGAGTTTATAGCGGCAATTCCTTGTTCCTATTGTGCAATTTAATAATATTCATATCAATAAATATTCTACCAAGAAAAAGACGTTGTCACGTAAAATCTTCGCCCGTAAAACCGACTTTACAGGCAACCGATTTTTTTTGTTTGGTAGTAGTGCTATGCTTTAGAAAAGGACTAATTTCATTTTATTTAAGACATTTGTAAGTTATGTTTGATATGATGTAAGTAGCATTAATTTATGTCGTTATTTAATCTACGATATTCAACGATAATTATTCTGCTATTAGTGC
The DNA here is from genome assembly GCF_040954645.1 of Diabrotica undecimpunctata. Classification (NCBI taxonomy): domain Eukaryota; kingdom Metazoa; phylum Arthropoda; class Insecta; order Coleoptera; family Chrysomelidae; genus Diabrotica; species Diabrotica undecimpunctata. Next base: position 20,476,215 of record NC_092808.1, on the reverse strand, counting down.
ATGGTGAATTTTATTAAAACTATTTATTGTATTGACCATTAAAGTGTCCGTTACTTCTTTATCACATAAACAATACAAGATCAAATCTCCAGCTGTGAAAGTTATTATATTAATGAAAGGGTGATGAAGACCGTAATCATTAGAGTATAACTGAAACGTAGAATTGAAGTAGAATCTAAGGATCGTCATGTTAAGTGGAACATAACAAAGTTGATACCTGATTGTTTGTTATGCCCTTATATGTAGTGCAAGGTATGAGATCGCATTGAAAGATATTAATTTATTTTATCGTAATCTTACATTAATGTAATGTAATTGAAGTGAATAAAGGTATGTTTTCGACTTAAGAATTAGAAAGCTACCTTTGTATACCTAAAATAAAAGTGTTAATACAATGTGTTTTGGGATTTGGAAACACTGACTGATTTATCTAATTTAATGGATGAGTGTAGTGACGAAAAAAGCTAAAATTAAGAATGGATATGTTAGGAGACGTGTAGGGGTGGCACTAATTGATGTAACAATGAGAAAACAAGCGTTAAGATGGTTACAACTTGTTAATCATCAAGATTCTTATCACCAATTACGAACAACACTTGCTGAGTTGCAAGTTCTTAGAAGGAGCATGATAAGAAGACCAATATTTTTTCTTTGTCTCTACTGCTCCAATTGTTGTCTCTTTCCCTTCGTCTGAAACTCCCTACTAACATTTTATCATCAGCATACATTAAGCACCAAGGAATTTTATCCTGTATTTTCTCTGCAATAGAAATCCTGTATTTTATATATACAATCAGTTTATAACGCTCTTCACCGTTTTCTAATTTTCAGTTTTCATTGGTCTCGGTCATTCAGAAGGTAATCTTCTATTTCTCTCGCTTTTATATACTTGGCGACTTCTTCTCTTCAACTTAATCTTGATCTGACCTTCTTTCGTGTTCCCTGCGATATCTGGTTGATATATTTTCCCCATCAGTAATGCCCATACCATCTTAGTTGATTGATTCTGATGTACTACAGTATTCTATGTTTAACAGACATGATTTTTTTAATTCTCTTGTTTCCTACTCTGTCTAATCTTGATTTACCGGACGCTCTCCTCCAATAATCCATTTTTGTTACTTTTAAAGTTAAAACAAGATTTTGTTGTGTTCCCCCTATGCACATATATTTTCTTTATTTAACATTTACTTCTAAGCCCCATTTCTGATATTCCTGAATAAGTTGCGTGTCATATATTTTAGATCTTTTTAGTTCTGAGCCAAGACTATTTGGTCATCTGCAAAGCATAGTGTGTACGATGTGGTGTCGTTTAGAGGGATTCCTTTACCACTACATTTCATTTTCCACGTCTTCAGCGCTTGCTCCAAGTAGATCTTAAAAAAGGTCGGAGACAGACAGCATCCTTGTTTGAGTCCTTTATCTATCACAGACCCTATGGATATCTCTTGGCCTATCTTTATTTTGCATGAGTTATTTTATAGAGTTTTGCACTGCTTTAATTAAAGTTACGTTGTGGTTTGTTTTTTCTAAAGCTTCCCATTGTTTTTGTTGTACTACACTGTCGTATGCTTTTCGAAGATCTGTGTATAGGAGGTGTATTGCTTGGTTTCGTACCATTTTTTTTTCTATAAGTTAGGTGATCGTAAAGAGATGGTCAATAGTAAATCTACCTGCTCTGAAACTAGCCTGTTCTTCGGCCTTTATTTCAGTGTATTCTCCCTCTATTATCTTTTTTTATTAATTCGAGATAGTGCCTAAAACTATACTTGCTTCTATTCTTCGACAGTTGTCACATATGTCATTAGCTCCTTTTTTATGTATGGTTATGTTATCCATGCTGGTTAACTGCCTTTATAGTTTATAGCTTCCGTATTTTAGTAGCTCACGTGGAATATTACCTGGACCTGATGATTTTTCGTTTTTCAACATTTGACATACTTATTCTACCTCTCTATTGCCAATCGTAAGTGGGGATGCTATTGTATTTACTTGTAAATAAGAGTGTGTTTCTGGTGTTTGTAAATATTCTGTCCTTTCCTCCATCAGTAGGTTTTCAAAATATTCGTCCCATGCTCGTAGGCTAATAAGAAAGATGATGTTTTTTTGTATTTTCTTTTCGAAAAGATTTAAGTACTTTCCAGCTTTCGATACCTTTACCTCTCTGGTAAGTGTTAATTCTGGAGCACTTTTTCTTTCAGTATTCGTTTTTCTTTTTAGTTATCGTCCTTCGTTCCTCTCTTTGAGCTGTTTGACATTCGTGTTTATTTTGATCCGTTTGATTTCTATTTTCCATTATATTTCTTCATCCCACGAATGGGGCTTTCTTTGTGCTGTCTTTTCATAGTTGTCCAACACTTTTCCAGTTGCACCTATTAGTCCTCTACACTATCAATGTTTTCGCATATGATTTTTTCATCTAGTTTTTTGTACAGTATTTTTGAGCTTTCGTTATTAAAGGTTTTCCCTTGGGTAAGCTACACATATATACACTTACTATAAAAATAAAATGATGTTTAAAAAACCTCAACGTTTCAAAATGAAATAAAATAAAATTAAAACTAAATAAAAGTAAATAGAATAAAATAAAATAGAATCAAATTCAACAGAATTACGTAAAATAAATAATAATTAAATAAAAATAAGTAAAATTAAATAAAATTAAGTAACAGCTATACCTGTAAAAAGGCTGTTATAGCTCCTAGTAAGGCTTTATTTCCCATGTAAAATCTCACAAGGAAACGATGAGGTTCATTTTGCTCATTTTTTGAGTGTTTTGTGGAGGGGGTAGAATAGTTCATCGGATCGTGACGTATGATACATTATTGGAAAGAAGAAGAGGTAGCGAATATGTTGAGACAGAAAAAACACACATTTGCGGCATTGTCAAACGGGCATTACATCATATCTTCTTTGTTATTGGTCTGATTGAAGCGTGTGATGCATTAAATGAAAGGGAAGAATATAACAAATATATTTAGATAAAAAAACAAACAAGGCGACTACCAAAAGAGCACTACACAGTGATTTCATTAATAATGAACGTACAGTTACATACGAGATGTCATAGAAAATATGGATAAAAATAGTTTAATCAAAAGACAAATTTCATCTATTGTCTTAAAAAAGGCCTTTGGCTGAGTACAAAATAAACAACAACGATTCCCAACATGTGACATCAAACGAAATGAGAGAAAATTACAAATATATTAAGTAAGAAAAAACAAACAAGGCCACTACCAAAAGAGCACTACACAGTATCTTTATTATTAATGAACGTATAGCGATTTAAGAGATATCATAGGGCACTATAGGTAAAAATAGATTAACTATAAGACACCTTTTGATTTATTGATTTAAAGAAGGCCTATACCTAAGTACAAGTTAAACAAAGGATCGAATTCTAACATGCGACTTAGCAAATAAAAGAAGAGGATATAACGAATATATTCAGATAGAAAAAACTAACAAGACGGCTACTAAAAGGGCACTACAGAGTATCTTCTTTAATAATGAACGTATAGCGGCATACAAGCTATCATAGGACACTATGGATAAAAATAGATTTACTATAAGACAAATTTTGATTTATTGATTTAAAAAAAAAAGCCCCAGGCTGAGTACAAAACAAGCAACTGATCGAATTCTAACATGTGACGTAGTAAATGAAAGGGGATGATATAACGAATATATCCAGATAGGAAAAACAAACAAAAGCTACCAAAACGGCACGGCATATCATCTTAGTTATTAATCAACATACCACATGACACTATGGATGATAATAGACATATTTTCTTTATATATAAAACATAAGGTAAATATAAAGTAAATTTGCTTTATTGACCTGAAGAAGGCCTCTGACTGATTACAAAATAAACAACTAGACTAATACGAGCGTATGACACATCAAATCAAACGACGTCAGACCCATAGTACATATAATGTATATAGCGTGCCATCAATATATGTATATATACAGGGTATAGTAAAAAAAATTATGGCAGGTCAGAAGTGCACCAGATCATACTTTATATTTACTTGGTTTATATGCAAAAAGTTTATTATTTTAAAAATGTAATGACTGACTGTAGATGACAATTAATTGGATCTCCCGACGCATGCCACGGACAAAGTCACTAGTCAGTGTATACAAATACCATTATTAAACCCTGTTTTAGAAGATTAAGAATAATAATCGTATATTATTATGATTAAACTAAAAATCAAATTTTAAGTGTCTAATAACTAATATATATATATATATATATATATATATATATATATATATATATATATATATATATATATATATATATATATCTAATATAGAAAATGTAAATTTAAAACAAACTATCTTTAAATTGAAATTCTTATGACACTTATTAAATATATTAACTGTTATATAAACTGTTTTTCAAAATAAAGAGTTTAATCACCATTCAATGTCTTCGTTGTCAGCCTCGGTTATCCTTCTTTTTGTAAACTTGCATTGCCAAATACGCCACAATGTTTTAATTATCAGCTTCCACCATTTTAAAATATTTTTCTTCTTAATAGTATTTATAAATCGGTAAAATATTCTTCTTTCTTCTTTTTTATTTATTCTTCTTTCTAATAATCTAATACTCTCTTCCAATCTCCAATCACCATATACATAATATAATTTTTAAACTTCAATTAATACTCTCTTTAAATCTCCAATCACCATATACATAATATAATTTTTAATCTTCAATTAATACTCTCTTAATTCTATTTCTTAATCTTCATCTAATATACTAAATCACTGATAACTGAGTATCTTGAATGAATGACTATACTAACTGACTATATTGAACATACTGACTTTTTTTAATCCAAATCACATCATATTTATATCATTTTAATGTTCACGAATATTCTTGAAAGAAAATATATTCGAATTCTTCTATTTCATATACATTACAATGTTCGCGAAGATTCTACTGCGAACAAAGGTTAAATTCTTTCTATTGACATCTTATTCTAGAGTTCTAGATAACTCTTTACTATTCTATCTAAAATTTTATGGAAATTTAGGCTTTTCAGATCAGAATATAAACTTATATATAAATTACATCTTAAATTAATAAATAACCCTATTCTAAATAACACTATTTTAAATCAATTATTTACAAATTATATTATTTATAATTAATTATTTACAAAAGTTTCTACGACCAAACCCACTCCAGTGTATATTTGGTTGCCTACAAAGATGGTGCACTCAAATATATTTATATCATTTATTTATTATTATTTATTAAAATAACCAAATACATTGCAAATTAAAACACTTTTTAAACTTATTATTATGTTAATTTCTTAAGAATGCCCGCATATAAATACTTTCTATAATATTCTCTAGTATATAACTTATAAATTATTTCTTTAAACACTACCTTTGTTTCTCCTATATTTAATATTATTTCAATATATATATATATATATATATATATATATATATATATATATATATATATATATATATATATAGAAATGGAATCCCAAGATAATATGCTCCTTTTCTAACTTGGCTGCACCGTACTGAAGACGACCAATAGTCAGAAATACGTATATACGGTTGCCTTCCATCGATATACCATTTTTGGTTTTCTGTTTTGCGAGACATGCCATTACTTTTTACTTTTACTTATATATATATAATATATATATATATATATATATATATATATATATATATATATATATATATATATATATATATATATATATATATATTGCCCCGACTGTGATGACAACTTTGCCACCTTAAAAAAAGTACCACTTTTTGCACTTATTGCATAAATTATTATTAATACATCATAACACAACATATTAACTATTATAAGATAAAACTTTACTAGATTATTTTTTGTAGAGCTCCATAAAAAAAAATTAAGAAAGTCATTTTGCTAATTTATGCTCTGGTTAAAATAAACCCATTAATATTTCGCGAACTTTCTCTGCAACCTGCCAAACTTAATTTTGTTAAATTATGTTCGAAATTTACAGCTAGATAATGATAATAATATGCACTACTATGATAGAGAATACCATACTTAGTGTCGCTCTAGTAATCTGGATCACGATAAGTACATATAATTATAGATTCTTCTTGATCATAAAAAAAGTATTGGTATATATTTAACGGAATTATGTGTAAGGTGAATAAACGAATGAATTATGCCTTAAAAATATTTCTCTTAAAATGGACTGTATATTTAAATAGAATAATGAGGAATGTGAATATTTTTTACAGTCTTTATTATTACTTTTTTTTTTATTTGAATTAACGGCATATGACATATATATGGTAATTAGCACGAGCTACAGTTACACATGGTAATATAATCTAAATTACAAATAATATAGTTAACATTTAACATAACAAACATTTATATTGAATATAAAAATATTTATATTTTCTTTATACTTTATTTGTTTGCAACTGACAGCTCATTACAAATAAGGAGGTTTAAAACAAAACCAAATAAATTCATTAAAAACGATTTTTGGAAAAGTAGGATTTTTCTGTGACGTAAAAAGTAATTATTTTTTTGTTTAACACAAGTATTATTTTTATTACTAATACCAAAAAGGTATATGTCATTTAGTAGACTAACAGCACATCCAATGTAAATATGAAGTGAAAACTCTTTTTCTCACAGCCACACTCATTGCTTAGCTCTTCTTCTTCTTGAGGTACTTTCTCAGTATGTTCAACTTAATTATTTTCATTTTTACACACTTTTTATCTTCTTTGGTTTAATAGCACTCCGCAGATTTACTTCGGATAGCAAAATTTTTTTAAAGATTTTCTTCTTTTGTAAATTATGCGCCTAATTTTGGATTGGGCTTCAAATCGATAATGCTGAAAGCATGAAATTAATATTTTAATTTTTTTAATTTTTTGAATCTGTGTCTTTTCCAAACAGATTATTTTTAAGTCTGATATTCCAACAATCTTGTTAAGGTAATTTTGTAATTCCTTGATATCAAAAATTTTCCAGTCTTGTCCTTAGACTTTTGCACTTCCGACTTGTGAATAATGACCAATATATTTTTCTTTAGATATAATATTTAGATTCTTCCTAATTATTTTTTTAGAATCGCCCAATCACTCTATCTGCTGGCACAAAACTGTAACTTCTTACTGGAGAGGTAATACAATCTTTGGTGATATTATCAGGAACATACTTTAACAACCAAAACAATAGCATATGAATCAAATGGGAGTTTTTGTTCTGACCCTCACATCAATCGCAGAACAATCTAATCTGAGTTATATTATCCAGTTACAAAGATTTTGGGTAATAGAACAAAGCAGATGACACTTTTCTAGCGCCTCTCTCAGCCTGATCTTCGGTCCAAATATAAAACGTTGGATTTTTTGAGTTCATACTAACACAGCAAAAAGAATAGGGGCTTATTTAGTGTGAATAAAATGCATCAGAAATTGGCGTGCGTGGTAAGGGTTGTACCCGCTTCACTGGAAACAGGTATCAAAAGCCAAGGACGAAAATCCAATGTTAAATTTTGTTAGAAAAACCTTTCTAAACACGTGGTAGCCAACTTGGTACTGACTTTCAGTCTGTTCATTAAACATACGTTGTAACTTTTTAATGCAAAGATGGACAGTTAAATAGATCCTTCGAGATTTTTTCCATTATAAAGACTTTCAGTGCCACGCAATTTACCAACGAATTAGCGTACTTTCTCTCTCTTATCCAAAGTTTTTGTTGAAATATGGTCCCCTCCTCTTCGCTCTTTGGGACAGTCTCCTGAGTCAACAATCTTACATATGGTAAACAACCTGTAGATTTTAACACCAGTTGCTGCCATAAAACAAGTCCTGCAGACTTTAACTACTCCTGTTAATTTTGTTTTCCTAATTTTAAAAAATAGTTTTGCCGTCTTTGTTCTTTGTCGGGGATTATCTTTAACAGATCTCTTTCTTACGGTATCGGAAACGCTTATCATATGCCAAAGTTTCACATCTTGAATGGTTTTTTCTGGTACGCTATGCAGCTGAATTTTTATATTTTTATTATCTGATGTTTTAACATTTTGGCATTGGTATGTTCTATTATCATGTGAGTAAGGACGCTTAAATTAATTTAAGTCTGGATCTGAATCTTTGTACCTAAAAGAAAATACCTAAGGTTAAAAAAAACTAAAAAATCCAATTGCTTAACAACTATGCTTTACTGCAAAGATAGAAATAATATTTACCTATCTACGATGTATAAAAAAACCTTTTGAGTAACCTGTCTCTATCCCAAAATGACCTATAATAATATATACCTAATAATCTTACCTTACAGCTTTTCCTCTTAGCTTTTTCGGGACTGTTTCCCTTATTCTGCTTCCTTGATTGTCGTCTTCCACAACTGACTTACCCAAAAAATCTTCTTCCATAGTTTTTCATTTACCAGTACCTCTGTTACTACAACTTGTATCAAACCAAACTAGTGCATCCGATGCGATGGTTATGTTGTTATATGTTTACACTCTTACTGCACTGACTACTAAACAAAAAACACGCGGTCGCTCCAGTCAATGCGTAAATCTGCAAAAGAGAATCAACGACAAAATGTCTGACCACGCATAGTACATCGTTACATCTCAAAAGCGGCCACTATACCACTCGCGAAGTTGACCGAAGTTCAGCGAGTACGAGAATGTAGACAGGTACTTCATGCGACTTCATTTCTCCTCATTCTACTTCCGTTCTGTGTCAGTTTTCCAAGTCAAAGGGTCTCAAAGTTCGAATACGAAGTGTCATACTACATTACTCGACTTCACGAGTATCTAGACAGTCATTTCGCCTCGATTAACTTCAATTCCACACTTCGTCCAAAGAACTTCGATCGAGAGTGAAGACGGCGTTTAATAACTTGCTACTACATCTATTGTTCGAATTACACATTTGCATAAGAAGATAAAGTAGGAAAGGTGTATTTTTGGGTTTATTTAGTTTTGAACAAAAAGTGGATTTATATTATTATTTAATAATAACCTTTCGTTATTAAAGGTTTTCCCTTGGGTAAGCTACACATATATACACTTACTATAAAAATAAAATGATGTTTAAAAAACCTCAACGTTTCAAAATGAAATAAAATAAAATTAAAACTAAATAAAAGTAAATAGAATAAAATAAAATAGAATCAAATTCAACAGAATTACGTAAAATAAATAATAATTAAATAAAAATAAGTAAAATTAAATAAAATTAAGTAACAGCTATACCTGTAAAAAGGCTGTTATAGCTCCTAGTAAGGCTTTATTTCCCATGTAAAATCTCACAAGGAAACGATGAGGTTCATTTTGCTCATTTTTTGAGTGTTTTGTGGAGGGGGTAGAATAGTTCATCGGATCGTGACGTATGATACATTATTGGAAAGAAGAAGAGGTAGCGAATATGTTGAGACAGAAAAAACACACATTTGCGGCATTGTCAAACGGGCATTACATCATATCTTCTTTGTTATTGGTCTGATTGAAGCGTGTGATGCATTAAATGAAAGGGAAGAATATAACAAATATATTTAGATAAAAAAACAAACAAGGCGACTACCAAAAGAGCACTACACAGTGATTTCATTAATAATGAACGTACAGTTACATACGAGATGTCATAGAAAATATGGATAAAAATAGTTTAATCAAAAGACAAATTTCATCTATTGTCTTAAAAAAGGCCTTTGGCTGAGTACAAAATAAACAACAACGATTCCCAACATGTGACATCAAACGAAATGAGAGAAAATTACAAATATATTAAGTAAGAAAAAACAAACAAGGCCACTACCAAAAGAGCACTACACAGTATCTTTATTATTAATGAACGTATAGCGATTTAAGAGATATCATAGGGCACTATAGGTAAAAATAGATTAACTATAAGACACCTTTTGATTTATTGATTTAAAGAAGGCCTATACCTAAGTACAAGTTAAACAAAGGATCGAATTCTAACATGCGACTTAGCAAATAAAAGAAGAGGATATAACGAATATATTCAGATAGAAAAAACTAACAAGACGGCTACTAAAAGGGCACTACAGAGTATCTTCTTTAATAATGAACGTATAGCGGCATACAAGCTATCATAGGACACTATGGATAAAAATAGATTTACTATAAGACAAATTTTGATTTATTGATTTAAAAAAAAAAGCCCCAGGCTGAGTACAAAACAAGCAACTGATCGAATTCTAACATGTGACGTAGTAAATGAAAGGGGATGATATAACGAATATATCCAGATAGGAAAAACAAACAAAAGCTACCAAAACGGCACGGCATATCATCTTAGTTATTAATCAACATACCACATGACACTATGGATGATAATAGACATATTTTCTTTATATATAAAACATAAGGTAAATATAAAGTAAATTTGCTTTATTGACCTGAAGAAGGCCTCTGACTGATTACAAAATAAACAACTAGACTAATACGAGCGTATGACACATCAAATCAAACGACGTCAGACCCATAGTACATATAATGTATATAGCGTGCCATCAATATATGTATATATACAGGGTATAGTAAAAAAAATTATGGCAGGTCAGAAGTGCACCAGATCATACTTTATATTTACTTGGTTTATATGCAAAAAGTTTATTATTTTAAAAATGTAATGACTGACTGTAGATGACAATTAATTGGATCTCCCGACGCATGCCACGGACAAAGTCACTAGTCAGTGTATACAAATACCATTATTAAACCCTGTTTTAGAAGATTAAGAATAATAATCGTATATTATTATGATTAAACTAAAAATCAAATTTTAAGTGTCTAATAACTAATATATATATATATATATATATATATATATATATATATATATATATATATATATATATATATATATATATATATATATCTAATATAGAAAATGTAAATTTAAAACAAACTATCTTTAAATTGAAATTCTTATGACACTTATTAAATATATTAACTGTTATATAAACTGTTTTTCAAAATAAAGAGTTTAATCACCATTCAATGTCTTCGTTGTCAGCCTCGGTTATCCTTCTTTTTGTAAACTTGCATTGCCAAATACGCCACAATGTTTTAATTATCAGCTTCCACCATTTTAAAATATTTTTCTTCTTAATAGTATTTATAAATCGGTAAAATATTCTTCTTTCTTCTTTTTTATTTATTCTTCTTTCTAATAATCTAATACTCTCTTCCAATCTCCAATCACCATATACATAATATAATTTTTAAACTTCAATTAATACTCTCTTTAAATCTCCAATCACCATATACATAATATAATTTTTAATCTTCAATTAATACTCTCTTAATTCTATTTCTTAATCTTCATCTAATATACTAAATCACTGATAACTGAGTATCTTGAATGAATGACTATACTAACTGACTATATTGAACATACTGACTTTTTTTAATCCAAATCACATCATATTTATATCATTTTAATGTTCACGAATATTCTTGAAAGAAAATATATTCGAATTCTTCTATTTCATATACATTACAATGTTCGCGAAGATTCTACTGCGAACAAAGGTTAAATTCTTTCTATTGACATCTTATTCTAGAGTTCTAGATAACTCTTTACTATTCTATCTAAAATTTTATGGAAATTTAGGCTTTTCAGATCAGAATATAAACTTATATATAAATTACATCTTAAATTAATAAATAACCCTATTCTAAATAACACTATTTTAAATCAATTATTTACAAATTATATTATTTATAATTAATTATTTACAAAAGTTTCTACGACCAAACCCACTCCAGTGTATATTTGGTTGCCTACAAAGATGGTGCACTCAAATATATTTATATCATTTATTTATTATTATTTATTAAAATAACCAAATACATTGCAAATTAAAACACTTTTTAAACTTATTATTATGTTAATTTCTTAAGAATGCCCGCATATAAATACTTTCTATAATATTCTCTAGTATATAACTTATAAATTATTTCTTTAAACACTACCTTTGTTTCTCCTATATTTAATATTATTTCAATATATATATATATATATATATATATATATATATATATATATATATATATATATATATAGAAATGGAATCCCAAGATAATATGCTCCTTTTCTAACTTGGCTGCACCGTACTGAAGACGACCAATAGTCAGAAATACGTATATACGGTTGCCTTCCATCGATATACCATTTTTGGTTTTCTGTTTTGCGAGACATGCCATTACTTTTTACTTTTACTTATATATATATAAATATATATATATATATATATATATATATATATATATATATATATATATATATATATATATATATATTGCCCCGACTGTGATGACAACTTTGCCACCTTAAAAAAAGTACCACTTTTTGCACTTATTGCATAAATTATTATTAATACATCATAACACAACATATTAACTATTATAAGATAAAACTTTACTAGATTATTTTTTGTAGAGCTCCATAAAAAAAAATTAAGAAAGTCATTTTGCTAATTTATGCTCTGGTTAAAATAAACCCATTAATATTTCGCGAACTTTCTCTGCAACCTGCCAAACTTAATTTTGTTAAATTATGTTCGAAATTTACAGCTAGATAATGATAATAATATGCACTACTATGATAGAGAATACCATACTTAGTGTCGCTCTAGTAATCTGGATCACGATAAGTACATATAATTATAGATTCTTCTTGATCATAAAAAAAGTATTGGTATATATTTAACGGAATTATGTGTAAGGTGAATAAACGAATGAATTATGCCTTAAAAATATTTCTCTTAAAATGGACTGTATATTTAAATAGAATAATGAGGAATGTGAATATTTTTTACAGTCTTTATTATTACTTTTTTTTTTATTTGAATTAACGGCATATGACATATATATGGTAATTAGCACGAGCTACAGTTACACATGGTAATATAATCTAAATTACAAATAATATAGTTAACATTTAACATAACAAACATTTATATTGAATATAAAAATATTTATATTTTCTTTATACTTTATTTGTTTGCAACTGACAGCTCATTACAAATAAGGAGGTTTAAAACAAAACCAAATAAATTCATTAAAAACGATTTTTGGAAAAGTAGGATTTTTCTGTGACGTAAAAAGTAATTATTTTTTTGTTTAACACAAGTATTATTTTTATTACTAATACCAAAAAGGTATATGTCATTTAGTAGACTAACAGCACATCCAATGTAAATATGAAGTGAAAACTCTTTTTCTCACAGCCACACTCATTGCTTAGCTCTTCTTCTTCTTGAGGTACTTTCTCAGTATGTTCAACTTAATTATTTTCATTTTTACACACTTTTTATCTTCTTTGGTTTAATAGCACTCCGCAGATTTACTTCGGATAGCAAAATTTTTTTAAAGATTTTCTTCTTTTGTAAATTATGCGCCTAATTTTGGATTGGGCTTCAAATCGATAATGCTGAAAGCATGAAATTAATATTTTAATTTTTTTAATTTTTTGAATCTGTGTCTTTTCCAAACAGATTATTTTTAAGTCTGATATTCCAACAATCTTGTTAAGGTAATTTTGTAATTCCTTGATATCAAAAATTTTCCAGTCTTGTCCTTAGACTTTTGCACTTCCGACTTGTGAATAATGACCAATATATTTTTCTTTAGATATAATATTTAGATTCTTCCTAATTATTTTTTTAGAATCGCCCAATCACTCTATCTGCTGGCACAAAACTGTAACTTCTTACTGGAGAGGTAATACAATCTTTGGTGATATTATCAGGAACATACTTTAACAACCAAAACAATAGCATATGAATCAAATGGGAGTTTTTGTTCTGACCCTCACATCAATCGCAGAACAATCTAATCTGAGTTATATTATCCAGTTACAAAGATTTTGGGTAATAGAACAAAGCAGATGACACTTTTCTAGCGCCTCTCTCAGCCTGATCTTCGGTCCAAATATAAAACGTTGGATTTTTTGAGTTCATACTAACACAGCAAAAAGAATAGGGGCTTATTTAGTGTGAATAAAATGCATCAGAAATTGGCGTGCGTGGTAAGGGTTGTACCCGCTTCACTGGAAACAGGTATCAAAAGCCAAGGACGAAAATCCAATGTTAAATTTTGTTAGAAAAACCTTTCTAAACACGTGGTAGCCAACTTGGTACTGACTTTCAGTCTGTTCATTAAACATACGTTGTAACTTTTTAATGCAAAGATGGACAGTTAAATAGATCCTTCGAGATTTTTTCCATTATAAAGACTTTCAGTGCCACGCAATTTACCAACGAATTAGCGTACTTTCTCTCTCTTATCCAAAGTTTTTGTTGAAATATGGTCCCCTCCTCTTCGCTCTTTGGGACAGTCTCCTGAGTCAACAATCTTACATATGGTAAACAACCTGTAGATTTTAACACCAGTTGCTGCCATAAAACAAGTCCTGCAGACTTTAACTACTCCTGTTAATTTTGTTTTCCTAATTTTAAAAAATAGTTTTGCCGTCTTTGTTCTTTGTCGGGGATTATCTTTAACAGATCTCTTTCTTACGGTATCGGAAACGCTTATCATATGCCAAAGTTTCACATCTTGAATGGTTTTTTCTGGTACGCTATGCAGCTGAATTTTTATATTTTTATTATCTGATGTTTTAACATTTTGGCATTGGTATGTTCTATTATCATGTGAGTAAGGACGCTTAAATTAATTTAAGTCTGGATCTGAATCTTTGTACCTAAAAGAAAATACCTAAGGTTAAAAAAAACTAAAAAATCCAATTGCTTAACAACTATGCTTTACTGCAAAGATAGAAATAATATTTACCTATCTACGATGTATAAAAAAACCTTTTGAGTAACCTGTCTCTATCCCAAAATGACCTATAATAATATATACCTAATAATCTTACCTTACAGCTTTTCCTCTTAGCTTTTTCGGGACTGTTTCCCTTATTCTGCTTCCTTGATTGTCGTCTTCCACAACTGACTTACCCAAAAAATCTTCTTCCATAGTTTTTCATTTACCAGTACCTCTGTTACTACAACTTGTATCAAACCAAACTAGTGCATCCGATGCGATGGTTATGTTGTTATATGTTTACACTCTTACTGCACTGACTACTAAACAAAAAACACGCGGTCGCTCCAGTCAATGCGTAAATCTGCAAAAGAGAATCAACGACAAAATGTCTGACCACGCATAGTACATCGTTACATCTCAAAAGCGGCCACTATACCACTCGCGAAGTTGACCGAAGTTCAGCGAGTACGAGAATGTAGACAGGTACTTCATGCGACTTCATTTCTCCTCATTCTACTTCCGTTCTGTGTCAGTTTTCCAAGTCAAAGGGTCTCAAAGTTCGAATACGAAGTGTCATACTACATTACTCGACTTCACGAGTATCTAGACAGTCATTTCGCCTCGATTAACTTCAATTCCACACTTCGTCCAAAGAACTTCGATCGAGAGTGAAGACGGCGTTTAATAACTTGCTACTACATCTATTGTTCGAATTACACATTTGCATAAGAAGATAAAGTAGGAAAGGTGTATTTTTGGGTTTATTTAGTTTTGAACAAAAAGTGGATTTATTTAGTATTGCATGAAAACATTATTATCACCACTAAAATTCAGTACTATTCGTTTTTGCATATATATATTTTTCTATATGGTGAAATTTAGCAAAATGAACTGATATTGGCCGCTAACGAAATTTTCGTAAAAAGTAGATTTATTCGGTATTGCATTAAACCTTCTCAAATACAAATCATCACTAATCAGTAAACAGGGGGTAAAGTGGGAAAACTCAAATCACTTAAAATAAGATCCTCTCCTGTTGAAATGTCGTTTTAGATATTATTTTTCAGAGTCCACGTTGAGATCTTCGTCGTTGCTGGCGGTTTGGAATCTTGTCTCGTATTGAAACGCCTAACATCAGTGGATATCGCCCTTTGAGCCACATGGATCTCTTTCACATTTCTCCTTGTCATACTGGTAAGTCAACATTGGTAAAACTCACCAATTAAAGGTTTTTCTTTTCAGACATATTGGTATGTCGGATGATTTGAAAATGTGGTTCAACTTGCTCAAGGCTGCCCAAGTCAGTCTTATACGACAAAGAAATTCAATGCCTTGGTTATCTTTTCCTATCCAAATCTCTTGACCTAGGTACCTATTTGTAAGCCATTACCTGGTCTATGGATCTATGGATACGCATATATCATCGCTGACTGCAAGATTATGGGTTTTAGAAATAGTTTCTTTCAAACCCCCTTCTAGCGAGGAAACATAGAGCTAATTTAAAAAATCTTTGGCCACATATATCCTATCAGCTATTAGCACAATATCATCTGCAAACCTCAGGCTTTTCTCCATTTACGTCTATGCCGCTGTCGGTCGCTCTTTTACATATATATAAACAACGTCTGTAGCATTTGAAAATTCTTTAAAATATATATTGAAATGTATTGAAATCCCCTTGGATTTGCTAAAGAAATCGAAGAATATTTTAGTGTATTTCATTTCCCATTCTTACGTATTAAAACAGCGAATTCTTCCAATTCATCTTTGCCGTCGCCGAAGTTAATGTAAACCATTTTATAGTTTGTTTATATATCACAGATGTACACGTCCTAGGCATTCTTTTGCGTTTCATATTCTGCGTTTTAAATAAATATTTCCGTCAAGTGTTTTGTTATTCCAAATTATGTGAATAAATTTTAAAGATAATTTCGTCATTCTCGCTAGGATCGTTACCAGAGGTAGTCGATTTTAGTTTGGATCCAAATTTATTCGTCGAATTTGTAAAGTTTTCTGTTTTGCCCCTTTTCATGGAAATGTGTAGCAGTGTAAAGTAAATTGTGAAGTATGTGTAGTTACAGAGGAGGTTAAAAAAGTATTTAAGAGATTTGTGTCGCCTGCAGCAATTCTAATGTTCCAGTTTCCTGTTTTTTTAAGAAGTCCAGTCTGAAGTTTGTATCTAGTGCCGCCCATTTCAATCTTCCATGTCCTAAACAGCCGTTTCGAGATATTTTTTCCACAGTTTGGAGATGCAGTTTTTGCGTGGCAGAGAAGGTAACCCCAGAAATTTTCGTGCAATTTTTTTGTGAAATTCAGGTAACTTTTTTAGTGATTAAATTTTAAAGCAAAGACAGACATTTTTTTTAAGTAATAATTGCTTTCATTAAAATTTAAAGATTGTAATAATTAAAAAATTGTAAATTTTAGAGTTTGACTTTAGCGGTCAATTTATTTGTTTTCCGTTTTTAAAATTTAATGTTAACATATGACAGCTAGGTTTATTATTTTGGATATTCATTTGTTTTGTTTTTAAAAAAAAGTTAACCTCCATTACAGTAACTATTTCTTTGTAAGTTTTTGTAGTATCTCCAACTCCAGAGTTAGTAAACGGCTAGGACACATGTAAGTTTTTTCTTTGTTATTTTTGTACTCTGTAACTGTCTATATAGTAATTTGTGTCATTTATTTTTGTAACTGTTTGTGGGGAGACACAATAAATGTTTAATTTTTTTTCTAACCATTTTGTTTATTTTTTTAACGAACCCCTTTTTTTTCATGTATAAAGATATGTTTTTCATTTTTAATAATTATTTCGATAGTTACAACTAGCTGTTGTAATAGGTATAATTTGGCACCTCGAAGAGGCGTCCTTTTTAAATTGCTAGAGGTGTTTCCTTTTGTTTTGTTTGTCCCAACAGATTCATGTAAGTACCCCTTTGTTTCATTTTTGTAGTTACCCCAATCCAATCCCCTTGCCATTTACTTATCCACCACCCCAGCTCTCCAAACAAACCCTGAGTGCCGTTCGCACAAGTATCGATTATTTTCCTTGCCCTATTTTCACCCCCAGTAGTTTCTGTCCCCAATTTTCTACCCCTTACAATAATACCCCATGTGGTAGGCAAAATATTTTTCTTACACGTCAAGTAACATTTAAGCAATATGCATAAATTAAAAACTTGCTGATTTACTTATAAATGAACATTTCTAGATGTTGGGTATTTTTCTGAGAGACCGAATCCCAAACGAAGAAAACGGATAGACAAAACGTATTGTCGAGTGGAGAACAAGACAAGAAGCACTACGGAGCAGAGGACGCCCACCAACCCTATGGACTGACGACCTAAAACGTGTTAGAAGTAACTGAATACAAGCTGCACAAAACAGAGACTGGTGAAACGAGCTGAGAGAGACCTATGTCACAGTGAATACATACAGATTGTGTGTGTGTGTGTGTGTGTGTGTGTGTGTGTGTGTGTGTAATTGAAAATATAACTGCGGATTACTAGATCCATTCGCCTAACCAATAAGCATTCAGGTTGATGATGATGATATCTTATAGAATAGCTAATAAGTTATTTAGGAGCAGTTTTAAAGCTCCGAATCAGTTGCAGACTAAAAATAATTAAGAAGGTATAAGAAGAGTACCTTTTTTTTCGTCTTTATAGAGGGGAGGTCTGGAATCTTCAAAAGACATCTCAGTCCAGGACGACTCCTGACTAACCTTAGTGCAGGATTCATTCTTCGTACTCCCAGCGATAGTTCCCGAGGTACTTTAAAATGCCCTCTCGTCGCCGAGTCTACGCCGAACACGTACCTGCTAAACCAGACCCTCCTCTGTCATCCAGCGATCCGGAAGCTAAATGGCCGCTGTGAGGCCGCCATCACTTCCGAAGCACTACCTTTATTCATTCATTCTCAATTCATACACATTCACACTCTATTCATCAGGAAGGAGGCTCCCTGTCTCGTTCCAGGTAGTGCGTAGAAGACACTCATCGCTTTTAGTTCAGCATCATTCCCAGATGGGCATTTCTTCCAATAAGAAGAGTACCTGGGCATTTCGGTATTGAGGGGAGTGAGCCGTAGCCCCTAAGAGAGGTACAGAGCAAGTATGTTTCAGACCTGAACCCTTTTACCCATTCTCGTATCAGAAATGTAAAACTAACATATGGAAGTGGTGCATAGATCAACACCTGGAAAGTTGAAACGAAAGGACTGATCGTCGTTAGACTAAGGTGGCCGTGGATTTTCTTGTTAGGAAACCAACTAACTGCTTTGAGCAGAAATGCAATTTCAGAGATAGTACAGGTCCTCACAGGTCACGCTAATATTGTGAATCACCAAAACATCTATGAGCTCAGCCAATTTACAATGTGTCAAATTTGTGAGGAGGAGATTAAAGAGACAGTCGAATGCTTTTTTGGCGACTGTCCAGATTTTGTTAGTGCGAAAGAGCAATGGTTCTACTCTCACCAAACAAGTTGCTCCCAGTTTACTAACCTGAGGTACTGCTGATAGAATTGGAATTATGTTTGATACAGCTTGATTGTACTTAAATTGGAATTATCGATTAGTGAGTTAGTAATTCCTTTTACAACAGCAAAATGGATGAGATTGTGTTTATCCAGAGAGTATTTTATTCTTATCTATAAGTCAGTATATTGGTTTTCCACTGAAAATTGGATTCAAATTATTACCATTTATGGTTTTCACTCTCTTTCGTGTGATTTTACTAATCTGGAACCTCATCTTTTTTGCTTTGTATTGAAGTTACCTGCTGCACTAAAACGATGACCAATTGTATTAAAATAACTAATGAAATATTCTTCCTTACTTATTTTACAACCAACATCGTTATGTGTTCTTTGTTGAATTCTACAGATATCAAAGTTGCTTGAATGTTGATTTTAGACACTTTATTTATTTCATGGTGCTTTATGTTGCTAATCCACCATGACCTTTCCAATTGGATGTGGTGTGATATAAGTACAGAAATTTGGCATTTGGCAATAAAGTAACACCTATTTGTCATGTTTACCTCTAAAATGATCATATCAAGATTTTTTAAAGTTATAAAAGCATAAGACTGTTTGCATTCCAGTTTCAAATTTAAATTTTAAGGTTGAATGTTTAATTTTGAAAAACATTATTATAAAAAGGTCGAATATGTTATCCATTCTTCTATTAGCTCTTAGATCATTACTTCTAAATTATTGCTTACTTGAGTTCTGTTCGAGATTGAATGAGTTCTGTTCGAGATTGTTCTTGAGGGTGAGTGTTAGCTTTTTCATACAGAGAGTTGTAAAAAGATGTAAAAGGTCATTGTTAATCCTAGTTTAAATGGACCTAGCTAGACTAGACTCAATGTTCTTGCCTTCTGCTCTTATTTGCACCTCTATCATTCATCTTTTCAGTCTATCATATTTCTTTATTGAATAAATAAATTATATGCTCATGAATTACATATTGAACTAACTTAAACTATCTTATTATATAAAAACCGGTTTTTATAATTTACACTTACCTATTACTGTTAATTATTATCTACAAAGCCCAATCCTGTTGCGTCGAATAATCGCATATCCCACATTAATTTTTGTCTGCCGAGTGTCATCAGGAGTGGCAAAAAGAGGCGTAGGTGACCATGCCATGTGTCGAACTAATTCCTCTTATCTTTGGTCGTCAGTCACGAGAGAGAAATAACGTGGACCGGCTCCAGCAGATTGGTTAGTACTAATTGCTTAGTGCTAATTAGAAGTTCGTGACACGATGTGATAACGAATCCAGTCGTTGTGACTGCCAGACGGCAATTTAACTGATGAAGATATCTATTTATACGAAAACATTGATAAAGATTTTTATAAAATATACAATGTGATACGGTTAGATATTACACGCATTTGAATTAGTTATAATGGATCCGTTTTTATTATTATTTTGCTTCTTAGTCTTCTTTGTCTTTTAGCAAAACTACACGATGGCTTAGAGCCGTAGTGACGTAATTACAAAATTGGCGAAATCGAGTTATAATAGCCAAAATTATGTCTCTGGTTTTAAAAATTTAGTGCCAAAGAAACGGAACAGCTACTATCAATATTTAAGAAGATGGCATAATGCGTAAGTACAAAAAAACCTTTTTGTTTCCTCAAAATATTGAGAAGACTTATTGGCGGTACTAAAGTGGTGGAGGTATACAAAAGAAAAACCAATGCCGAGATCATGAGTCTTGTAAAGAGTCTGCGATATCGAAAATGATAAAAGCATTAATATTGAGATTGTTGGGACATTTAGAAAGAATGAAAAAAGAAAAAACACCAAAAATATTATTAAAATACAGAAAGGGGTGACAAAAGAAGAGTCGGTTGATCAATAAAAAGATGGTTAGATGAAACATAACAGATGCAGTTTTAGAAATTGAAAAAAAAAAACGGAAAAAATGAAGAGTATTTTTCAAGCTATGGACCTAAAATATATTCTATGCTCATACATTAGCAGGAGTACAGGCGTTTAAAATTATATAAATCTTCTATGAGATATTGATTTCATTAATAGTTATATCATAGGATTTTGATTTGTGGTTTTAAGTTTTCTTTCTTATACTCCTAGATCAATTTCTGCTATACTAGCATTTTCTGTAGCCTTTACATGCTCTTGCCAATGGTAACTTCATCATCTACAAATATATCATACTACATTTTGCCATGTAGTTGTCCTGTAGTTGCAGCATTGAATATATCCTCTTTTTATGTATTGGTTCTATAATGCCAATGGAATATACCTTTGGCAATAATTTCTTGATTTATATGAGTGGTATTAGGTAATGAATTTTTTGCACAATGCTGGTCGTTCGTTATTCAATCTTCTTCTTGACTGGCTTTACAACTCAAGGTGACTCTCCACCGCATCCACTACAGCCCTCCATCTTCTATGATCTTGCGCTTCCATTTATTATTGTTGTACCCCAACATTAGATAAATCGGCTTCAACATCATCCTTCCATATTTTTCTGGGATGGCCTACTGATCTTCTACCGTCTGGTCTCTCAAAAAACATTGTCATTAACAGTCTGTCTTCTAAATTAAGTTAAAATTTTTCTTTACGTGCCAGCAAATAAAGAATAATTCTTACACGCTTTTAAGCAAGTATATTTAAGAAGGACATAATAATTTTAGCTTTTTTTGTGGATAAGACCCCTTTTGCATCAGTGTGTCCTTAAGCGGATCTTATTGTTCTGGCGTTTGTGTAAAATCCATTATGCATTGGAGGTATAAATGAATGGAATTCCAGAAGATCTTTTTATGCTTTAGTTATTAGACATCCACCAGGATAAAGATGATCTAGCTGAAGTATTCTTCTGGTTGTCCTCTTTTTGATATCTAGTAAGTAAAAGGAAACTTATGCATTATTGCTGCATTTGTAGTAAATTGCAACCACTAAATGAATTTGTTTTCTTGTATTGCAACCACTGAATCTATAACCATTGGACTTTTGATTTTTGTTTATTAAGTTTGCGGTTTGCTATATTTCATTCTAACTTCTTAGTAGAATAAAAATCATGTGCATGTGCTTTCGTGCATGTGCTATTACTGTTATCCAGTCGTCAGGTACGTAGATATGCTTAAAAAAAATTTTTGCTTACTTATTACTCCGAAATCTTTGCCACAGGCAAGGTAAGACTGTACACTGACTAAAACCTTATGATCAATCATTTCCACCACAATGTCAGGATGTGACATAATAAAATCGCAAAGAACAGCCATTTTAATATTACAGTTCTCCTGTCCTCCGCATTAATAGGAATATAGTTTTGCTTTTTTTGTTGTAATAACATTTTTAAAATATTAAAGTAAACTGGATCCTATTTCATGAGGTCCTTGTGATGCTTGTAAAGTATATTATAAATTACTTAAGAAAGGAATGAAATTTTATGATTATTTAACATTTCACTTAAATTATTATTGTCACATACTTTTTAAAAAATAAACTTAAAAAATTAAGAATGTATAATTATTTAACATTTTGTCAACATCGTGAAGGGCCGTAAGCTGCAATACTTGGGACTTATAACGAGAAATAAAGGTAGATATGAGATACTCCAAAGGTAAAATGGAAAGAAAAAGGGCCCCAACCCGAAGAAAAATATCCTGGCTTGCTATCCTGAGAGCATGGTACAAAAAGACCTCAATACAGCTATTCCGTATAGAAACCAACTAAGTCATCATAGCCAGAATGATCGCCAACGATCGGAATGGACAGACACCTTAAGAAGAAGAAAAAAAAGTTCATATATATTCATCGGTTTAGAACGTTGTTCGACGTTGTCCGATACCTAAACACCATCTCTTCCTATCTTCGCAGTCGTTTGTTGTTAAATTTCTTTCGCTCATGGACTTGTTTACGCCGTGTTGCCATTCTAATCTGGGTCTTCCTCTTTTCCGTCGACCTATCGGTTGCCATTCTATTACTTTTTTGGGGAGTCTTGATGCTGGCATCCGTTGAACATGCCCATACCACCTTAATTGTTTCTTCTCTATATCTTGTTTTCCCATACGTTGTTTTATTACATCATTTCTGATTCGGTCTCGTCTGGAAATACCTAAAGATCTTCTCATTGCATCCATCTCTACTGCTTCTATTCGCTTTTTGTTCTTTTCACTAATTCTCCATGTTTCAGCGCCATAAAGAAGAGTAGTTTTAATCAAGGTCTCATATATATTAAATTTCCTTCCTTTCGTTATCTCTTTACTCCACAGTATACCATTGAGACATCCTAAGACTTTCTTTGCTTGAGTGATTCGTTTTTCTATTTCCCGTGTATCAGTTCCTGTATTGTCAAAGGCAACACAAGGTTTTCGAGGTCTATGTTATCTGACTCGTTTCCAATACAAAGATATTTGGTTTTTGTTGTATTGACATTCATTCCCCAGTCGTTATATTCTTCTATCAGTTTTCTTAGCATGTACTGCATGTCTTCCCTGTCGGTCGCTAGCACTACCTGGTTATCAGCAAACTGGAGTGTATATATACATACAAAAAAGTTCATATCTAAGGTTAAATTAGACAAAAATTATCGTTCGACTTTGCAACCTATCTCTAATTAATGATGGGATTGTCAACAAAAATAAATAGGAAACGTAGTTTACTTAGCTAAATGGTCCATTGTGACATCGATCGGAAAAGAACAGAAATGTCTTTAATGTATTAGCGTTCAAAAGTCTACGTGACATGAGGGGACGTGAAGTATAAAATAAATAGGTATAACCATAAATCAATGCATTCATTCATTCATAACTCTACCAGAAGAAATATTAGTGAAGATAGACAAAGGTGTTATATATTTAATGATGTGCATGTTTTCCTTCTATAAGCGAGCAAAAACAAAACACGACCTTTGTGTTTTGTTATACTAAAAGTTGTTACAACAAAAACTTATGAAAATAAAAAAATATACCTGGTGGACCGGAAGAAACACAACATACCTGGTGGACTGGGAGAAAAACAACAGTATGCAGTTCACCGCTGTCTGGTATAAAATGACGATGTGAAATCGGCGTTCCGCTGAAATGATGCGAGATTGATATCGTGTGATCTCCTTTTAACCAATCAGATCCTAACCAATCCATAAATCATCATCATCAACTCGTATGAGTCCACTGCTCAACATAGGTCTCTCTCAGTTCTTTCCATCTGTGTCTGTCTTGTGCGGTAGGGATGGGAAAAACCTACCGGTTTTAACCGAAAACCGGTTTTTTTACTTCGCAATAACCGGTTTTATCGGTTGTTTTTTTGTCCCGGTTATAACCGGTATTTTATTTTTAAAGTAAAAACCGGTTATTAGGTTTTTACCGTAATTAGGATTAGGTTAGGTATTATTTTGGATACCAATCATAATTATTATTCACAAGTAATTATTCCATAAAAACCATAATTCAAATTTTATTTTATTTTATAAATACAGAAACAAACTGAAAGTGCAAACTCACATCAGCCAGAAACAATTAAGATTTATTATAATATTTCGTTGAAAAGGTATTTATAGTCGTAATATTTACATAAGAAGCGATCTGGTACAGCATCTATTTTTCACACTTGACTCTTGACATCGAAAATGGGAGAATGGCTGTTTCTGATTACCAAAAATAATGTTCTGACTATGAATATCGAATTACCGAATCTCCAAGGATTTCCCTACGTTTTAAAAACGATACACCCATACAGGAAGTATTAAATAAGTTAAAATGTATCTGTTATACAAATATACAAACGTGTTAAAAGTTATACATGATAAATTTTTTTTGATGGTAGTAAAAATAAAAGATGAATTGCATTATCCAATTTATTCTTAAGTAAAATATTTATGTTGATATATTTTTTTTTTAAATCCCATTTGAAAGAGTCTGGGAAATTTTTTATAAGTTGAAATGGTTGGGGTGGGGAATTTTTTGGGTTTGGGAGGAGAGGAAAATTGGTGGGTATTTAAGAAGATTATATTTTTAAATGGTAAATTAAATTTGCATCATTAATTAAATACAATAGTTGCATATTATATTCTACTCTCATAATATATTCAATGACAATAGAATCTGAATTATTTTAGCGCTCTCTGTTGAGCAGTAGTACAATAATTTTGGTTTACTGTTCTCTACATCTGACTACTGAAATTTTATCGCCTTTCGATGAGGCCACAAAGGGGATCTCGGGTACCCAGTACATTACTGCTAGCCATGTTATCCCCCTTGTGTCTATTATCGAAAGATCTTTAAAAAAACCTCAAGCCAAACCTTAGTACAGCCCAAAAGTTATGCCAAAAGCTTATAACTAGCCTTCAAGAGAGAGGCACTAAACTTTTATGAAACCCACTGCTTTGCCATGCTACAATCACGGACCCGAGAAACTATATCTGAATCCGTCTATGGCGGAGACAGTCACATCCAATTTAGGCTCGGAAGTTAGGGCGTATCTTACCGAAATCGGAAAACTTTCTCCTTCCTGCTCCTTCCAGAAGGAAGAAGCTAAAGTGAGTTTTAAATCAAACCCTCTTTGGTCTTCACACGATCTGGAGTTGGTGAAAAGTGGTTCCAGTTCTGATTGACTCTATATCTGCAGCAGCCTTTGCTGCCGAGGTTAAGTGATCCGTTTTCATTCTAGGAGCAGAACAGAACCTGTATGCCAGGCTTGGCTTTTATAGCTAATAAATACATGTCGTTGGTTGGAAGTTCGGTGGCATCAGAAAGACTGGTGTCATCATTGAATGATATTGTGTCAGATGAGAGAAGCCGCTTAACCGACCAACATATATATGAACGAGTTATTCTCAATAGGCTTCATGAAAAATACTGGCCAACATAATGCTAAATCCATTTCATATAATATAACCTATTTGTAACCTTCTAACCTATACTTTTTTACTTAAAATATTACTTCATTCTACTTATATTATACTTTTATTGTATATTATTTTAATATGTATATATTAATCTTACGCTATATTATATTTAATATTAATCAATAAATATATAATAGTAATAAATAAATATAATAATTAGTAGAATAAAATGGTTTTATTAAAAATTGTGTTTTATTTAAAGTTATATTGATGTTCTTTAGATAGTACTAATTTTGATTATATTGATATCGAGTCGAATGTAGTATCGCAAACTAAAGTGCATTAAAAATGTAACTTTGTAACCTATTTTATTAAAAAAAAACCGAAAACCGGTTTTTGGAAAAACCGGTTTTTTTGGCCGGTATATTTGGCAAATATGGCAAAAAAAACCGGTATAACCGAAAACCGGTGTTTTGTCAAAAACCGCCATCCCTATTGTGCGGCTTGCATCCAGTTATTGCTAACACGCTTCAGGTCGTCAGTCCATCTAGTTCGTGGGCGTCTTCTGTTCTGTATTGCTTCTTACCTTGGTCTCCACTCTAAAATACGTTTTGTCCATTGGTTGTCTGATAATCTGCGTCTAAACGCGATTGTTTCGATAGCGTCTTTTGTTTTTGTTCTACGACGTATTTCTTCGTTTGGGATTCGGTCTCTCAGAGAGACACCCAACAGCTGGCGCTCCATAGCCATCTGAGTTACGCGAACCTTATTAACTACCTTTTTTGTAAGCGTTACCAAACACTGCCCAGGCTAATCTTATGCGACGTCTCACATCTCTGGTTATCTCTGCCCAACCGAATTTCATATCCCAGGTACTTATACGATGTAGTCTACACAATATCCCTTCCAACAACAGCAATATTTCAATGTAGCACCAGATTAGTCATTATTTGCGTCTTGTTCATATTAATGTTTAGTCTGACCTCCAAGGAAGCGTGATATAATTTTTCAAACATTATTATTGCATCATCCATACGGTCGGCTATAAGGACGATTTCATCTGCAAATCTAAATTATTGAGCTTCTCTCCATTTACATTGATACCATGCTCGTTCAGATGTGCCTTCTTACAAGTATGTTCTAAAAGCGTCCTGAATAGCTTTGGAGAGACTGTGTCTTCTTGCCATACTCCTCGCTGTATACAGAATTTATTCGTTTCTTGTTCAGATAGTCTTACGCTAGCGTGGCATTTTGGTAGATATATTTGATTATATTAGTGTAGCGATGGTCTATTCGGCATTCTGTCAATGCTTTTAACATTTTCTGATGGTTTATTTTGGTATCGAATGCTTTCTCTTGCCAATGGTTTGTTGTTTTCTGCAGACTTCTCTTTATCTCTTTATCACTAGTAAGTGATCGTTAGTGCTGTATCCCGATCTAAATCCAGCTTGTTCTCTAGACTGATAGAAGTCTGATTTAGCGTCCAGTCTTTTTTTGATAATTTTTGTGAAAAGTTTATATATTGTGTTAAAGCAAACTTCAACTTTATTTTGTGTGTGTTTTCTATGTATAATGGATCCGACTTCACCATTTGAAGTGTCTTCTTCACCTCTAAAATGAAATACGTGTCCTGATTTAAGAGTAATTTGGGCTTCTCCTCTTCGTCTTATTTCACTGAGGCCGATCATGTCGCATTTTATATTTTTCAGCTCTTCCTCCAGTTCCATCATCTTCTGGTCTGATATAAGAGTTCTAACATTATATAAAGTAATATGTATTTGTCGCTCTTTGTAGTAGCCTGATTTTTCCGGGGATTCTTAACACCCTCTGCTCCAAACCTGTTTCAACCGCTACCTTGGTTGGGGGTGTTGGAGCCGTCGGAGACAGGACCGTTCAGTAATTTCGTCTTTCATGGAAAATAACTTTTGGGGTTTTAAGCCATTAAAACGCCACGCTTGGCTATAAGTGCGTGTTGGCAAGTTGGTTTGGAAGTGAGGGAGGGAAAGGCTGGAGATGGGAATACTTTGTTTTCTATTCCTGAAGTAGATCTATCCCTTGTCGGGATCGCAGAGAAGTATTCACCCGCCACCCTACTACCCGTACTTGCTTATAATTGCTTATAGCGACTTATTTAGACATTTAAGCGAAAGTATTAAACTCAAGGTAATTTGAGCTGAATAAAATAAACATTTTTATATTTTGTTTATTCTATTCAAAGAGAACTAAAGTACTAGCATTAGGAAATTTGGAGATGTTTATGAAAAACAGTCCTCCAAATATATCTATAATTGCAACAAGCAAATCCAAACTGTTTAGAGGGTCGAATAAAAGTTATTGCTTTGTAAATCAAATCAAATTTAAAAAATTTAATGATTTTGAAGCGTTCAAATTGACGAAAAACAATGGTTGCAATACTAATCCCTAGCAGTTTTATAGGACTTAACCTAACTTAACCATAACCCAACTTAACTTATAGAAGGACTCTTACGGGAGGTTTAATAACCAACACCATTTTCAAATGAATAGGACTAGGCCATTTTAAAAATTGCTTTTATTATAATAATAGCACCAGCTTTTTGTTAAAAATCATGTAAAAATGAGAATTCCTCAGGCACACGATTTGACAGAATTTGTTTAGATTCCTTATGTTATAACTTACTGTGTGTTAATTTTTTTGTCACATAGTATATGCCACTAACCATACATTGAGAACTTTCTGTGTTTATCAACAAATTCATTTGTCGAAATTAAGTTGAAATTTATTTTGGCATGTTGTTTGACATTTCAAAAACGTTGAAAAAATTGTGTTTAATATCTTATATAATTAAAGTAGACATTATTAAGTAGTACATTCCACTCAAGGTATGCGATCTTAACAGGAACGAGACGCTTCAAAACCAGCAGCGTCCATGTCGTTATCTCTACGAACGTAGAAAGATTCTTTCGTGATGTCTCAGACGCGACACCAGATTACGTTCTCTAAATTGTCCCATTTAAATATGGAAATTTTTGGCTATTAGTGAAATTGTATCGAGGAGGAGGTCTCTTGTGAAAATTAAGGATTATTATTTATTTATTACTTTATGAGCCATTGAGGGGTGTTTAAGGAACGAAGATAATAGAATTAAAGGAAATCTACGAGGGCGGATATTTAAATTTTAAGGTATGGGAACACGGAAGTATAGTCGTCGAATCTGGCAAAGTCATCCCAAACTTTGACGTTTTAATGGCTCAATCTTAAGAAGGGTTGATCGTTATTTAGAATGACTTGAAAAATCAATGTTGATTAAAAGAGAGAATTGAATCATGCACACTTTTTAATTTATTTACTATCTTGAGTAAAACAACAATTTCAGATGGAAATACGTTATATTACAAATTAAATTTTTATTTTGAGGGCAATTTCCGAAATGTGAATTGGACCGTCAAAGTAAACGTATTTTCAGTTAAATTGTGGTTAATTCCCATTAAAGATAGTTAATATTATTACTACTACTACTACTACTACTACTACTTGTCGGTTTATAACGTTCTCCGCCGTTTTCCGACTTCCAATCGCCACTTAAACCGGTTGTTCCATAGATCTTCTTCTATGGCCTCTCTCTCAGTTCTTTATTTATTCCTTCGTTCCAACTTTTTCTCGGTCTACCTCGTTTTCTCTTTCCTTCTGGTTGCCACTTTATTATTTCTTTTGGCATTCGTTGTTCGTCCATTCTTTGTATGTGTCCGAACCAGATAAGTTGTTTTGTTGTTAGGTCAAGTATGATTGTTCGTTTGATTCCCATTATTTCTCTAATGCGTTCGTTGGTAATGATTTCTCATCTAGATCTTCCTGCTGCTCTTCTCCAAAATCCATTTCCGTCGCTTTCAGCGTTGACAGTGTTCTTTCTTTCAGTGGCCATACCTCACAGCTGTATAAAGTGATACTTTTTACTATAGTCTCATATATCCTCTTTTTATTTTCTTTGCTGGTGGATTGGTCCCATAAAATGGTGTTTAACATTGTGATGGCTTTTATCCCTGACGCATTTCTCTCTCTTATGGCTTTGTCTAATGTTCCATCTTGTGAAATAGTGATACCTAGGTATTTGTAGTCACAGCAGTGCTTTATCGTAGTGTTATCGTCTAATATGAGATCTTTTTGTTCTGCACCAATGCACAGGTATTCGGTTTTCTTTTTATTTACTTCTAGACCCCATATATCATACTCTTCAGTTAATTTTCGTGCCATATAGTTTAAATCGTCATAATCTTGAGCCATTATTACTTGATCGTCTGCAAAGTTAAGCGTATATACCATAGTATTGGTGAGCGGTATCCTCATTGTCCTGCATTTTTGTTTCCATATTTTTAAAGCACTTTCGAGGCATATTTTAAATAAAGTGGGAGACAAGCAACATCCTTGCTTAAATCCTTTTGATGTTATAAATCCTGTTGTTATTTGTGTCCCTGCTTTTATCTTTGTTATTGGTTGGTCGTATAGCACTTTGACGGCTTTTATTAATTCTATATTAATATTCGTGCTTTCCATTAATTGCCACAGCTTCTTCAGTGGAACGCTGTCGTAGGCTTTCCGTAGGTCGACGAACAACATATGAATCTTGATATGCCATCGTTTTTTCTATTATCTGGGTTAAGGAGACAATGTGGTCAATAGTGGATCGACCCGTACGAAATCCTGCTTGTTCTTCTGCTTCATAATCTAAGTATTCTTTCTCGATTCGGTTCTTTAACACCTTTCCATATATTCGACTCATAGATCCGGTTACAGGTATTCCTCGGTAATTTTCACAATTTTTTTTATCATCCTTTTTATGTAGGTATAGTGCTGAGGTATGATATCTTACATTCCGTAGAGATTTCGCTTGTGTTTATGCATTCTTGAAAAAGTTGTCGAAGACATTCATATAATTTGTTCGTTCCGTACTTAAACAATTCTCCGGGTATATCTCCTGGTCCGGGTGCTTTGTTCCTCTTCAGCTGTTTACATACATTTTTAATTTCCTCTGTTGTTAATCATATTGGCGAGCCAACTATTGAAATTCTATCTTGGTTTTGACTTCTATGTTCCTGAAATTCGACTCTATTCTCTACCAAAAGTCCTTTGAAATCTCTTTCCAGTCTTCAGGTTTTATGCTCTGTATTACTTCTTTATTCTTTTCTTTTGTCAATTTTTTTATCAGTTTCCAGCTTTCTGTGCTTCTGGTTCCTCCTAGATAAGTATTTATTCGTTGGCAGTTTCTTTCCCAAGACTCGTTCTTCTTCTTAGAGATTTTCCTTCGTACTTCTGCTTTTTCCTTATATTTTATTTTGTCTTATAATGATTTAGAACTTAAATATTGTTGGTATAGTTGTCATTTACATTTTATTTTTTCCTCTATTTCGTTATCCCACCAGTATGGTTTGTTTAATATTATTAAAATTTCACAAAAAAAAGCTTTCAAACAGTACTTTTTGTTTTAATTTACTACAATAACGATGTTTTAGTTCTTCTTGATGTTTCTATCCGTGACGTCATCATAGCAATTTTATCTGTAGCAGAGCGAAAAAGCTGCACAGATGTTGGGTTCAAGCAGATTCTATGGTTCTTTAACCAGGATGTTCCTCTTCTTCCAGGACCACGCTTTCCAAATATTTGTCCTTGCAGGAGCAGACTTGTAGGAGGTCATATCTAGATTCATTTCGCATAATGTGTCCGAAGTGTTGTAACTTTCCAGATTCGATGATGGTCAGTACTTCTAGGTTCTTCTTAGGTTTGCTGAGCACCTCCTTATTTATGACTCGGTCAGTCCAAGTGATCTTAAGTATTCTCCGATATAGCCACATCTCAAATGCTTCCGATCTTCTGCACATATTTTCGTTCTAGGTCCAAGCTTCAACACCATAAAAAAGCAAAATTGTCTCTCGCTGCCTGGCTGCTTTTGGTGTTTTTGCGTTTTCTGTTTATGGTTTGAAATTAACAAAGCAGGTTACGTATTTTTTCTTGACGTCTTGAGCCGAAACTTCTAACTTGCTTGCAATTTCATCCATAGCTCATTTCCTGAGATTTCGTTTTTTCTACCTTTCGGTAAAAATTGCAATCCCACGTGTCATGGTTTTTCTCCAGTTCACATTACATTATTTTGCAACATCTTCTAAATATTTAGGCATCACCCTAGACGCGAGGCTGCGACGGAAAGTCTATGGCAAAAAGAAAAGAGAGGAGCTTGATATTGGATATACGAAATTGTATTGGCTGTTTGGAAAAAATTCAACAATATTCATTCATAATAAATTATGCCTTTACAAGCAAGTACTTAGACCAGTACGGGTATATGGGTGCCAACTCTGGGGCTGTACCAAAGCTAGTAATCTACATATTATCCAGAGATTTCAAAACAAAGTCCTGAGAAATATTGTTGATACTCCTTGGTATATCTGTAACAGCAACCTCCACCAAGATCTGGGTATGGAAACTGTGACCGAAGTAATCAAGAAAACAGCAGCAAGTTACAAGCAGAGGCTGTATAGTCATGTGAATGTTGAGGCAATCCAGCTTCTTCAAATCATTTGAGTTAGTGAAAATGTGTAACGGTTTAGTGTAAAAAGCAGAGTATCGTGCTGTGATGTTATTGCATGTTAGTTATAGTACATGAATTGATAGATAAAATAAGAGTAAGCCTTAGTGTAAGCCCTTAGATTTAAGTATTTGCTGTTCATTAAGTTAGGTAAGAAAATAACTGATAATTGGTCATTTGTGAGTAGATAGCAGTATACAAACACCATACAGGTGTTATGCAAAAAAAAAATGTGAAATTGGCAATGTATCGTGTTTACATGTTGACATTTGTTTATGAAATTAAAGTCTCATCATACATTCTCTCGCGAAATGATCCGTAGTACATCACATATATTTCAGGTCTGTTTTCACAATGAAAAAATGTTTCTTGTTTTGTTTATTTCATGATATAATAATCTCATGAGTTATTCTCATTGTGGATTCGCACCTTTAGAAATTTTTTTAGATGTGCCTATATATTGAATATATTTTCTTTTCATTTTTGACATTTATATCAATTTTTTCATTTGGTATTTCTTTTTGTATTATGAGCATCTCATTTCTACTTTTTTGGGATTCAAATATTTAAAACTAGTGGCGCCCATTTTTTGTGAACAATTTTCTTTTCTGTCTTTTTTATTTTCTTGTTTATATCTTTCACATGCTCCCTATTTTCCTAATCAAAGACGTTATCATCTACAACGACTGATACACAAAGTGTTCAGTGTCCTAAGCCTACTTTTCACTGCCGATTCACTGTGTAACTTCTACTGATTGTTAATCTACTCTTTATTTATTTAAACCTCAAGTTTCAAAGTATTTCTTCGACCAACAATATTTTAGCAATATCCACAATATTAAATGTCACGACTTCTGATATTATAACGATTAACACGAAAGCAATAAGGTCTTTAAATTTTGTATACCATAAAATGGGCTGTAGTCGACCCTTTTTCAACTTCAACTAAAGATATTTCCTAGGGAACAAAATAAAATGTATAAACAGGCAGGATTTCGAGCGGGACACGGAACAAACGACCATTTGCAATGCCTTAAAACTCTAGTTGAAAAGTCTATCGAATATAACAGACCCCTTGCTCTTATCTTTGTCGACTTCCACAAAGCATTTGACACAGTCGAAACAGTTGCTATCTTAAAAGCACTATCAGAATGCAGAATAGATCACAGGTATGCAAATATTATTCGATATATATACGAAAATTCGACAACAACCGTTAACCTCCATTGCATGACTGAGAAGATAAAAATTGGCAGAGGGGTGCTGCAGGGAGATACCTTGTCGCCAAAACTATTTATAACAGTTATGGAGTACGCATTTAAACGGCTAGAGTGGGAATCAAAGGGTATTAGCATCGATGGAAAGATATTCAATCATCTCAGATATGCCGATGATATTGTTCTCATAGCAGACAACTTAGGAGAAGCCAGAGTTATGCTACAACAACTACAGCAAGTAACCTAGATAAGTACTTACTACAGTAAGTCGGTTTAAAAATAAACTATGGAAAAGCAAAAATGATGACCAATCTCGTCCCCAATGAGCTAATAGAAATCGAAAAGTCGCCCATAGAACTTGTGGAAAAATATGTGTATTTGGGTCACGAAATAAGGTTAACGCGAGATAACCAAACATGCGAGCTACTCAGAAGAATAAGTCTGGGTTGGGCTGCATTCGGAAAAATGAGAGACGTATTTAAAACAAATATACCGATCCATTTAAAAAGAAAAGCTTTTAACCAGTGCGTTCTACCAGTCCTCACATACGGAGCAGAAACCTTAACTCTCACAAAAACATCAGCCGAAAAATTGAGAAGGACACAACGAAAGATGGAGAGATCAATGCTTGGAATAAGCTTAAGAAATAGAATAAGAAACGAGGAAGTTCGTAGACGAACCGGAGTGGAAGACATTATCGAAAATATTACAAGGCAAAAATGGAGATAGGCAGGACATGTTGCAAGAATGAAAGACGACAGTTGGACAAAAAAATTGCTTGAGTGGAGACCACGGGCTGACAAGCAAAGCCGAGGAAGATCCCCAACGCGATGGACCGACGACCTCAAAAGAATCGTGACCAATTGGATAGCAGAGGCGCAGAACAGAAGCAGATGGAAAAGTCTAGAGGAAGCCTATGTTCAACAATGGACAACTCAGGGCTGATTGATGATGATGATGATGAACTTAACTTTAATTTTAGTAGAAAAATGATCGGGTATTTTAAAAAATCGAACTCAAAATAAATTGCTTGTTTGGTCAACTTAACCCCGAATGGGGTGAAGTTGACTGCCTATGATTTTACTTAATAAAAATGATTTCTAGTTGACTGGGGTGAAGATAAACACACTAAAATGATTTTAAATTATAATAAACATTTTATTAAAAACTTTTTATTACAAAAAGAATTTACTTATTTAAAATTATATGCAGAAAAATCCAAAATAAAACACAACTCGCCTCTTCGGCAAATTTTTGGCGGAATTAATACTTTTTTTATGTCACTTAGAGGAACATTGTCTTCGTCAAGAATATCAGGCCATATAAATTTTCCCAATTTTGAGAGTTTTAGGAACTTACCATTAGCTTCATCATCTTTAATCGCTGAAATTTGTCCTACAAAATGTTTTATATTCTTCTTGGTTTGATATTCTATTACAACTCATGAATTTGCTTCTATATTATTAATGTGAAATTATTCTGTTTCCTCAGCAATATTACTTTAAATGTCTGCGACTTTATGATCTTCTTGGTCAAAATTTTCAGTCACGCTCTCTCTTCCGGAACTTGCTTCATCACTTTCTTCAAAAACTTTTTTCTTCACAATTTGTCTTGCTTGTAGAAGGTATGTTATCGTCGTCAATTTCTTTCTCTGGACTGTTCATGTGTAACTAATCTCCCAGGTATAACATTCAGTTTCTTTCGTTTTATTGTAGGCTCACGTTTTTTGGGATTTCCCGGTTTTTTCAAATAATCTAATAGTACCTTTGATACATCAGCACTGTTTCGATGAGTGGTTTGCTTCTCACTAGGAATTTTTGCTAAAAGTTTATCTTTAGACAAAGGACAAATACCACAAGCATAAAACCCCTTTCTAGCGTAAACTAAAAAAAGGGAAAATAGACAGCAGAAGGGGTCCAGGAAGGAGAAGACACTCGTGGCTCCAAAACTTGCGGCAATGGTTCGGATTGTCATCTGCTGAACTATTTAGATCTGCCGTAAACAAAGTCAGAATAGCCATGTTGATTGCCAACGTTCGGAACGGACAAGGCACATGAAGAAGAAGCGTAAACTGCAGCAGACGGCGCCATTTTCTCAAAATGTTTTTTTAATAATCTTGGAAACAAACTTTTCTCAACAGACGATGAGGATTCGACGTTTGGATTCGCTTTCTTCCACTCATGCAGTAACTGTTTCCAATAATTCTTCATTGGTGCAAAGAAGCTAATGTCGAGGGGTTGGCAAAGATAAGTTGCATTTGGTGGAAGATAAAATTAAAGCAATGTTATTATCTTTACAAATATTGAGCACTTCTTTTATCCTATTAAATCCTTCTTTCCTTCAATTAAACGAGCATGAGACAAAAATAGAGTCTTAAACCAATCGGTAAAACAAATTGCAACAAACAATCCACGACTAGATCGATTATAACGAGTACCTTTACTGCATGGGGTACAACATGGGGTGCCCCTAGGACCTCGTTGGCGCCAAGAATTCCATAAATTTGTAGCCGTATAAACTACATAAAGCGGTAATATATCTCCAGTTGCCGAAACATATAACATAATTGTCACAGCACTTTTAGTATAATTTATTATATTGTCTGGATATTTGACACCTCTTTAATAAATTAGTTTCTTTTTAGTGTTTTGCTTAGTTCCTCAAAAAAAATTTCAGCATCGACGGCAGCACAAGCTCTTTTTATGTTGTTGCTTAAGCGTTCACTTAAAGTTTGTTTATGTCTCTCTAGAAACCTCTTAGGCCAATTGTACCCAGGAAAATTATTTTTAAAAAGTGAGTTTCTACCATCGACAAAAAGACAAAAGAGGGAATCTAATTGTTATGAAAAGGAGACCAAAATTCATAAAAGTGGCTTCTTAATATGGCGGACATATCCGGAAATGTAAAGGCGCCAAATTTAAATTTTACGACACTTCACAATAATCATTCAGTGGTGTAGGGGTTCTAATTTATCTAATAAAATTAGTACAAAGTTTTAAAATTTTAGTATAATGATCGTTTTAATTAGGAAAATATTTCATATTTTTTTATAAGGTTATTAAACAGTAGCTATAAAATATTTTTCAGAATGTATCTTAGACGAGAAAGTTTTAATTAAATAATAACGATGATAGTTTAAAATGTGACACAATTGTTAAAAAACTTCAATATAAATAAGCTTTCATGTGAGAGTTAGGACAAACAATAACATAAACCAACTAAATTTGATTTCTTAAACAAGAAAGAGACTCTCTTTCCTTGTTTAATGTGGCCTCTCAAAATGGCACTTTCCGTCTAACAATATTTTTGCCCCTACTACCTTTACATTCCGTCTTCTGTCTTTTTGCTCGATGGTTTCTACCAACACGGTCTATGTTAGCTTTTGCAGTTAAACGAACATCCAATGCATTTAATGGGAATCCCCAATTCGCACAAGTAATCACTGCATCCACAAAATCATCTTCTCCAACTTTGGTAAAAACAGTTTGACCACCATATTGTTTAATGCATCGACCATGTATTCATTAACGTACCCTTTGGAATTTTGTGTTTTTTCGATGCTGCATTAGCACTTATTTTTCTATCTAAAACTTCTGTTAAACCATTGCACCATGCTCACGCTTATACACCCTCTGCATTTTACAAAATTATTATCGATATTTAAAATTAGTAACTGGTATTTTTATCTACATTTAATGATTCGTTGAAATATTACCAACAGTTGCCAATAATATTTTTAGTATGATCAAAATTTAAGAATATTCATTTTCTTATAAATTAAGTTAATAATTTCGAGGCCGCGTTTTTAGTATATACAAGAAAAGAACTCTTTTATACTTTACTTTTTACATAAAATATGTTCAACATACATTTACAATGAACATAATTAGCATAAACTTTACTAATATTAATGACAAAAAAAATAGGTATGTTGGAAACATTTTCGAACTTTTCAGTCAAATTCACCCGGTCAACTACACCCCATTTTACGGTAAACTCTACAGCTCCCAATCTATAGTTGAATGAAGAACAGCTGAAAAAATACATTTCCAGAATACTGACTTGTCTATTTGTTGTACGATGTATTATTTCTCCATACATACATTCTTCATAAAAGATTTTTAATCTCTGTAATTAGGCTTGTCTTTATAACAGTTTTGTTAAATATTTTATATTTATACTGAACTAATATTATTCGCAGTAATAAATACCATGGTTTTACAATTAAAGTAGTTGTCGACAAAATATTTATGTTACTGTCCACTCGTCAGTTAACTGATCCCTTACAATTAGATACATCTCTCTCTTTGCAACTGAAACTCTTGACGCAGGCCTCAAAAGGTGTGCTGCGGCTTGTACATATATAAATATTCATCGAAAAGTGAGATGGCAGCGGGGTATGGGGTTAGAAAGGGTCGAGGGCGGTGCCCTATAGAACGCATGCAACCTGCACATTAATTACGACTGTCAGGACCCCTGAAGGGCTAATGTCGGGCCCCCTACACACAACTCGACGGACTCAGAGACTTCCAACGAAAGGAAATTACTAAAAAATGGGTGGCCCGCGTGTAGATAGAAAATATAGGTAGAGAAGACTTCATTTTCTATCGACTTTCTTTTGGTCTAATTTGATTGCGTGTGTAGCATCTTCTCCAAAAGTTTAATAAACCTAAAATAGTATTTTTATTCTAATCGAATGCGCTTCTTCTTGCTATTACAATCTCCCGTTTTTGATATAGATTTATATTTTATGTTGAATTATATAAAGGTTAATTTTAAACTGCTATTGTGTTACCTAAATTACAAGACCACACTAATTTTATCTATTCGATATTATTTTTGAAGCGAAGCTTCTATACTGGCATTGTATTACATTCTATACTGGCATTTTCTCATTAATAAAATGCTGAGGCAAAAAAAGCGCAACGAGACGGTGTCACGAGTACCGTCACGAAATAACTATCTTCACATCGATTAACTACTCTCTATCAATTCATTTCTAGTTATCATATACATTTTTTAACAATACAGTAGAGCGTCGATTGTCCGAACGTCGATCAACCGAACTCAAGACTCCCACAGTTTTTACAAGACGCTGATTGGCTGATTCATTAATTCATTTTCACTTGGCATTTAATATAGATAAGAGGGCCATTTAATATCGGTCAAAATAATGTATGCGTCACATTCTTGAAATTATTGTCTGTTGTAAATATTCGTATATATGTATTAGTCACTTCTGAGCAGCCGAGAGGCAATAAACGAACTTTTGTCGCGTCAAAAGCAAACACTTCTTTATAGAAATCATCATCATCATTAGCTTTTACAACTCTTCGTGAGTTTTTGCCGCGTTTACTATTGCCTTCCATTGATTCCGATCCTGTGCTATTATTTCCCATGGCCTTACTTCCATCTTCTCCAGGTCTTCCCTGACTGCGTCTTTCCACCTTTTTCTAGGCCTTCCTGTCGATCTTCTACCATCTGGTCTTTCCCAAAACACATTGCTAATCAGTCTGTCGTCATCACTCCGTACCACGTGGCCTGCCCATCTTAATCTATTGGCTTTTATGTATCTTACGATGTTTCCTTTCCCGAAGAGAGTCTCTATTTCATTGTTGTATCTGCTCCTCCATTCATTTGTTACGCTGTCCCTGCAAGGACCATATATAATTCTTTATAGAAATGCCTAAACATAAGCGTATTGTCCTTTCTATGAAAGATAAATACGATATTACTGATATAAAAAAAACAAAAGACGAGCATAAGTAACTTTATGTCCCAGCTTGATTCTTCTGATGGATCCACAAGCCGTAAAACTATGAAACTTTCCTCAAACACGGATTTAGATGATGCTGTATATAAGTGGTTTACTCAAAAACGATCCCAAGGAGAACCTATTTCTGGTCCAATTCTGTGTAAAAAAGCAGTTCAATTCAATGAAAACCTCGGAGGTTCGTCAAATTTTCAAGCAAGCACAGGCTGGTTAAAACGATGTAAGTCGAGACACAGCATTCGTGAGGACAAAAAAGAAAGAAGAAACAAGCGAGACAGTTCTTCAAAGGAGTTTCAGATATTAAGACCGGGTACCAAGCAAGAACAGAAAACTTTCTTCTAAACGACAGCGGGCAGCTTATCACTGATGACAAGGAAATCCTAAAAACTATTGGAGAAGGAATACTTTTATCAACTATTGAACGACCAATCTAGAAGAAATACATCAAACATAGAGGTACATACGGCTGAAATAGAAGACTAACACCCGACATACGAAGAAGTAATACAGGCAATTAAAAAACTTAAACATATTAAGACACCAAGTAGCGATGGTATACCCGCAGAGTGCTTAAAAGATGGAGAAGAAGCATTGTACAGTTCTATATACAAGCTAATTCAAATTATTTGGCGGGAAGAAACAATGCCAGATGAATGGAAAGAAGGGGTTATTGTACCAATACACAAAAAAGGAAACAAAAAGCAATGTACTAACTACCGGGGAATAACACTCCTGAACACCACCTACAAAATCCTTGGAAACATCCTGCTAGAAAGAACCAAAACATACACAGGAGGAATAGAGATTATCAATGCGGATTTAGACCGGACCGCTCTACCATTGACCAGATATTCACAACAACACAGATAATGGAAAAATGCTGGGAGTTTGGACTAAAACAGGGATATGCACTTTCACCACAACTCTTGAACTTAGCTCTGGAACACATAATCAGAAGTGCAAGAATCGAAAAACCGAATACAGTATTTCATCTAGAAGGACCAGACTTACTACTGGCATTTGCAGACGATATCGATCTAATAGGAAACACACGATTATGGAGAGTTTCGTGAGGTTCGAGAAGGAAGCAGAGAAGATGGGGCTCCAAGTCAACGAAAACAAGACGAAATGTATGTATAAGAGCCGCAATAACCAAAGCAGAGACAGAATCGGTCAGAACATTACCATCGATGACTTTAACTTTGAGCGCTTTAGAGAATTCAAGTATCTTTGAACAACAATAACTGAAGACAATAATGGATCACAAGAAATAAACAACAGGATCCAGGCCGGCAACAGATGTCTTTTTGCCCTCCAAAACCTTATAAAATCGAAACAACTAACAAGACGTACGAAGATACAGGTCTATAAAACATTCATACGACCCGTTGTGATGTATGAAAGCGAAACGTGCCCGATAACAAAGGCAAACGAAGAGAGACTATGTGTTTTGGAAAGAAAAATCCTAAGGAAGATCTTTGGCCCTGTGCTGGATGAAGCATCAGGATAATATAGGATAAGAACTAACAAAGAGCTCGAAGAACTTTATCCAGTCAACATCCAATCCAATGGACAGTACACCTCAGAAGACATTCTGAGGAACGAACAGTAAGACTGGTGTGGGAAGAAGTCCCAATTGGAAGGAGACCACACGCCCGCGTCTCCGGTGGCGAGATAATATAGCTGGAGACCTAAGCACTATGGGCGTGGAGAATTGGATGGAGGTTGCTCAAGACAGAAAACAGTGGAGTCATGTTGTCGAGTCTGGACTTGATTATTATAGCCCATGGATCAAGGCGTTATTAAAACTTTCAAACGGTTTTATAAAAAAAAATTGTTACGTAAGTTACTTTTGGAAAAATAAAACGAGGGAGAAGAAAGCCTGATAAGAAATTATGGAAAAATTTATTTGAAAGACGCGTTCTACATGGTCGGAGAAGCATGGAACAGTGTAAAAGAGCAGAATTTGACAAAAACGTGGAATAAAGTTTTGTGTTTAGCGGAAAATAGTGAAACAGTGGAAAACTGAGAATATTCAAAAGAAAAACAGGAAGATAAGTCTGAAATAATAGATATGCTAAAAAACTCAATTGCGACGGATGTGATGAAGAAGAAATTCAACAATGGATGGATGTCGACGATGATGATCCCGGGTACAAAATTATGCATGATAGTGAAATTATAGAGCAAATAAATAATAAAACTAACACCACATCGAGCACCTCATTAACTGCAAGTCCAGATAATGAAGATGAAAACATAATTGGTGCTTCAGAAGCTTTAACTTGCTTAAATATGGCCTTACGTTGCGCGTTGGTTTGAAATACAAGCTGAAAGTGATTATTAATTGCTTCTAGATAGATAGATAGATTTAGAGAATTGGCAGTTTGGCCTATTCCACTGCGACCTTTTCAGATATATTGTGGTCCTCTAGTCCTAGATAACATTCTTTAGCCTGACCCTTTTTATAAAGTCTAATAGCTTCGAGACTGTACCTTCCATGTAGCTATTTGCCGGTGGATTTTCTTCTACTAACGCAAAGAACCGCACATTTGCCAGACTGTCACACTGACATAAAATGTGCTCTGCTGTTACTTCTTCGAGGTGACAGAATCTACATAGGTCATCATCTGATAATCCCATCAGCTTCAAGTGCCTATTCAGCTTACAGTGCCCTGTTAGAAGATTTACTATAGCTTTGACTGTTTTCCTGTCTTTGCTTATTAGGTCTGCCGTAAATTTTGGGGAATGTTCTGTAATAAACTGTTTCGCCTCTCTTTGTCCTGGTGAATTCCTCCACCATTCCAGAGATTTATGAGCTACCCACTTCTTTGTAGCCATTCTTGTTACTGACTTTGCAACGCCACAGAAGGGTTCCGGTCCAATGAATGGCATTGATGAGCCTTGTTGTAACCTCGGAAACCTTTTTTGGATGGTGCTAGAAAGGTCACCAATGGAGACACTGCGGACGGCAGCCAGATGGTTGGTGGAGAGCGAGTCGTGGGTTCGAAACTAGCTTTTGGAACCAGGAATGGGTCTAACGGACGAAATAAGTAAAGATACGATATGAGATATTGGAAAAGATACAAAAATAAACAAAAAAATAGATGGGTAAAATTACCAAAGATAGGATAAGATAGGGAACAGGGCGCCACTTAATTTTTTGGGGTTTAAGGAGAAAATTAAGAAACCTTAGAAAAGAAAAGAGATAAGGAAAGATATTTAGGTTCAGAGATCAAACCCAAGAAAAGATATCACAGTTAATTATTGAATAAATCTGGTCAACACTCTACATAAACAAAAAATAAATATATAAGGTATTACACTTACTTACCTACGAAACTTAATAAGCCTGATCTTTCTACTGGTCAAAGGTATAGTTATATTTAAAGGTAAAAAGCAAATATATCAGGGAACTTTGTTAGGAGTCGACAAATAAAATACATACATAAAACAATAACAATATATTAGACAACAACAAAATTACGACGCTGCTGAATGCAACACAAGTAATAAAAATACACCAACAACTATAAAATGGTGGTATACATATAAAAAAGGCAGAAATATAATTAGAAAATATCTTTACAAAGATTTACACAAGCTTTACACAAGCAGGCACAAATAAAGTTTTGGCGTATCTCGAGATATTACAGCAAAAAAAAAAATGAATAAAAAATTATAACAAAAACCAAAGATAACAAAAATTAATAAAATCTAAATTTACAAAAAATACAAAAAAGTTACTGAAGTGAAAACATAAAAATTTAACCAAACCGCACTTGGTTAAGTCGATTATTTGGTTCGTAACAAAAAAAAGTATAGAATGTTCTTTAATTGACTGCAAAATTCAGTAGCTACTCTCAACTACATTTGATGACATGTATGATCGTTGGATACGTCCAGATAATGGAAGATGATATGATGCTATACCATGTTACTTGCCCAGATAGGTGGAGATATTAAAATTATGTCAATTACAGTTATTCCTGGCGACTGCTGCTTTAATTCACTGAAGTTAATACTGTACTTGTATTAAACACTGAATTTATGACTATATTTAATCTAATATAGTATAGGATGAAGAAACTCAAAATAACAAGTGTATACACACTTATAAAGAAAATGCACAGAGACGGTAAGGTAGCAGATACGATAATGTGAACT
Organism: Diabrotica undecimpunctata; assembly: GCF_040954645.1. NCBI lineage: Eukaryota > Metazoa > Arthropoda > Insecta > Coleoptera > Chrysomelidae > Diabrotica > Diabrotica undecimpunctata. Next base: position 20,432,349 of record NC_092808.1, on the reverse strand, counting down.
AAGCGTTTTAACTCGACGAATGCCCACCGATAAGTTGTTTTCTCTACGAATGCCCACCGAGAAGTGACTTGGTTCCTCTAAAATTTTACCAAGCTACCCAAGAAAAGGTGAGGGTATCTTCCCCCCAAAAATGATAGGCCAGCTGTATCTATTTCTAAGAAGATAAGGTTCTAATTAACATTGAACATAACGGTATACTTCTACCTACAAACGTGATGGAATATGAAATCCCGAGATTGGGTCTTTACAGAAAAATTACTATACGAGCCTTCGGAATATTTACAAATCAATCATAAAAGACCCGGATTAAGACGGAAAGAATTAAAAACCTTTCGGACGCAAGGAAATTCCGGGTATTCAATAAAATTTTGAAGACGGTAAACCGAACATAAGCGTATCATCACGGGGGTAAAAGGAATAAAAATAATTATTATTTTAATTATATAAAAAATGTTACATTGTTTGGCCATTTCATCTACTTTTTCATTGTCCTTATACTCTCGTGTCCCGGTATTTAGACTACTGAACCTTGCTACGGTCTCCTAGTTTATTTAGGGCACACACGCAATCCCATACTAACTTAGAACTGACCTCTATAGAATTAAGATAGTCAGGCAGCGCCTTAAGCGCTGCCTGACTATCTGTGAAGATGGCAACTGAACAGAACGTTCTTTCCTGCCTTTCTATTTCTTCCACGCAGCGATGAATTACCGTTATTTCCGCCTATAAAAACTTTCACATCCTTAGATAGACTTACCGGGAAATGTATCCCTTGATTTGTCCCTACTATGCCGGCTCCCATACCCTCCGATATTTTTGAGCCATCCGCGTACCAAGTAGCAGTAGCTTATATGGGTACACCTTTATTCCAGTCTTCCCTGCCTGGTATCTTAATTGTGAACTTATTGTTAAAGCTATATCTCGTTGCCCCATCACAATTGATTGTTTCTATTCTAATATACTTTTACGATCCGATACATACCGTATTTATACCTACAAATATCTAAATACTTGTGTCTTTTCAATGTCAGCTTAAATGTTATTGTTTATGAACCGAAAGCACAGTCTAGGCCACCAATACGTACTTTCAACTCGGATCAGTGGATTAAATGTTAAACCTATTTCTTTTTATATTAATAGTAAATTGTTTCTATTATAATTTAAGAATATTTGCCGTTTTAATACTTAGATATTAAGACTCTACTACACAATGTAAAAATATTATGTGAAAAAAATCTGATCTAAAAAGGAGAAGAGGCAGAACCAGACGAATGGTCAAAGGGGATTACGAAGATTTAAAAGAAAAAAATTTGAAATTTGAAGAAAAAGGTTATGGATAGAAGAGAATGGAGGAAAAAACATTTATGTAGTATATTGATGCTACTACACAATTGAATTGCATGACAACAGTGTTTCCTACCATGAATGAAATGTCATGAATATTGTGAACTGTATTACTGTTACTACATTAGCTACCACGATGAAATTATCAATGGATCAACAGTGGTAGTGCCACTTACTGTATTATATAATGTTTGAAACTTACTGACTACATTTAATAATATATCTGTAAAATAATATACCTATAAAATTTAATCAGTCCATCTTAACCAAAGTAAGTATCGAAAGAAACTTCACAAGAAAGAAAAACATGCATTCTTATTTACTATATTAGACATAGCTCATGTAATCAGTTAATCAAAATATTAATACTAAACATACTTTCATTTCACATTAAAGATTATAACTTTGTGCGGATTATAAACTTGACAACTCTATTAATTTTTTTTATATATTAACTAAGGATGATGAACATTACGACTTTAAGTGACGGTTGATTGATCGCACTACGAATAAGTCGTTGATTTATGCCATATTTTTCTTCTTATAGCATTACTCTTACTAATTTAAATAGTTAATGAGACATAATTACTAAGGTAATAAGATATGGGCAATTTATATCGAATAATATAATTTTACTTATCATTCCAAAGTATTTATGTACATTTTCACACGCTTAAATAAATATAAATCCATCAGTAAATGAAATTCTTACGTAATGTACTTTCTATAATTTCATTTAAGTCCATACAACCTAACCTAACAGATACTTGAGACATCCTGAGCTTTTCTAAAATATATAAGACAGTAAATAATTGTTTAATCTGAAAATTATACTTTTATATAAAAAACTTGCCAATGTAACAGAAAAAGTGACGTCGGTCGCCAATGTAACAAGAATTGGTGAGGTGGAGATGGATTTTGATATACCAATATGGTAAACTACAAATGTACCTTAATGCACCAATGAGACTAATATTTGGAACGAAGAAAGAGATTTGGAAAAAAGGTAATTTCGATTAGAGCAATTTTAGAAAATGTTGGTGTGAGTATAAATAGAATCTGCCTATAGTAAAATCCTCGTCTTTTGACAGAGAACCAAAAAATCTTGACAATGCTCGGTCTCATATTGCCAAACTAGCAAAAGAAAATCTACAGCAAAAGAAATGAAGGATATAAGAAAGAAGGAATTCTTACAGCAACAGCCACAAAAATTGTTTAAGAACAGTATATATCGATTGATGAAACAATGGTATACGTGCCTTCATTGTTGTGGTGAATAATTTATTATTATTATCCCAGATTTAGCCATACGGCTCTATGGGGAAAATTTATATCATATCACATTCCCTCTAAGGGGAAAATTCACTCATGCCAGATACCTACGGTATTAAAAGGATTGAGCTCTGGTGGGACTCTGTGTTATCGAGCCCTAGGTGAGTTGCTCCTTATTTAGATTTTTGTTTAGACCTTGCTGTTTTATGTTTTCTAAGAGAGTTTTGGAAATAACACCGGTAGTAGATAGAATAATAGGTACTGTCTGAGTAATTTCCATTCTCCATTGTCTCCTTATTTGTATTTCTGGATCTCTGTACTTGGCGATCTTTTCTTTGTATTCAACACGCAAATTATTGGTGTTGTCACAGGTATGGCCACATCAATAAGTATTGTTTGCCTAGTAAGTTTATTAACTAGTATGACATCCAGTCTATTATGTGCCAATGGTTGATCTGTGAGCACAGTGCGGTCCCAGTATAGCTTGTAGTTGTCATTTTCAAACATTCTGTCAGGGACGTTTATTATTATATAACAAATGAGGGCAGAGGAACGAGCTCCTATTATGCCCAAAAAACAAAAAAATGGATCCTTTTAAAACTAATACCACTTATAAAGTTATAACTTATAATATACTTATAATTAAGGACATCATACAAAAATTCTTTAACAATAAATAAATAATGCGGTCTTAAAATAATACAATCCTATAAATAAAATAAAGCGCTATCAAGTTTATTTTTAAAAATGTTAACACTAGTTGTTGATATGGTGTCTTGATCCAAATTTTTTCAGATATTAAATATTCTATTTGGCAAGAAGTTCACCCTGGACCTTGCAGTAGTTTGTTCTCTCTTTAATTTATATCGATGACCTCTTATTGGTTCCCAAAGTTATGTTTTAAAATACGGAAGGACATAATTAGGTCACCTCGATGACGTCGCTGCTCGAATGTCGTGAGATGAGCCGTGGAGGAACATTTTCAAGCAGGATTTTATCGCGACTGATATCTGGATTCCACACTGGCCTGGCAAACTCAAGAATTGGTCTAATGTATATTGAGTAAAGTTTACTAACAGAGGTTAGACATATACGTGTAAAATATTTACGGATCAAAAACAGTTTCGAGTGTGCACGTTGACACACCGACACTATACATATGATCAGACCAATTTAAGTCACTATTAATTATCACTCCAAGATCGTTGTGGGAGGTTACTGAGTTTAGGGGACGTCCATTAATAAAGTACGGTAGTAATGGGTTATTTTTGCCAATATGTAAAACAACGCATTTTTCAATGTAAAGCGGAAGTAACCATTCTGAGGACCATTCGAATATTGCATCAAGATCGTGTTGAAGAACATGTTGGTTAATAGTTGGATTCACATACAATTTCGTATCATGAGCGTAAATGGAAACTTTACCGAATACAATGAGCGGAAGATCACTAATGTAGATACAAAAAAGTAGCGGTCCAAGTATTGATCCTTGTGGGACTCTACTCTTAACTGGCTTATCTAGTGAGTGGGTCTTCCCAACACGAACCCTGAAGTATCTGTCGGATAGAAAATCTTGAATCCAACTGTTTATCTCCGCGGCTACCATAGTGATCTAGTAGTAATAGTCTAGCTAGTAATCGAAGTTTTGGAACACGGTTGAAAGCTTTGGAGAAGTCTAAGTAGACTGCATCTATAGGATGTCAATTGTTTAACGATAATGAAGTAAGTTTTTGATTGTAGAACGACCTTTGATAAATTCATGCTGTTGGTGAGGGATGACATTTTCTTGAAGAAGAAACTTAGACATAGCTTCCGAAATAATTGATTCCATGACCTTGCCGACAATAGCAACCAGGCTGATTGGACGATAATTATTGCAATCAAGTTTATTTCTTTTTTTTGAATATAGGAGTAGCCGAAGCTAATTACCAGGACGAGTGGAGAGAACTTTGATTAAAAGAACTATTCATTATGAGAGATATAGGGATACCTACAGATTTTGCACATTGTTTGAGGAAAAAGAAGGTGAATCCATCTAATTCAGGTGATAATCCAGGTAAACGTGACAACATTATTTGAAAAATGGTATCGTTAGGTATATCTGTAAAAACCTGAGAAAAGAATAATGATAAACATTCCGAAGGTTTGTTATTCGAAGAATATAAAGACTTGTCAGTTTTTTGAAGTAATGGTAAGGAGACTTTAGAAGATAAAGATGTGCGAATGGACCGATAAACTTTTTTACTATTACCACTTGCCATAGATTCTTCAAATTATGTTCTTAACTGTAACATTTTTTAAATTCAAATTTAAAAAACAATTTAAGAAACAATTTTAATATATGTATTTTCCTACAAAAACAAAAAAATTGTTTCAATCATTAAGTTCCTAATAGAGAAAGCTGTTGTAAAAACAAATATAAAACCAAATTGTTTTAAATCATTGGTACTTAAAACCAAAATAAGTGGATTTAATACTTCATATATTCGTATATTCTTAAACTTTAAAACTTACAAGTTTAGAGTCTTCATTACGTAGCTCAAATTTCAGCGGGGAGGCAAAAACCTCGATCGCGTCCTCCCGACCCCCATAGCCGTAGTAATCCTGTCGGCTCAATAGAGATGAGCAATTAGCAGAGAAGAGAGTGCATTTGGCTCATGTGTGAGGGCGCTGCTCGTCGATTACTCTGCCGCCGGCTGGAGCCCCGCCAGATGGGACTAATTACGCCTTAAGCCGCCCCCTGCGCTGCTTTTGGAAATGTCTCTACTTTAAACGTCCTTCATGCGGTCTCTTTAAATAAAATGTTACGCTAAATATAAAGAAAAGAAAACAATCTATAAAAAGAGTTATAAAACAAGATATTTACTTCTTAAAAGTTTCCATGGCCGAATTAAAAATCCATTATATATTTGCTAATACGAACATTGATCCACTTACTTTACTTTAGGTGCATGATAAGAATTTTTCTACTCTTTTTTGTTCATAGCTTAATTTATCCTATTATAAGGAGAATTAGTTTGTTTTGAAAATTTTCGACTTATTTGAAAAAAAGTGTAATTTTTTGTAAAACTACAAAAATACTCTTGCCATTTCAAACTCACTTTTTTTAAACTAAGTATTCTAAACTAGCCAAACTTCTAAATCATACTATAAGTGTTTTTTGTTTTTGTCATAACTCCCTTGTGATTGGTGCTACCACTTAAAAAATAAAAATAAATATTTGTTCAAGCACTACAAAAAAGTTTTGATGAGTTTTTCGCGAATAATGCATTGCTATCTTCATGTTTTCCGTTGAATCTTTCAAATTTGGTAATTTTTTCTTTTATAAGCTAGCTTTTTTATGAAAATGATTTTTTTGATAAAAATGCATACTTTTTAAGTAATTGGTGAAAAACCGTTTAAAAAAGTATTTTATTTTTGTTAACAAATTGACATTTTCTTTTGCGAATAAGTTGAAAAGTATTTACTGACAGAAAAAAATGTCTACTACAAAAGCTGCTCAAAATTGGTTAATACATTCATTCCAAATGTTATTTTTATTAATAAAATTTTTACCGCCGAGGAGTGGTATCCCCCCAGGGCAAAAGCACCCTACGACACAGGGTAAACTTTGAAGTTGAGGATAAGTAGAACCTATAGCCAAATTTGGTGCAAATCAGTGCAGGCTTAGCAAATTATGTTGAAAATGGTCATTGACTGAACTATAAATGGCATAAACAGTCTATGTTATAAAACTGCCGGAAAATTTTATTGTTATTTCTTTTTATTTGAAAGTTTTTATTGATATCCCATCGGTTCTAAATCTTTTACTTGAAAATGTAAGAGAATATATTTAAACTAGGCAACGGTATTTAAAACCACTACAAATTGTGTATTCAACCACACACATTAATTTTATCTAAACCGTTGTATGTCGTAAAATCAACCAATAAAACAAAACGATCACACTAACAAACAAAATAAAAAAAAGTGACAAAGAAAATGCAGATTAGAAGTGTCAGCTTTCCCCAGCGCTTATCTTTACTACCCCATTCATTAGGATAGAGCCTTGTGGCAGCTAATTTTTATGGGTGTTATCTACAGATCGCAGTGACCGTTGAGAGCAAACATCGTTTTATATTTGTTCTCGTCACCTGTCGTTTGTTTTCTTTTGGTCACACACATACAGGCCATAAGGATTCCCTGGGTGAAACTGTTACAGGGTGCGTTATAAAAAACTCGCCGAGATATCTATTCAATGTGCTTTATTACTTTTAATTGTGTTTAATTGTGTAAAAGTGTTAAATCGTTTGATTTTTTTACTTTATTGAGTACAAGCTAAATTTTGCTTAGAAATTTATTCTTTAATCACTTTTGTTTCTACGTTCTTAAATATCTGAGTGGGAGTGGTTTTAATACAATATTATTTATTACCATCCTCCTCTATATTTTCTCCTTCGTAAGGATGTAGTGACGTCATGTAATTTGTTTGACTATTTATTTCCAATTATCTCTCTCCTGTGCTTGTTGTTTTGCTTCGGAGAATGAGTAACCAGCCATGACCTTTTTTGGTCCAACCTTCATACTGAAGATCTTCCTCTGGATCTTTTACCCGCTACGTTACCTTCAACTATCATTCGCTTCATGCCTTCTCTTTTTCTAGTTATATGGTGATGACGCCAATATAACAGTGTCATCAGCATAACCTAGTTTTTTGATTTTTCTTCCTCCTATCGTTGCTCCACCTTGCCATCATCATCATCATCATTGTTGCTACAGCCCTATAAAAGAGCCTCGATCTTCCCAAGTCTATTACGCCAGTCAGCTCTATCCATTGCCAACTGTTGCCAGTTTGCTGCGTCTATTTGTCTACCATCCTCATCTACACCATCCCTCTATCTGGGATTTGGTCTACCCCTACTTCTGCTTCCCACAGGTTGTGACATAAGGATTCTTCTAGGAGGGTTGTTCTGCTGTGATCTTGTTAGATGTCCTGCCCATCTTAGTCTTCCTATTTTTATAAAGGATACTACGTCTTTACCAACAAATACATGTTTATATCTGTGATATATCTCGTAGTTGTACCTCCTTCCCCAAACACCATTTTCACAGATGCCACCAAATATTCTTCTCAGGATCCTTCGTTCAAATATAAGCAGGAGATTTTCATCTGCCTTGGAAATGGTCCATGTCTCCGACCCATATGTCAACACTGGTTGTATAAGGGTTTTGTATATGGTTATTTTTGTTTTTTGGCTTAAGTTTCTGCTTCTCATTTGTCTACTCAGTCCAAAATAGCATTTGTTTGCTAGGATTATTCTTCGCTTGATTTCTTCCGTCATGCCGTTCTCCTTGGTGATCAGGGAGCCTAAGTATGTGAATTTGTCCACCACTTCAAAGGTAGAATTATCAACCGTGAATTGGTGGCCGATGTTTCTGGCTCTATTGTTGGGTGTTGATGCCATTATCTTAGTTTTATCTTCATTTACTTGCAGGCCCATATTTTTTAAGGCGTTTGACAAGGTGGTGTACATTTCTTCTAGCTTGCGTGTTGTGCGGGTAATTAGATCAACATCATCTGCATATGCCAAAATTTGGGATGATTTATTAAAAATGTTTCCTCTGCTGTCTATTTGGGCATCTCTGACCGCCTTTTCCAAAGCTATATTGAAAAGGAGACACGCCAGCGCATCTCCCTGTTGCAGCCCAACATGCGTTTCAAATGCCTGTGATTGTTCGCCCTGTATTTCGACTTTGCAAACAACTTTACGCATTGTTGCCCTAACCAATCTTATCAGTTTATCGGGGATGTGGAATTCATCCATGGCTTCATACAATTTATTTCTTAGGACACTATCATAGGCCGATTTAAAATCTACGAAAAGTTGGTATGTGTCGATATTGAATTCATTGGTTTTTTCCAGTATTTGACTTAGCACAAAGATCTGGTCTGTTGTTGACCAACCAGGCCTAAAACCACTTTGATATTCGCCAAGAAGCTCTTCTGAATATTCACTCAGGCGACCATATAAAATACTCGAAAATATTTTGTATGCTGTATTAAGGAGGGTTATTCCCCTATAGTTTCTACATTCTAATTCATCGCCCTTTTTGTGTAGCGGGCAAACGATCCCAATACACCACTCTTCTGGGATTTGTTCCTCATTCCAGGCTCTCAGTATGATTTTATATATATGATTATTCAGAGTAGCACCTCCACGTTTAATAAGTTTTACGGGTATACCATCACTTCCTGGAGATTTATTATTTTTTAGGTGTTTTATTGCATCCCGTACTTCCTGAATTGATGGAGGCTCCAATAGTGTATTGATGTTTGCTCCTGGGAGTGGTTGATTTGGATCTTCTACTTCGATAGTAAGTAGTTCTTTATAGTGTTCCAGCCACCTTTTCAATACTTCTTCTTTTGTATTGAGTATATTCCCCTCCTTATCCTTACATAGTCTGATCCTTGGTTTAAATTCTTTTCTTGCTTTATTTAGATTTTTATAGAATTTTCTTGTTTGATTTTCCTTTTTTAATAAGTTCTTCCAATATTCTATTTTCATAAGTTCGCTTTTTTCTCCGATGGATGTACTTCTCTTGTCTTCTGAGATCTTTATATTTTTGTTCTCGGGTTCTTCTTAGCTGCATCAGTTTATATGCATTGTTCTTTCTTCTTGTAATGTCCTCGCACTCAGCATTGAACCACTCATTTGGTGGTGGTTTTTGCGGCCCTAGAATGTTATTTGCTGCGTCTTTAATGTAATTTTTACACATTTCCCATTGTTCACTAATTGTTAGATTCTCTTTAGTTATGTATTTAGTTTCGATATAGTTTTGAAACCTTTCTACCGTTTGCGGGTTTTTGAGGGGTTCAATATTAAGACGCCTTGTTTTGGTACTTCTCTCCTTCTTCGCATTTGAGATTCTAGTCCGAATTCTTGTGCCAACTAGAAAATGATCTGAATCAATATTGGCGCCTCGAGAGGTGCGGACATCCATAAGGTTGGAGAAGTGTCTAGCATCTATGATCACATGATCAATTTGGTTGTTCGTTAATCCATCAGGCGAGGTCCAAGTCCCCATATGTATTTTTTTGTGTAGAAAACATGTGCTTCCTACGATCATGTTCTTTGAGGCTGCGAAGGTGACTGCTCGGTGTCCATTCGAATTAGTATTATTATGGAGACTATATTTACCAATGTGCGGTAGATATATTTCTTCCCTTCCGATTTTTGCGTTCACATCACCGATTACTATTTTAATGTCATTTCTAGGACAATTGCCATATGTTCTTTGTAATTCATCATAGAAATTGTCTTTTTCTTCGTCTTGCTTGTCCTCTGTTGGGGCATGTACATTAATAAGGCTAATATTAAAAAACTGGTCCATGATCCTTAAGTAGCTCATTCGCGGCTTTATCGGCTTAAATCTATAACCAAGTGCTTGACTTTATTATCCTTGCCATACTTGACGCATAATATGTTCACTATATATATATATATATATATATATATATATATATATATATATATATATATATATATATATATATATATATATATAGAATAGGGGATATTATGCATCACATGCTACAAGTATATGCCACATTTAATCCCATTTTGCTGTATCGAAGGCCTTGGAATAGTCAACAAAGCATAAATATGTTTCTATGTTAAACTCTCGAGATTTTTCAATAATTTGACGAATATTAAGAATATGTTCTCTTGTTCCTTTACATGGGACAAATTACCATACCATTTTAAGAAAGAAATTAAAGACTATGAAGGTGTCTTTCTCATAAATGACTTCGCGATTAGAGAAAAATAAAACAGATTAAATTCTATCTTTTGCGGTAAAATATATTCCAAAAGATTATGATTAAAAAGAAAAATGGAAGTCCACTTATTACCAATAATAAGATTTTTCTTATTCTTCTTTTTGTATCTGCTTAATGGCAAAGTTGTCATGCTTTTTTTTATTTAAATAGACAAAGTCGCATCCACCCAAAGGTTATTAGCGACATTCCTGTAACATTTGTAATAATATTAAATTTAACATTTGTAACAATCAATCGTTGTACTGTAACTCAACATAATTAAACATTTGTAACAATTAATTAAGTAAAATTTTGTGTAACATATTTATACATTTTAAGTAACCTAATAAATTGTCCGGAACTAAAGTCATGCTTTTTGTATTTCCACATTTTGAATATTACTAACAACCTGAAGGTCTTCATATTAATAGAATTATAGTATCATCCGCATATATATTAATACATGGCTGGGTTAACTGGATTGTTTGTGTTCTTCTAAACAGCTGTGGCAACTCTGACTTCTCTTTCTTTGACGATGTTCCTCCGCCTGCGTTCCTATGGACAGCGTTTGAATGTCCTGAGATGTAGCCTAGAAAAATTTCCGAAGGTGTGTTCTGGGTGGCTTTTTTTTTTGGTGTTTTCCTGTTTCTCGGGGTGAACACGATGTTTCTGACGTAACTGTCACATATAGGATCGATATTCATTGTCCTCCTAACTCTTGCTCCTACTAGTTAATGGTTGATTGGGCTAGTATCTGCTGCGATCGTTTTTTTTGACGTGACAACGTCTTAAATTAGGTTGTGGCTCGGAGTCATTCATGAAAAAGTGTAACGCCCGCTCACGTCTGTTACAGTGAGTAAGTTTAAGTTTACATGTACAATGTTTTAGTAAACAAAATATATTTCTATAGTTAAAATTTGTGCAATTCTTATTTTCATTCAATTCCTTGTTCCTATTGTGCAATTTAATAATATTCATATCAATAAATATTCTACCGAGAAAAAGACGTTGTCACGTAAAATCTTCGCCCGTAAAACCGACTTTACAGGCAACCGATTTTTTCTATAGAACCTCTCTGAAGTGTCTGCTCTGAATTGGGCGCCGTTATCCAGCTTTCTTGGAGAACATCCATTATATCGCTAGTATTGGCGGATATGGTGCATTTAAATTCCTCTACTCATTTTGGTAGGCAGTCTGTCGCTAACGAGATATACCTGTTATTGGTTTCTATGGCTGCTGGTTATGTTTTTATAACGTCAAAAGATACTGGTTCCTATGGGTTAGTGGGTGCCCGCAATATTAAGATGGCCTTAGGTTAAGGTGTTGCTGTCTTGGATATGACACATCTTTTTCTTTTTTTTTTCATCATAACCCTGGATGGGTATTTGCCTGTCTGGCTATGTCCCTCCATTCTGACCTCTCTTGTGCCCTTCTCCTCTATTGTCTTACTTGTACAGTTTTCATATCGTCTTCCACATCATTCAACTATCTCGTTCTGGATCTTTTTTCTTTCGTCTTCCTATCAACTTTCATTGTAATAATTATTTTGTCTACTTCGTATCTCTCACTTCTAACAAATTTTACAATATCGTGTCCTATATTTAATTTTTTAATGTCGTCGTTTCTCCTGATTCTCCATGCGATGCCTTCTTTTTGCACTGGTCCGTATACTTTTCTCAGTATCTTTCTCTCGAATTTCTTGAGTTGCACTTTATATTTTTTTGTCATTACTCAGGTCTCACAACCATAGGTTACCCTCACGAGTCTATTTAATGTTATGTAAATGGTAATTTTGTTTTTTTGTCTAATAAGATATGACACATACTAGGCAGAATGTCACGTATCTGTTGACGTCTTTGGTTGGTGGTTCAGGACTCCCATTATCAAAGAGTTTGAGACGATTATTTTTTAAACTCTGCTTCTCCTCCTGTAAGCAGGTCGCCCTGTCTTCCTCGACGCAATCATTCAATAGATCAATCTCTACTCGATTTGTGATCCTCCTCCTAGGAGATTTCATCATCTCCTCTTAAACCCCTTCATTCCGTGTTGGTTTTAATGGAATCTACGAACTCTTATCTGGAGTAGTGAGTTTCCTAGGTCGTCAACGATTAGGTTTACTTATCCTGTCATCTATGAGGAAGTGGAAAATCTTCCTGTTTCGACGGTCCTCTAAAACAGGCCATACAATCTTCTCGATGTGTTCATCTTGGTTTTTATTCTCCTACTATCTGGTCGTCTACTAGATTTAGCAATGCGTGGTCTGGAAGTTGTCTCTGCTTATCCAGAATGTAGATTACATAGAATTTAAATTCTTGCAAGCTAGATACTTTGACCTTGTCAGATTGGTATTGGTCACACTACAAAAGAGACCGATTGTTCGAGTCTATCCTGTAGAATAATGGAGAAATCCTAGTTTCTGGAGTCATAAACTTCCATGAAATGGACGAAATAGTTAAGTATCACCAGAAATGAAACAGATTATATCTAATCGAAAATATATAATCCGGTGGTGCGTGTGTTGAAAAAGTTTTCAGTATACTATATAGTGGCTATTGAACTGTCAGGCGCAAAGTAAAATAAATGTTATAAGATAAAAAGCTAAACTTTACCTTTACCTTTAAATTTAAGGTAAGAATGAACGGCATTAAGGAGGTTGTAACAAACTGGATACACCAGACACAAAATTTAAACCAAATTTAACTAATAATAGGCAACGAACATATTGTACAAGGTGTTTCAAAAAAAGAAAACATTGTCTCTAAGATAGGTAAATATTATAATTATTATATTGTATAAAACTGTAATACTTATTTATGTACCAAGAGTATTAAATAGATGTTTATGCCCAGAGGGTCACGATGTTACAAACCCGTGGTCCTCTGCCCGAGGGTTCTGGGCATCTATTAATACCCGCGGTGCATACAAATTTTTGTGTCATACTAATTCGTTGTTTTATCTACAAATAAATATGTTCCAAAAAATCCAAAAATTCGATTTCATTTTGACAATATATTTACTAGTAGACATTCTATCGTTCGTCTTATGTAGCTACGCGACGGAAATGCTGTCAAACGTGTCAAACTAAAACCGTGAAAATGTCAATATTTTTGAGATCCCTAACCAAATTTAAAAAAAAAAGCGGAAAAAACAACGTAAAAGTTACTACCACAATAATCGAGAGATGCCTACGACAAGTAATATGAAAAATTACAGCACTGGATGACAGAAAACCATGTAGAACACATTAGTGAAACTGTGCTACTTGTATACTTTGCCGATCTTGCCGAAACATTTTCTCCGATTTCCCTGTGGTCCAAATATTCAATGGTAAAAGACTTTAATCGTAAATAAGAATATTAACATTGCCGATTACCATAAATTGACCGAATATTTGAAGCAAGGCTCGAAAGGCTTCTTCTTCTTGCAGTACCGTCTCCTATCGGAGGTTGGCTACCATCACAGCAATCTTTACTTTGTTGGCTGCAGCTCTGAACAACTGTATTGAACTGCACCCGTACCACTCCCTTAAATTTCGCAACCAGGAAATCCTCCTACGTCCCACATTTCTCTCTTCTCGAAAGGCTACCAGCCAAAAAAGTCTAGAGTCTTATCTATAGAAAATGTTTTAAAATTTATTAACGAAGCATCGAACGAAATATTTTAAATGAACAAAGTAGCATCAATATTTGGTGTATTTGGTGAGTGTCGACGACAAGAACTTGTGAATATGTTGGTTACTCACGTAGAAGATAGAAAATTAGTTTTCGTCGTAAACATACCAGCGACAAAAACCGATAAACAGCGTGTTTTTACAATTATTGACGAAGATAAGAAGTTAGTACGGGATTACATATCTTTACGACCCGTGGTTCTTTAGAAAAAAGGCTTTTTTTACCTACAAGGTCGTTCTACTGTACAGCCAGTTGGAAAGAACACATTTTGAAAAATCCCGTCCACCATTGCAAAATAGCTGAGTTTGCGCAGTCCTGAGAAGTACACAGGTCATTGCCTGCGTTGGACTTCGGCATCTCTTCTGGTAGAAGCTGGAGTCAGTATCACCACGTTAAAGCGCCATGGTGGATGGAAGAGTACGTCGGTTGCAGAAAGATATTTAGAGGACATCTTCAAAGAATGAGGTTTCAAGAATGCTAGCAGGCATACCTTCTGGATCCAGCGTTTCCTTACAGAAACTTGACTCCAAAGCTATAAAACATTAGTCAACGTTTGCTGCGAGTAACCTAAATATCACCGGATCCTTTCAGAATTGCCAGTTTTGTGAATTCTAAATAATGTTTGGAAATTTTGTTAAATAAAGTTCTAATTAATAAGTTCTTTCTTTTTGTAAATCTTTTTGTTTGTATCTTTACGCCTGTGTGGGTCATATTACGTAGTTGGTAACTAAGCAATAAAAACACAATAATAAACTAGTATGACATAAAATCTTTTTCGGTTTACGTAGTAAAAATTTTTAGTAACTTCATCCTTTTTCAGGATAAATGGCGTTTATCGAAAGAATGAAGAAGAAAATGGCGAAGAAAAAAAATTTACACATATTTTGACGAAACTACTGGCAACATCGTAATGAAATGTTATACGAATATGTTGTGGAAGCTGGTACATCCCATGAATTTTTTTTTTATATATGACTCTTATAAAGGACGCTAGTTACAAGGTCCATATTCCCTAAATTCAGCAAATACCTACTTTTTTTCTCTTGACTTACGAAATGATCGTATCATGTACCTATGAACGGTCAATGAAACTAAGATTTCAGAATCACTTAGAGCCTTTTCAAACGTGGACGTTACGCAAACTTTTTTCAACATTTTTAACATCATGAATAGATGACATAGATGATTCCACAACACGTCTTAGACCAAAAAGTACTACATCGAGCTGAAACTGAGTGAGAACTTTCTCATCCAATCAAGAAAAGCCGAGCCTCATGTTCAAGAACAAATGATTGATAAGATTAATATTAATGGGGAAAACAGAATGCAGAAACGGCTTCGGATACAGTGGGTTCGATACCTAAAGAACTAGTATAGAATGTAGAGACTATATTCTTCTACTTCTTTCTACTTTATAAATAGGCAAAAATTCTTGTTTTACTTCGGTTTTTAGCCTCAATTGATGTTGTCTGACCATCTTTTCCTCGGTCGTCCCAATGATCTTCGTCCATTTGGCGATTTGTCTCTTGCTATTCGTACTATTCTATTTTCTGTCATTCTTTCGATGTGTTGATTCCATTCCACTTTTCTTCTTTTGGTCCACGCGTTTATTTCCTCTATACCACATCTCGCTCGTATTTCCTCACTTCTTAGTCTGTCTCTTAGAGTTCGGTTTGTTATTTTTCGTAAGACTTTCATTTCTGTTGTTTCCAGTAGTCTTTGTGTTTTCGCCGTATCTGCTCTTGTTTCCGCTGTGTACGTCATTATCGGTCTTATTGTTGATTTATATATCCTGGTTTTCGTTTCCATTGTGATGTATTTGTTTCTCCAGATTATGTTGTTGAGACATCCTGCTGCTCTGTTTGCCATGTTCACTTGTTTTTGTACTTCTTCCACTTTTCCGTAGCTTGACAGTTTTATTCCCAAGTATTCAGTTTCCATCACTTCTTCTATTATTTTATTATTTACGACTAGTTTACATCTTCTCGGTTCCGCTGATATCACTATCGCTTTAGTTTTCTCTGTTGAGATCTCCATGTTGTATATGAGCGCCGTATCTTCGAATTCTTTCATTAATCTTTGTAGGTCATCTTCATTTTCGGCTGTTATTATAACGTCGTTGGCGTAGCTTATTATCCTTATTTCCTTTTCTCCCATTCTATATCCTCTTCTTTTTTTAACTTTCTTCATGATTGCATCCATTATCAGATTAAATATTAATGGGCTCAGCGAATCTCCTTGTCTAATGCCAGTCATATTTGATAGGTTGCGATAGTTTTCCTTTACATCTTACCATAGCTATGTTATCTTTATATATATTCTCAATGGTTTTTACTAAATCCAGTGATATTCCCTTTTCATATAATAAATGTATCGCGTCGCGAATTCTCACTCTATCAAACGCTATCTTCAAATCTATCAGACACATATATGCTGGTTTGTTGTATTCCAGCGACTTTTCTTTTATTTTTGTCTTATTACAAAGAAAAAAATATAAATAGAGACTATATTCAGGAAATTCAAAGAAGGCACAATACATATAACCAACGAAAACTGCAAATAAATGTTTATAAGATGTAACCATAGACACCAAAAAAAAATGATATTACGATACCTACATTTTTTTAATCGTAAAACTACTTTTTAGTAATGGCTTTATGTATTACACAATATCAGCAATAATGTTTTATTCCATCGACTAAATGTATAGATATAGATTTTCACAGAAAGTTTAGTATAAAGATATTTGTTTACAAGACAATGTTTATATCCGAAGAAAGTTAATTTTTACACATTCTTCTATTTAAAAATGTCTTTAAAGCGGATTCACGCCTTAATAAATACCAGCTCTTTACAAACAAACTATTCACATAAAATACTTCCTCTGAAATGTGTATTATAATGCACAAAATTCGAAATATGCAGGTAATAATTTACTTTCTAACCTAGTAGAATCTTAGAAAAATTCTTTCAATAGAATTATACTTATCAACAGAAATACCTGACAAATATTTTATTTAAATTAATATCTTTTGCCATTGAAAGAACGTAGACATACATATAGTAACAAAGATATTATTCTAACTGCTGATGATATTTATTTGATTAGAGATAAAACTGTTATGGACGAAATAACTACCTGGAGGATTAATTACTATAAATTAATTTTAATATCAAATAAAAGGAAAAAAAACAGTAGATACAGGGAATTTAACAAATGCATTAAAGTAAAGAAAAAATAAAAGTAGCTAAGTTGCGTGATAATTTTAAATTTCACACAAAACTCAGACCAATATCTGGAACAATAAAGCACGAAACTTTGTGGTCGCTTCAAGGTGATGAAGGAAAATCATTTTAGACTAAAATAAACACTTCTCCCCTACCAATAAATAGATTAAATTTGTAGGAATCCAAAGTTCAGCGAATTTTAAAATTGTTGAAAATTAATCAAATATTATTTTAATATTAAATTAAAATCAACGCAGGTCTTGTCTCAGCTTTACAAGAATTTTAAAATTATACTTGTGGCTTCATGTGGTTGACAGGATTACTTGCTGGTGACTTCTAATGTGAGTTGGGTGGATTTTAGCTGAATAAGTAGACTGTAAGTTGATGGAGATGCCGGGATCGAGCCCGTTGTAATTTTAAGCAGCTATTGAAATCTGCATGATATCTGCTATGCTGCTACAGCTGTTATCTCATAATGTGTGATGCACCACGAGGCTATCGTAAGTTTCACCCAACAAGGGGAACAATAAAAACTTAATAAGGCAAAAATAAACAAAAAAAATAATTATTATATAAATTAATTTTTGTTCCAAACATGCCTTTTTATAGGTAAAGGATATTTCCCATTCTTTAGAATTACAGTGATATAACAGAGCAGAGTTGCCAACTGACAGATATACTGTGTCGACTGAAGTTGGGTATAGGAATTATATATGTTCTATTCCATAGAATAAAATGTTGTCTGAATACACCATTATGTACCGGGTTTCTCATTATATTTTGATCCAAACTTATTTTCCTTAATTTCGGGAATACAAAAAGAAGTTTCAAATAAAAGTTGTATTATTTTATCTATACCGACCAACAATGTAGCAACAGACCAAATTTTGTATACAGGGAGTGCCCAATAAAATGCATCTTCAATATTTCAAATGGGACACCCTGTATTTTTTTATAGTTTTGAGTAGCCCTGGATTTCCTGATTACCAATATATAACATTGTGTAGCATTAGTTTTGTTCTATAATGTCATATGGTACTACAAAAGGTTAACCATAGGGGGCTATGCAACTGACATTTCAAAATGAAACAATTATTAATTTATTATAAGCTGTCAGTCCTCATACCGGAATGGGTTATACTGCAGATGAAAAAGTAGATATATTCTCAATTTATGTAAAAATTGATAAAAACAAACAAGCGGCAAGAAGAGAATATAGGCTGAATTATCCAGATCGACAGACTCCTTCTGCAAATACATTTTTATATAATTATAGTCATGTCATAAATGAAAAAATGTTTGAACGGAAGAAACGTACTATCGTAGGAAATGATGATGACGATCTTAATACTTTGCTTTACTTTGAAGGTAAAAATTAAATACTTAAATAATAGATTAAATCCATAATAACATTTTTATTTTAGAAAATTCCGAAACTAATCTAAACAATGCTTTTAATGCATTAGAGAAAAGCCGTACGACGATACAATAGGGTTTTAAAAAAGCACAACTATAAGCCGTACAAAATATTACCGGTACAAGAACTTACCGATGTTCATAAGCAAAAGAGATTCATGTTCATGAATCAAATTTTTCAACTTCAGGCATTTTTAATAGAAGAAATAGGTATTCGTGGGAACAGAAAAATAAAAGAAAAAGAAAAATTAAGCAAATAAAAAGTCACGAAGAAAATCAATAAATGTGTGGTGCGGAATATTTCAAAACAAAATTGTTGGACCATTGTTTTATGATTATAAATTAACTGGGGAATCATATTTGGACACAGTCATTACAGAAGTGGATGAGTTACTAAATCAAAATTATACACAAAATCAGTTAAATAGTAGGATATGGCAACAAGATGAAGCACCGCCACATAATGTCGTAGCCGTTCAAGAACATTTAAACAATCAATTTAATATGTGGATCGGCAATAAGGGTACCATTACATGGCCACCAATTAGTCCCGACTTAACTGCATGTGATAGCTTTTTATGGGGGTTTTTAAAAGAAAAAGTGTATTTTGATTCAAATACAAATATTAACACTATCACGGCAAAAGTTCGCGCGGAGATTGAAAATTTAAATGGTCATAATAACATAATATCTGACGCATTAGAAAATTTGAGACGAAGATATTACTTGTGCATTGATAACAATGGAGGGCACTTTGAGCATCTATTGTAATCTTAAATGTAGTATTGTATCTTAAATGTAGTATTGTAAGTCATTAATTTTGTTGACTTTCTAAATATATTTTTTCTAAAAATATATTTTTCTTATCTTAGTATAGTATAGTAGTAACATACGCCTTTATAAAACAAAACTAATGCTATACAATGTTATATATTTGAAATCAGGAAATGCAGGGCTACTCAAAACTATAAAAAAATTACAGGGTGTCCCATTTGAAATATTGAAGATGCATTTTATTGGGCACTCCCTGTATACAAAATTTGGTCTGCTGCTACACTGTTGCTCGGTAAAGATAAAATAATACAACTTTTATTTGAAACTTTTTCCAACATGCCCCAACAGAGGACAAGGAAGACGAAGAAAAAGACAATTTCTATGATGAATTAGAAAGAACATATGACAATTGTCCCAGAAATGACATTAAAATAGTAATCGGTGATCTGAACGCAAAAATCGGAAGGGAAGAAATATATCTACCGCGCATTGGTAAATATAGTCTCCATAATATTACTAATTCGAATAGACACCGAACAGTCACCTTCGCAGCCTCAAAGAACATGATCGTAGGAAGCACATGTTTTCTACACAAAAAAATACATATGGGGACTTGGACCTCGCCTGATGGATTAACGAACAACCAAATTGATCATGTGATCATAGATGCTAGACACTTCTCCAACCTTATGGATGTCCGCACCTATCGAGGCGCCAATATTGATTCAGATCATTTTCTAGTTGGCACAAGAATTCGGGCTAGAATCTCAAATGCGAAGAAGGAGAGAAGTACCAAAATAAGGCGCCTTAATATTGAACTCCTCAAAAACCCGCAAACGGTAGAAAGTTTTCAAAACTATATCGAAACTAAATACATAACTAAAAAGAATCTAACAATTAGTGAACAATGGGAAGTGTGTAAAAATTGCATTAAATACACAGCAAATAACATTCTAGGGCCGCAAAGACCACCACCACGCAATGAGTGGTTCGATGCTGAGTGCGAGGACATTACAAAAAGAAAGAACAATGCATATAAACTGATGCAGCAAAGAAGAACCCAAGAAAAAGAACAAAAATATAAAGATCTCAGAAGAGAAGTACATCCATCAAAGAAAAAAGCGAACCTATGAAAATAGAATATTGGAAGAACTTGAGGCATTAAAAAAGGAAAATCAAACAAGAAAATTCTATAAAAATCTAATTAAAGCAAGAAAAGAATTTAAACCAAGGATCGGACTATGTAAGGATAGGGAGGGTCATATACTCAATACAAAAGAAGAAGTATTGAAAAGGTGGGTTGAACACTATACTTACTATCGAAGTAGAAGATCCAAATCAACCACCCCCAAGAGCAAACAATAATACACCATTGGAGCCTCCATCAAGCCTACATCCATTGCATCATACGGGATGCAATAATAACACCAAAAAAGTAATAAATCTCCAGGAAGTGATGGTATACCCGCGGTACTTATTAAATATGGAGGTGCTACTCTGACTAATCATATATATAAAATCATACTGAGAGCCTGGAATGAGGAACAAATCCCAGAAGAGTGGTGTATTGGGATCGTTTGTCCGATACACAAAAAGGGCGATGAATTGGGATGCAGAAACTATAGGGGAATAACCTTCCTTAATACAGCATACAAAATATTTTCGAGTATTTTGCATGGTCGCCTGATTGCATATTCAATATTCAAATTCTTGGCGAATATCAAAGTGGTTTTAGGCCTGGTCGATCAACAACAGACCAGATCTTTGTGCTAAGGCAAATACTGGAAAAATCCAATGAATTCAATATCGACACATACCATCTTTTCGTAGACCTCAAATCGGCCTATGATAGTGTCCTAAGAAATAAATTGTATGAAGCCATGGATGAATTCCACATCCCCGATAAACTGATAAGATTGGTTAAGACTACAATGCGTAAAGTTGTTTGCAAAGTCGAAATACAGCGCAAACAATCACAGGCATTTGAAACGCATGTTGGGCTGTGAGAGGGAGATGCGCTGGCGTGTCTCCTTTTCAACATAGCTCTGGAAAAGGCAGTCAGGGATGCCCCAATAGACAACAGAGAAACATTTTTAATAAATCATCCCAAATTTTGGCATATGCAGATGATCTCGACCCAGTTTCCCTCACAACACGCAAGCTAGAAGAAATGTATACCACCTTGTCAAACGCCTCAAAAAATATGGGACTGCAAGTAAATGAAGATAAAACTAAGATAATGGCATCAATACCCAACAATAGAGCCAGAAACATCGGCCACCAATTCACGGTTGATAATTCTACCTTTGAAGTGGTCGACAAATTCACATACTTAGGCTCCCTGATCATCAAGAACGTCATGATGGAAGAAATCAAGCGAAGAATAATCCTAGCAAACAAATGCTATTTTGGACTGAGTAGACATATGAGAAGCAGAAACTTAAGCCAAAAAACAAAAATAACCACATACAAAACCCTTATACAACCAGTGTTGACATATGGGTCGGAGACATGGACCATTTCCAAGGCAGATGAAAATCTCCTGCCTATATTTAAACGAAGAATCCTGAGAAGAATATTCGGTGGCATCTGTGAAAATGGTGTTTGGAGAAGGAGGTACAACTACGAGATATATCACAGATATAAACATATATTTGGTGGTAAAGACGTAGTATCCTTTATAAAAATAGGAAGACTAAGATGGGCAGGACATCTGGCAAGATCACAGCAGAACAACCCTCCTAGAAGAATCGTTATGTCGCAACCTGTGGGAAGTAGAAGTAGGGGTAGGCCAAAACTCAGATGGAGGGATGGTGTAGATGGGGATGGTAGACAAATAGGCGCAGCAAACTGGCAACAGTTGGCAATGGATAGAACTGACTGGCGTAATAGACTTGGGAAGGTCGAGGCTCTTTTATATGGCTGTAGCACCAATGATAATGATGAAGATCTCATTTCAATGCTTTTAAGCTATTATTCCGTTCTATTAATTCCGAAATAATTTTTGTATTATACTCTCGTACATCTTTGCTTTTGTATTTTACTATGTCTTTACTTATTTGTCTTTTCTAATGTTTTTGATATTTTAACTTATTTTACACCTGTTTTGTTTGCTAGAAGATCTTTCATTAGCTTCTTTCTTATTAAATGTTCAGTTCTTTCCGTCTTTACATTTATTACTACTTTTTCTTCCACAACTCTATGAAAACTTATTATTCAACATACTCACGTCTTGAACTATTTCTTTCCCATTATGAACGTATGTAATATATTTCATTTTTAATGCCACTACCCATTTCCATTTTCCACCGGAAGCTTTTTTTGTGAAAGTATTTATTATGTAAAGGTTATGTTATAGTGCGAACTACAGCAGTCATGTACCTCTTTCGTTCCTTGTACGACTTTTAAAAAATGTCCGCAAAGTTAAAGTTTCATAAAATGTAATTTTATTGTCTATATCAATTGGCATATGGATACAGCAAATATCTATTTACAAGGTTTTCTCTATGTCCTGTATGTTGTTCTGTTCTATTTGCTCTATAAATTTGTTTACGGTACACTTAAATATGTGTACGCCACTGCACTTGATCTACCCCATTACTTTTTAATAACACATTTGGGGATGTTATTAAATTGAGGTAAATATACAATCATTTTATTGCGCCATAACCGTAAATGTAAGTTGTTGGGTTAAGCGTAGCGAGATAAGAATATTACAATAATCGGCAAATATAACAGTTAATTAACGTGTCTGTACATAATTTGGTTTATTTATAATCTGTTAATAATAGAAACTGTATATCTAATATAATTTTATAGGTAAAATATAATGTTTATTAATTTTTATAATGAAAATATTCAAAATATGCACCGTGACGACATTAACAAGCGTCAATAATGTTTCTGCAAATTAATAATACTTATCGCACGAGCTTGATGTCGATATGAACAATATGCCATATGAAATATATAAAAGTAGTATTAGCTGTATGCTGCATTGTCTCTAGAAACTTGGAAATAAAAGAAGAGATCTTATTTATGTAAAATTTGGATATACCAAGTTTACTTGAAATCATATTGACACAAGCATTGAGCTTGTGTTTGACAGGTCACAGAAGGTGGATCCACACCTAAGCCGACTGTCTCTTACAGCGACCCAAGTGAGAATGACGAAATTATCTTTAAAATTCATTCGCACAATCTTAGTATAAACAAAACGTATAAACTGGAATATTTATGTGAAACGCAGAATATCCTAAAAGAGGCTTCGATCAAAGAATACCGACAAAATACGCATCTTGTGAAATATAAACCAAACTGTAAAATGGTTTACATTAAATTAGGCGACGTAAAGATGAATTAAAAGAATTCGGTGTTTTAATACGTACATACGAATGGGAAATGAAATACACCAAGATTATTCTTTAATTGCTTTAGCAAATACGAGGGAATTTCAATACATATCCATAGAATTTTCAAATGCTACAACACCTAAAAAAATATGATCACTTGCAATACCTATACAAGCACGGAATTCCTGAAATGTATCACAACTTATATAAAAATTTTCCTTATCAAACAGTTATCCTAGAAGATGTAGGTGATGGGGAAAACTGATTACATATATGTTTACAGTGTAATGTACACATTTCTTTCCCAGAAATTTTTTTTGTGTTTTTAAACAATAGTTTTTTTTTACCTTGAAATCAAAGTAATGAATAATTATTGTCAAATTTATCTTTGTCTTTTTTTATGTATCTTTAGATACGATGTTAGTGACTCCAGAAATAGCAAGCAGTTGCATCGTATCTTCACATACGATATTAAGTAATTTAAAAAAGAGAAACTGTTATATTGTATCTCTTAATAAGATATTAGCTACTTCAAAATAAGTAAATACTTACATCGTATGTTTTTTTAAGTTAAAATTTACAAATAATTAAGTATTTTTTAATACTGTATTGTATTAACCTACAGTTTTATACGATAATTTTAGTTTCAGAGGAATAACTCTTCAAGAAGCGTTAGATATCGCCTACTAATCTGATAACGAAGTCACTGATATATACATACAGCCACCTGACTGTCAGGATCTGACCGATGAGGATTCAGGGGATGAAGATGAGGCTGGAACTGTTGAAAATTTGAGTAGTCGTCAACTGTTAGCTCCAGCTGAAGTTGTATTCCAGCTGTTCAAATGGTACCAGAGTGGAGGACACATCTGAAGATTTAGCAAATGAGCAATTACATACTGTGGTACAAAGTGACGCTAAAGCAAATTCAGTACTGATGGTATTCCATGGTATTCTTTATGTGAGGTGGATGGACAATAATGTGGTAACAGAGGCCAGTACGTGTTTTGGGGTTACTCCAGTGAAATCTGTAGAGAGATTTTCAAGGAAAGATAAAAGAAACGTACCTATACCACGTCAGGATGTAATTTCCAAATACAATAAAAACATGGGAGGCACCGATCTGTTGGATGCAAATGTATCTTGGTATGTAAAGTATATTGATTATAATAATATAATAACATACATTGTTTCAGTTATCGTATTGGTGTAAGATCAAAAAAGTGGTACTGGTCGATATTTACATATCTTATTGATGTATCTATACAAAATGCTTGGATTCTCTATATGGGTATGCAGGTAATGTTATAATTTACTACATATTTACGTAGTCTTACATGTTACTGTGATTTTTAGACATATTTGGCAAATTACAAAACGACAGCTAAAGGTCCAGGTCGAATGCCTAAAGCTGCTGGAAGTAACAGCCGTGTTGGAGACGATGTGAGATTTGATGGGTTGGTTAAACCATTACGTAGTAGTAGTGCCAGAAGGAAAAAGAAGAAGATGTGCCGGGTTCAATTGTATAAGCAAAGGGCGTACAATGTGTATCAAGTGCGATGTTGGTTTATGTTTAGAATGTTTTATGAAATTTCACACAAACACTTAATTCAGATAATATTTTGTGTATACCCTGGAACGCCTACAGGGCCCATATGGTGACAGCATGTTTTTTGTATATTTTGAAATAAAAATTTATTTTTTTCCAAACGTAGGTTAATTTTACACATTTCTTTATGAAAGTTCAAATAAAAAAATCGTAAATTCAAAAAAAAAAATTTCTGGCGTTAATGGGTTAAGTATATTGGCGATTGGTGATTTGTGATCGGGTGAGACATTTGCTTCTCTATATGTTTTCACTGCTTTGATAATATTCCTTCCATATTACTATACATGATATAGTTTTTTTTATTTGTTTGTAATTATTAGTCCAAGCATCAAGTTGAATCTTCATGGTTGCTAGTATAAAGCCGTGTTCTGTATGGATATTATAATGAATAATAAAATATATTTTATCAAACTTCATTATTATTATTACACAATTCTCCATTCAAAGCAACAGCAATGGATAACAATTAAACATTTTGTTGACAGTTGACAGAACTTACAGCAATTAATTCATATCGCTATAAAATTCAACCACATATCAATTATATTAATATTATTTGTCATGCGAAACATATTGAAAAAAAAATTAGTCTTATACCAAAATATTTGAAGACATACTTATATTTAGCCCAATTTAAAAATAAGTGTTTAAAAATAAGCTACACAAAATTATCTTGTAAAATCGTATATAATTTTCATATCTGTAAGTTAGCATCTCATCTAAGTATAATATGACTTATGTTTCGCGTGACGACGCCATTGTTTTCTACGAAATAAAATAACGTGTCCTCTGAATATTCCTCAACTTTTAATGCTATTCAAATTGAAATCCATGCAGACATGCATTTTCGTGCCATAGTCTTAATTCTAGCAATTTGCTGCCCGCCCTCTCTTTCCACCACCCCCAGTCGCTGCGCGTTACTTGAATTTTTATGATTGCTCGCCACCGATATTACTGTCAAACTGTTATTTATACGGACTTCGGGATTTTAGTCACGGCTTTGATACTGTAATTACCGTTTCGGTGATTTATGCTGATTGAAACTGTTAGAAAAGAAAATGAGTAGGTAGCTCGCTGCTTCCAAAACACCTCATGTTTAATAATGCTAATATGGCCTCAGATTTTCCTTTTTTTTCTTTTGGTGTGTAACAAAATTACGAATAATAACTGTTTCACGTTTTCAGCCAAAATTTGGTAAAGAATTGTTGAAAAACTTCATCAATCATCATTTTCCGCTACATGCCATTAGTACATAAACGTGTGATAATTTGCTAGATTTGAATAAATTTGATATAGTTTTGGACATATCAATTAAACCGAATTACATATTTACAGCTTGAAATTTTTAGTAATAGTGTTGTAATTAAAATTTCAAATAAAATTAAATTTTTATTTAAATTATTTAACAGAGTCTGGTTTAACATGATTATGCTACTATTTTCTTTCTTACAGCATAATTTTCATTACGTATTTTATATAATGTAGTACATTTTGTTGATAAATTATAGAGTTGTGGAACAAAAATGGATATTTGATGAAAAAATAAAACACGTGTTAACTCTATGGTTGCATTTTTGCTATTACCTTGAAACAAAAAGGTGACAGAACATAATAACTAGTAAAGTAACCGCTAGATGGCACTGCTAGAAAATATTTAATTTATTTATCTATATTCAACACTCCCACTAGATAAACAAATTTAAAAAAATAACATTTAATAATGTTTCTTGCAAAATTCTAACTAAAACAATCTAAACAGGACTCTAGTTTTTTGCCAAAAGATTAGCTTCCAGCTTTATCAAACCTTTTTTACAGCTTCTTTGACAAAATGATATTGGATATTAATGTGTTTCGTTCTTGTATTCAATACAGGATTTAGTGCTAATTTCTGAGCTCCCATATTATCAATAAATAGTATAACGATTTTATCAATCCTCAACATTTTTTTGTTTTTTTGTTAAAATAGCCTCTTCAGCAACTTCCGATATTGCTATATATTCCTCTTCTGTGTGTATAGAGAAATACTATTCTGTTTTTTGCTTAGCCAGACAACATGTCCACCAAAAAACTGAAAATAAAAACCAGTATAAGATTTTCTGTTATGATAATTACTCCCCCAACTCGCATCTACATAGCCTTTTAAATAATTACCATTTTTTGTAAACTTAAACCATTTTTTTTAAGTAATTACTATTTTAATTGGAATAGGCCACAATTAACATTTAAAATAAGTTTATTGACGTTTCAATTTCTACTTCGGAAATCCGAAGTAGAACGGACTACCGACGTTTTGTGACTTCTTCAGACGACACAGACTTAATAGCTGTGTTTTACAGGAATATTTTTCAAAATTTATATTTCTTACTTGCGTTTCTTTACTCCATTTTTTTAACTGGCGTTTTGCCCAAGGAAGTTAAGGCAATTTTTCTATCAGAGAATTATGGTATGAAGCATTATTCATAATATTTAAAGATGGTTCTTCCAGCATTGGTATGAGTTTTCCACAGACCAACATCTTTAATAAAGCACATAAATAACGAAGCGTTTACTAGTATTTTCGTGAGCTTTTCTAATTATCTTTAAATTGTCATCCTGTCGTATACATATACGGGAAAATAAAGATAGGGTTCAATGGAACGATTCAAGTATAGTCCTAAAAGAAACAGATGGTAAAAATAGAAAAGAAGCGACTCTAATTATGCTAGACCAATTGTGTCAATTTTATCATTACCCAACATCTAATACAACACTTTTTTGTTAAAATAGCCTCTTCAGCAACTTCCGATATTGTTATATATTCCGCTTTTGTGTTTATAGAGAAATACTATTCTCTTTTTTGCTTAGTCACACAATATGTCCACCAAAAAACTGAAAATAAAAACCAGTATAAGATTTTCTGTCATGAGAATTACCCCCCAACTCGCATCTACATAACCTTTTAAATAATTACCATTTTTTGAAAACTTAAACCAATTTTTTTAAGTAATTACTATTTTCAAAAGTTAAACATTTTCAAAGGTTGGACATCATCATCACTATCTTTACTCTATCTACTGCTGCTCTGAAGAGTTCTATAGAACTGCATTTAAACCAGTCCCTTAAATTCTTCAACCATGACACTCTCCTTCTTCCTATACTCCTTCCTCCTCTTATTTTTCCCTGTATTATCAGCCTTAGCAGTTCATATCGCTGTCCCCTTATTACGTGTCCCAGATATTGTAACTTTCTTATTTTTATTGTGTTTATTATTTCGCATTCTTTGCCTATTTCTCGCAATACTTCCGTGTTAGTTTTCTTCTGTGTCCATGGTATTTTAAGTATCCTCCTGTAACACCACATTTCAAAGGACTGTAACTTATTTATGTGTTCTTGCTTTAATGTCCAGATTTCAAGTCCATATTGCAGTATCTAAAACAAGTAGCATTTCAGTGCTCTTACTCTCAGCTCTAATCTAAGGTCTTTGTTGCAGAGAATTGTTTTCATTTTTACAAACCCATTTCTTGCTATTTCTATCCTGGCTCTTATTTCGGTTTTTTGATCATTATTGTCTGAAATCCAGGTTCCTAGGTATTTGTATTTATCAACCCTTTCTATCGGTACATTTCCCAAATGTATGTTTGTTGGTATTTTTGTTTTCTTTGTTATTATCATGTATTTGGTCTTTTTTATATTCATTTGTAGTCCATATTTTTCATAGAAACTGTTTGTTTTGTTTAGCAGTAACTAGAGTTGTTCAGCAGAGCTTGCCATAATCACGGTGTCATCTGGATATCTTATGTTGTTAATAGATCTTCCGTTAATTATTATTCCTTCACTTTGAGATAGTAATGCTTCTTCAAAAATGGCTTCACTATACAGTGTGGCGCACCGAAAACGAAACAGAGGCATTTACTGGCAGATATTTCCTTTTTTGAAAAAACGCTCGGACCCGTCGATTTTGTTTTCGAGGGGGACACAAAATTGGCATAAAATCACTTTAACATTTGCAGCCCCTTAAGCGGGGGTGGCATCATCCCTAAAATCTTAAATAAAAAGGGGGGTCGAATGATCCATTATTTGAAAGGTCTTTCAACTCCCTTTATAATGATGTAAAATTCATGTATTCAATTCAGTAGTTTTGGAGATTTATTGATTTAAAGTTTAAAGTAGACTTTAATAGGTACATCAAATTAGTTTGTACTTCTTTCAGAAGAAATTTGAGTAAAAGCATTTTCTTGATAAGTAAATGCTTTTATTTACTACGCCCATGGTTTATTAATAATAAAAATAGCAATTGAAGTGTCCCTTGTGACAAAAACAGTTGTTTCTTGAAGAAAGATAAGTAGAGAATGCCACGTACTTATTTTAAATAGGAAATAGTACATTAGTTTGCGATTGATTTGACCAATCTTGTTGTTAAAATATCATTTATTGTTTTATACATAAATTAACCATGGTATATTCCACGGCAGAAAGGGTTGAAATTATTGAAATATTTTTCGGAAATAATCAGTGCGCTAATAGAACAGCACAAATTTTTAATGAGCGACATGAGAACAATAATGTGCACCGAAAATATGTTCTAGAACTTGTAGCTAAATTTCGGGAAACTGGATCAGTCGCCAATAAAAAACGTAATATTGAAAATCCTATAAGGAACGAAGCAACAGAAGTGGGGATTTTAGGGCAAGTTATTGTAGATCCTACATTAAGTACCCGCAAATTGCAAACTTCGTGTGGTGTTAGTCGACGTACTATCCAACGGATTCTAAAGGCCCATAATTTTCATCCGTATAAAATTCACCTTGTACAAGAACTTAATGAAGACGATTTTGATAAGCGATTAGAATTTTGTGAAGTTATGAGTGAACGAATTACAAACGATGAACAATTTTTATTTAACATTTGCTTTTCCGACGAATGTTCCTTTTTTTTTATGGCGAAGTAAATCGTCATAATTGTCGATATTGGTCGGACTCTAATCCCAGAATTTACCATGAGGTACACACACAGCAGCCACAAAAATTAAATGTTTGGGCTGGCATTTTTGGCGATCATTTGGTTGGTCCTTTTTTCTTACCTGGAAATTTGACTGGTGAAATGTATTTGGAATTACTGCAAAATGCCATAGATCCTGCGCTAACAGATATAATTGAAAATCAGAATGATGGTCGATACGTTGAGAATATGTTGATGTTCCAACAGGATGGTGCCCCACCACATTACGCATTAAGAGTTCGGCATTATTTAGATCAGACCTTTCCAGGTCAATGGATTGGTAGAAGAGGTGCCGTTGAATGGCCCCCAAGATCGCCAGATTTATCACCTTTGGATTTCTTTTTGTGGGGTTACTTAAAAAGTAAAATCTATGCTACTCAGCCAACATCCTTAGAAGATTTACGACAAAGAATTGTGAATGAGTGCCATCAAATTATTCCTCAAATATTGCAAAATGTCCGGCAACGTTTTCAGCAAAATCTTTATCTTTATTATAACCGAATGGAGCCCCATAGGAAGGAGGAAAAGAGGACGACCCCGAAAATCCTGGAGGAACGAAGTAGACGACGCCATGAGTAAGAGAGGACTAAACGATGGAGAATGGAACAACAGAGAGAGATGGAAACGGTTGAGCGAGGGAAGGCAGTGAATACTGTAGAATCCCTAAATATATATATCTTTATTATTGCATGGAAAGTAATGGTGGTCATTTTCAACATTTACTCGGCTGACAGGTCAGTTCATTCTTTATTTTTTAACAACTTTGCTGCTATGTATTGATCTCCTCTTACGATGATGTATTTAAACTTTAAATCAATAAATCTCCAAAACTACTGAATTGAAGTACATGAATTTTACATCATTGTAAAGGGAGTTGAAAGACCTTTTAAATGATGGATCATTCGACCCCCCTTTCTATTTAAGATTTTAGGGATGGTGCCACCCCCGCTTAGGGGGCTGCAAATGTTAATGTGATTTTATGCCAATTTTGTTTCCCCCTCGATAACAAAATCGACGGGTCTAAGCGTTTTTTTTTAAAGGAATCATCTGCCAGTAAATGCATCTGTTTCGTTTTCGGTGCGCCACCCTGTATACATTAAATAGTAATGTGGACATAATCCCTGCCTAACTCCTCTCCTGATTTCAATTTCGGGACTGGGTTCGTTATCTATTACGATTTGTGCTCTTTGATTCCAGTAAAGGTTTGTTATTATTCGTAAGTTCCTATGGTCTATGTTTTTTGTCTTTAGAATTTGAACTAATTTTTCATGTCTTACTTTGTCAAATGCTTTTTTAAAATCAACGTAATAAACATGCACATCAACATTCATATCCATGCATCTTTGAGGTAACACATTAAAAGCAAATAACGCTTCTCTGGTTCCTAGACCGTTTCTGAACCCAAACAGACTATCATCTATTCCTTCTTCCAGTTTTTTATTTATACGATCATGTATTATTTTCAGGAATAATTTGAGAATGTGACTTATTAGTGATATTGTTCTATATTCACTGCGGTATTTAGCGTTTATATTTTTAGGGATAGCACAAAAGGTGGAGAGTAACCATTGTTTCGGTATGTGTCCTGTTTTGTATACTGAGTTAAATAAGTCTTACTATAATGTCTAAGGTTTCATTATTTATGCAGGGATTTTGTCTGGACCTACTGCTTTACCACTTTTGCTGTTTTTTAATGTCATTTTAATTTTCTTTTTTAATATCTTTTAAACCATATCCTCTTCTACTTCTATCTCCATCTGTTCTTTTCTATTGTCTTTGAACAGTTCATTGATGTATTCTGTACATCTCTTTTATTTGTCGTTAGTATTTAACACAAGTTTACCGTTTGCATCTTTCAGTATTCCCGGTTTTCTTGTTCTATTGTTGTGAGTTAATTCTTTATTTTTTTTATGTGTGTTAAAACTATCATGTCTTTTCTGGTATTCGTCTATTTCTGTGCATTGTTCTTTTAACCATTGTTCTTTCGCCTTCTTAATTCTGTATTTTATTTTTTTATCCAGTTTTTTGTACATCTGATTATCTTTGTTTTTATATTGACGTCTTGCTTCCATTAAATCTAAAATTTCTTCCGTCATCCATTGCTTCTTTTTATATCTGGTTGGTATTAGAATTTCTTTTTGACTTTTATCTATTTCTGTCTTTATTAATAACCATTTTTTATCCGTCTCAGTGTTTTGTAAAATTTATTTTTTAACATTCATTAGTCCGTTGTTGATTTCATCTGCCAAGAGTTGCCTTATATCGATTTTTGCATTTGTTGTTTTTCGTTTTATTATTTTCATTTTAAGCCTAATTTTGGTCACTACTGGGTTGTGATCTGATCCTGTGTCGGCACTTGGATAGGTTTTGGCGGATATAATTGTGTTCCTGTATCTTTGTCTAACTAATACATAGTCTATTTGGTCATCAAAATTAACGCTCCACCTTAAATGTACTACAAGTTTGAAGCTATTTTTCTTCTGAACGAATAATTGGATTTTGATGATTTTTTTTTGTCTTATAGGTCTATTTCTAGTAAGTCACTTTATTTATGCTTTTTAAAAAAATATCAATGTTTTATTTATATAGAAAGTGTAAAAATAAAGTTGTGTTTTTTTATCTTATTTTACAACACCCTGCGAAATTTATTAGAAAGAAACGCTATATCTTATTAATATTTCGAAATAGCTTTATATTTTCTCAAGATTTTCTTAAAGTAATGTTCTTGATACCTCTGTAATTAAAGATTATACAGAACTTTAAATATAACAAGTTTTTTTTAACATTTAAAGCAAAGAAAACATTACTTACATAAACTTTGTTGACATTTAATACAAGTAAAGCCTAAGAAAACATAACCTAAATAATCTTTAACAATTACCTCTCCCAAAAACACTTAATAACAAGTATTTCTATCTATACATCTAATTACTTCTTCACAGATGAGGCATATTTAAAATCAAGCTAAGTCTTGACCAAATGCATCCCAAACTTCTCTCGCCATAACTGCTATATCGTCAAGAGAGACAGGTGGTAGTTGTCGGCTCCTGAGTTAGCGATCAATAATATCCCACAAATTCTCTATGGGATTGAGATCAGGGCTGTAGTGTGGCCAGATCATGGTTGTATTCTAACCTCATCCAAATAATCACAGACTACACGTGCAATATGTGGTCGAGCGTTACCATGCATTAAAAGAAAATTATTTATTATGTAAGGAGCAAATGAACTACATGGTTAGACAACATGTCTGTAATATACCTTTCAGTTGTTAAGGAACCTCTTCGTAAAGCAACAAGTTCCGTTCGCGCTGTAAGTAATATTTCTCCCCAAACCATTACAGATCCTCCATCGAATAAAGTAATAGGTCGTATATTGCACTGTGCGTAGCGTTCTCTTGGCTGTCGAATAACTCTCACACGTCTATATGAGTTATATAAGCAATACCTCGATTCGTCAGTGAACAGTACGTGCTCCCAGTCATTAACATTCCAGTAAAGGTGCTTTCTGCCAAATTGTAATCTACTTCTACGATGATTTACGTTGAAAACTGGTGCTCTGAGTGGTATCCTTACATGCAGTTCTTGTTCAGCGAGACGCCTTTGTATCGGGTTTCTACTAATTTGAATATTATAAACATTTGCATTTTGTATTTGTAAATGTCTCATTGTGAGAAAACGTTCTCTTAAAGCACGAAGCCTGATAAACTGATCTTGTCATGGTGTTGTGAGTCTTCCTCTTCTATTTATTTTTACACCCAGTAAGTATATGGGTGAAACGTTGACATTTCCCAGAAAACATTAACACAGCAAATACTTAGAAATAGGTCTGCAGTGTGAAAAAGAAAAACTCATCGAAATCCAATTAAGGATTTAAAAGAAAAATAGCTTAAAAATTATGGTAGAGTTGAGTGCGTTAATTTTGGAGAGTAGAAAATCACGTACTGCTTTGAATATACTTTGCTTTTTTGATAATAGAGATATCGCAATGATTTTTTACTAAATTGTGGAGAAAGAATGAGGCGATCTCGAAATATTAATAACATGTACTGTTTGTTTCTAATACATTCCACAGGGTGTTGCAAAATTAGATGAAAAAAACAACTTTATTTTTACACCCCGTATATAGGTAAAAGGTTAACATTTCTCAAAAAATATTAATATAGTAATTAATAACAAATATACCTATAATACAATCATTGAAATCCAATTAAGGGTTTACAAGAAATATAGTTTTAAAATCATGGTCCATTTTAGGTGGTGTGTTAATTTTGGAGAGTAGTATATTTGTCTTAACAAATATAAAAATTTTATTGTTTCTTTTATAAAATTTAATTATTATTTGAGAATCTGTAATATCTTGTTAGTAAATCCATTATATGCTTTTTATCATGGATGATTTGATAGAGTATCAGTAATGCAGAATTATCGCCACAATCAAATAATGAATTAATAATTAATACCTTTAATCGTTCAGATGTTGCTCTTTACACGTTCGTTCGGCTTTTATCATATGCATTCACCCATCAGTCCGCTGTCATCTGTCATGTACCTGCTCTTATCCCTATCGGCTGGCGGCGCATTATATCCTCGCTGCGCTATTTTCTGATCGGAGTTTCAGTCTTTTTCCATCATCATTCATTCAATAAAACTTTGAGAAAACAATAACACTTTTTATCTCTACCATCGACCCATTCGTCTCGTTTCAGACGTTCCAGGCCTTTTTTGTTTAGAGTATTTGAATATTTCTGCTTACCCTATTGTTGTAGCTTTGTTGGGATTTTAAAAGTCATTTATATGTGGTTTCAAGATTGCAAACACCGTCTACGTGGTTTCCGTATTGTAAGTATATTTACTATACATTTACATATTTTTATATTTTTTCGTAACCATATAATAAACATAATTATGTTTATTTGATATAAAATTGGTATATGTATATAACCAAAAAAATAAATTTTATTCCCTCAACATCCATTGAAAAGTTAAATTGTTTGTTAAGTTTGTGGGTTAGTCACCCTTGTTCCCTAGCTGCCATCTTGGAAAAAAGGGGACAAAGAGTTTTCGCGTTATATCTCGTAAATTAGTAGCCCTTCATAAAATTTTAACAAACAGTATTTGTAGCAAATTAAAGTTTCTACAACTTTATTTTTATTATTTTTTATCGTAAAATTGAAAATAAAAAAGTTGTAAATAAAAATTTTTGAACAAATTTTCTTTTGGGACTTATAACTTTTTTCTGAGCATTTAACAATAAAATGACATCAGAACAATATTATAGAGGGTTTTTCATAGAGCAATTTTTACTACAAATTGCAGCGTTCCAAAGTTGATCGGGTTCTTGAATACTCACTACCTTGGAATAATGGGTGCAAAGGGTTTACGTAAACTAGCAATACAACAGAAAATTTCGCTGTATCTCGTAATCTAGCAATACTACAGAAAATTTTATTAGACATTATTTGTAGGAAATTAAGTTTTCTACAATTTTATTTTAATTACTTTTTATCTTAAAATGGAAAACAATAAAGTCATTAACAAAAACACCTTTAAAAAAAAATTTTTTTTGGGCCTTATAACTTTTTTCTGGTCATTTTACAATAAAAGACGTAACAGCAATATTATAGTGTGTTTTCAACAAATAATTTTCACTACAAATGTGTTTAATTTCATTAATTTCTCTTGGTTTTATGGCACTCAGAAGGTGACCAGGTTATTGAATACTCAGAATTATTTATTTAGCGTATGGCATTTCGACACATCTACAATATTACAATAAACGTTAAAATTGACTCGATATAAAAATACTTAAATCATGCCCAATTTATAGGCAAACGTCGAGGTTGTTTATATAGTTAATCGACTCGATCGTCACAAACAGGAAGTCTTGTGAACTGCCCTCGTAGGCTCGCTGGTGGCACTTCTCCGTTATATGTTTGATAGATTGGACCTCGCGGCAGCTGCATGACGGTGATGGTAGCTTGCCTCATTTGTGCAGCATATCTGCACATCGACCATGTTGAGTTCTGACGCGGTTTAGTGTGCACCAGGTCTTACGAGATAGGTCAAATCCAGGAGGTGTCTCTGTGATGCAAGGTATGGCTGTATTTGGTTGAGCTGCCGACCATTCATGGATCCGTTTGGTGATCATATTGAACTCTGTGGCTGTGGCTGATTCTCAAGTTTGTATTGGAGATTTTCTGGAGCGCAGTCGACTTTTGGTTGCATCTTCTATATAGTTATAAATCGGCAGCGCCGTGTTGCTAGGGATCTTGTTATATTCTTTGGTAAGCAGATTGAGTCTGCGAAGGTGTGGTGGTGGAATGTCGCTCAGCACTGGTAGCCAATGTGTTGGTGTAGATTTAATTACTCCAGCGATCATTCTCATGGTGTTATTTAGCTGGATATCTATCTTTTTAACGTGAGCACTGTTGATCCATATTGGCGCGCAGTATTCAGCTACGGAATAAACAAGAACTAAGCGTGAAGACCTGAGTGTGGATGCCGATGCCCCCTATGTTGTGCCGCAGAGCTCCTGAATGATGTTATTTCTGATTTTTAGCTTCTCGGCAACTGTACTTAAATGTTCTCTAAAGCTTAACGTTCTGTCCAAGCCACACCTAGATATTTTGGATGTTTATTTTGAACGTTAAGGGTTGTTGACGCCAGATTGTTGTTTAGGTAGAAACAGGTTACTTCGGTCTTTGAGGCATTGCTTCAAAGCTTGCTCAATTGGTATAGCTTTGAGGATTGTTGTGCTTATTCTGTTAAAAATTAGTCTTTCTAGTAGTTTATACATTATAGACAGTAGAGAAATTGACCGATAGCTTTTTGGGTGGTCAGTTGGTGTTCCCAGTTTTAGTATTGCTATGACTTTTGAGTGTTGGAATTCCCGTGGGACTCTACCGGTCTGAATTATGGTTGTGAAGAAATGTGATAGTTAGGTTTTAGTATATTTTCCGGCTTTACCCGGGGAAACGTCTTTCCCCATTCGGTCTCGATTGATTGTACTCATAAGAATTCGATAAAAACGTACCATTAGGCTTAGTTTTTATTATATATTATTTTTTTATTCATATAATTTATTATTTTGTTAACATTTCTACGGTAATTTTACTTTATTATCGACCTTTTTCCCGACCACCTATAAGGTAGAGTCTGGAGGAGCGTTTTTTAAGGGGTATCATCATTAGGCCTAATTTACTGACAATTTTCAGGGGAGATAATATTGAGCATAATTATATATTTTTCAAGTTGTTTTTAGCTATTTATTGTTTTTTCATTTTCTTTGATGATCCAGGCTGCGGTTCAGGAACTACTTCAGTATCAAAGTTAAATGTTTTGCGCAAGAACGGAAGTTAAAATTGGCGTCATTGTGGGTAATTCATCTTCAAATTCTTGAAATTTTTTGATTAATTATATTTCCATGATGGCACTGTAAGTTTAACCAGACTCATTGAGGCACACTGCAGCGAATTTAAGGCCTATTTGTCGCAACCACACATATTTTCACAGTTTTCCTTGCATCCGCAGAAAATGAATTTCAGAAGTTTGGGGGGTGTTGGAATTTTTAAATTTTTGATCAGTATCCAAATTTTTCCATGCTTTTTCCAGCCCTAATCTTCAGGATTGCAGTGTTTCCTAGTGATAAGCTCTAACACTGTGGAAATGAGCTGCATGTTTTGTTGTCGGAAGCGATGATAAGTTAACTGTAATTTTGGTTACTGTCTTGGCAAATCGTTTGTATATCATACTGTTAGAGAATCATCTTTATTTCCACCATATAAAGAGACGAAAAAACGTTCACCAACGACAGTGGGCACAGATGGCTCGGCTTTTTGACTGAGAAATAATAGTGTTTCGCTAGCTAAATTACTCCTTAAGTGCCGCCAAAAAGTCTGCAGCAGGACCAGATGACGTTCCGATAAGTTTTCTTCAAAATCTACCAGAAAATGCCAAAGTTATTTACTTAATTTCTATAACAAAATATGGGACAGCCATGAATTTAACTCAAAATGGACGGAGGCTATATTAATACTGTTATTAAACCCAACTCACTGATCTGGAGTCATACAGATGAGGTATATTGGAAAATACACATTATGCACAATAAGAAATCTTGCCAAACTGGACTTAATTTAATGCAAACTTTCGGTAACAATATTTGAGGATCAGATTTTAAAAGACTTATTCACATTTACAAATCATTTATAAGAGATCAAAATTTGATTTTGGGTCAATTGTTTACTCTTCTGCAAAGAAAACAGTACTTTTTCAACAAGAAATTATACAAAATACAGCATCAAGAATAGCTACAAGAGCTTTTCTTACCAGCTCAATTAATGAAAGACTAAGTGTTTAACGGGTGACTCGACTGTAAAATTCAAAAGAATGTATCTTTCATTAGCTTACACTTAAAACATTCAAGCGTAAGTCGCTTTCTTCCCTTTATCATGCCATTGGAAAGCGTTACTTCCTGAGAAACTTACATTGAAAACAGTTACACAGATACTCTATTCTACGGGATAATTTGAAGGTATCGTCTTATAGTATCCAATTTTTAAAATTCTTCGATGCGTCAACTAAAGCTGTACCTCTAACCTGGACCGTGTCCCCTATACATTGTGATCTAACTCTTACTAAATGTAACAAATGTTAATCCTCTCATGCAATAATAAACCAATTGTTTCGTAACAAACATTCCTGTTTTTCCGATTATTACGATATTTATACAAAAGAGCTACACGGAAGAAAATGATTTTTCATTCGGTATGAACACGTAAGAAGATCAAGTCAGCAAGTCACAAAATAGATATAAAAATTTTGTAATGAAGCCCAATGGGAAGAAGAAGAGACATACCACGAAAATCATGAAGAGACAAAGAGACAAAGATGATTCCAGGAAAAGACGGGACCTCAGAAATGGAGAACAGTAGAATTTTCATTAAACTTACTTACATCTTAAAATTTTCTATTTAGTTTTTTCTTATTTGTTAAATATTATAACATTTTACGTATAGATATTTCCATTTATTGCGATCTGATTAACATTACTATATGTTTCAACAAAGATCTTGTAGTCTATTTTACATTCAAAGTTAACATGTGTTTAAAAATTAAACTAAAACTTAATTTTAAATAATATATACAATGTTATTTTACAATGGGCTAAGTACACAAACTCATGTAAACAACATAATTTATCAATTCCGCCAAATGTTCAATGACTGGTTTGATTTATTTCGAAGAGCGCTGCGGATCTCAGACTGAAATGAAAAATCACCCGTGTTTTAGTGTAAAATAAATAGTTAGGTGTGAGATTACTGGCAAGTTGACAGTATGACAGACAGGTGGACGGGTTTGCCCCGCAGGTGCCCGGCGACTGGTCTAGTAGTCACTCAATAGTGCACGGGGAGATTGATGGGGCAGCGATCGGCGAAAAACAGAGGAGAGGAAGCTGGTGGAACTGTTATTATGGAACTTTAGGAAGCAAAATTTTTGATAGATATTTGTAGCTTTAGATTCTGAAAGTGTTGATAATTTTACAAATATTTATTACTACAAGAATAATTGAACTATGGCTTATCAGGAATAATCTACAAAGTAAACTAGTATATCACAATGAACGTAGAAAACAGAATATGAAAAGAGTCGTAAAAGTTCAGAGAGATAATGACAAAGCCTCAAGTGAAAAAACTAAGGAAGAAGATGAGAAAGTTTTAATATCAGGAAACCGGACATATGTAAAACCAGTATATACCTAGAGGATTTGTTAAGAAAACCGTCCCAAATATATTACAGAATATGTATAGTCAGTCGCACCTATTAAAAACTTTGATCAGTGTGATAGTAATTTGCTCATCTATCAAAAAATAAAATGTTTTTTAAAATGAACACATTTAGCTCCATGTACTCACCGGTGGACATTTTCAATGTTTCTCTGACCGCGTGCATTCCCGTGAGGATTTGATGTTGATTGCTTCAAGTCGCCGTGGTCATCCGTGAGCACGGTTTATATTAGTTTGACGTATGGTGACGTATTCAGTGGTCCTAGGAAACAACAAAATTTTACGTATCCCGGGCAGAATGAATCTATCGGTTATGATTTTTAGCACTTAAAAAAAAAACTGATATAATTGTGTGTTTTTACATAGTATATTTCAAAAATTTATTGAATTTGATCCTAATTTTAATTGACATAAACGGACAAACTGAGCAAAATATAAAAATCAAGTATAATCTTATTGTATAAAAACAAAAAAAAATTTAAATTTCTGGAAATAAGATTTTTACGAACATAAACTAGATTTTGTCGCTGAGATATAGTACTTCTTGTATAAGCATGTTATAGCAGGGGCTGAACCTTTTCTGGTAACTCTCTTTTGTCCCTCGAGTTCTTTCAGATGTGTTTTATCTTTAAAGTGGAAGGCCTTGATACTATTGGATTTAAATCTTGATCAATCAAAGCCTCGACGATATTTTTTTC
Source organism: Diabrotica undecimpunctata (assembly GCF_040954645.1). NCBI lineage: Eukaryota > Metazoa > Arthropoda > Insecta > Coleoptera > Chrysomelidae > Diabrotica > Diabrotica undecimpunctata. The sequence goes on along the minus strand of NC_092808.1, from coordinate 20,391,423 downwards.
AGTTCTATTATACCCAATTTCTTGTCATTAATTTTATTATACAGATACAAAGCATTTACTATAGCTGTTGAAGTAACAAAATGAAAAACAATGCTCTTATACTACTTGACGGTTCTTCTCGCGTAGGGCACATAAGAAGTGTCATTGTGCATTCTGGTCAGAAGTGTCGACAAAAGCTTTTAATTTGTTGTAATCTACAACCATGGTTTATCAACTTCTTGTCCTCTGTGATTTAATGTCACCATAGAGTCGTCATGTTTGGGGCTAAGCATAAGAACAACTCTTTTATTTTCGTTTCATTGGGCAACAACTTCACTTTTTCTCCACTCAGCTTTTACCACATCTGGGGGATTATACTTTCTGCTTTGGCTGAGGGTTAGCTGATATCAAAAAGGCCCTCCATCAGTGTTGTGACAATTTTTTCGGCAACTGATATATCGTCTGCTCTTTCATGGCCTGTGTAGGCCTTTAAGAATTTAAGACCGTATATAGTCTTCAACAATAGAGTTGTTAATGTACTGTCGGATCTTATTTAACCTGGCATTAGAAAAAATAATTCGAGAGTCGCAGATTACTACGAATGGTACTATCTTTAACAAATCAGTACAAATTGTCGGATACGCAGATGACATAGACATCATAGGTAGGTCCACAGAATCTCTGACTGAAGCATTTCGGTCGTTAAGAGCATCTGCACACAGAATGGAACTAAATATAAATGTTCAAAAGACCAAATATATGTGTTGCACTAGATCAAGCAACTCGACACCTACACGAATAATAATTGATGACCTAGAACTGGAAGGTGCTGACACCTTCATATACTTAGGGTCGCTGCTAACCAAAGAATAGTGCTCGCCAATAAGTGTTACTATGGCTTAAGAAGACAGATGGCCTCAAAAATGCCTAGAAAAATTAAACTGACTGTATACAAAACACTAATAAGACCAGTGCTAACATATGGTTCAGAAACTTGGACACTAACACAGAATGGCCAAGAATTGCTCAAACGTTTTGAGCGCAAAATACTAAGACGAATATATGGAGGCATAAACGAACAAGGTTTGTGGCGCAGGTGTTACAATTTTGAGTTGTATAGAAGATTTGAAGAACCTGACGTTGTAAGATGCCATAGTCAGAAAAGTTTTTGACCGAAGAGGGCCAATCGGACAACGAAGAAGAGGAAGACCGAGACTTAGGTACCAAGACAACCTAGAAAATGATTTGAAGTCTATCGGAATTAGAGCATGGAGAAGAGTTGCCAGAGACAGGGGCGAATGGAGGATTGTTCTGAAGAAGGCTTTGGTTCATAAAGAGCTGTAACGCCACTGATAATGATGAATGTACTGTCAGAAATAAATACGTCCTCGAAATGGTACGTTGCTTTCGCCAATATAAGTTTCTTCTTCGAGATTATACGATTCTTTGGATTCCGACTCCAGTACGTTTAAAAATTTAGAGATTTTGTCGAGCCTCTCTTTCCGATTGATTGCCTACTCATTGTTTGATAGATGAAACATTGAAAGTAACATCTCAAATCTATTGCGGCTTATGATTTTTGATATTCCATTTTTATAAATTCTTTTTTTGCTCCAATAATCCCTCAATTTTGGCAAATGCATAAGTCTTATCCACAAGACGATACCCAAAAACTTGCGCATCTCTATACGATCAGTATACCCATTTATCAAGTCTTGGAGTTAGGTTTCCTGCTGGGGCAGCTTCATTTACAGTACTTCTTTGTGCAGCAAATCTATTGTTTTTTTTTCACAAACACTGAGATAATCCCATCGTTTATGAAGTGTTCAAAGTAAAATCCACAAGAAAACTAAGTTCCTGTAACTGGCTGTATACCATGAATAAAAAAAAATTAGTTAAAATCCTTTATAAAAGGTATATAATTAAAAACCCAATCCGGCTATGTCATGAAGACAAAACGTTTTCGGAATCCATATTCCATCATCAGTGTCTAGGTGTATCTGGTGCGACAACTGATTGCTATCATCAAGTCCTCGTAGACACTTTGTCTCAGGACCAGTAACTTTATGTGGAGTCGTACGTTGCCATGTTATCAAATCCACTGGTAACTTCCTAATATATAAGATTGAATAATGTTAACTAAATTGTAACCTATAACTTTTAACGGGTTTTTACTCAGATATTTAGTGGCTCAAAACATGTACATGCCGTGTTGGGTTCTGATTCGGTTCAGTATAGTCCATGTGTTGCGTGGTAAGTCAAAACCTAGTGTTTTTTGTGTGATGGAAGGTAAGCTCCTATTTTGTTGTTCCATCCATTCTTGAGTCCAAGTGGTCGGTAAGTTGAACTCATTTTTCACAGCAATCTGTGCTGTTTTTATATCTGAGCGTAAACGGTTACTGTGTTGGCAGCATCTATATCTTGACGAATTGGCAGGATTTCGTTACTAAGTATCTTTTTGTACTCACTAGTGAGGGAGTGTATGCGCCTTAGTTTGGGTGGTGGAATGTGGCTGCCAATGTACTGGGAGCCATTGCCTAGGAGTGGATTTGATAACACCAGCAATCATTTTCATTGTACTGTTTAATTGGGCATCTACTTTGTGTATGTGTTGGCTGTTAAGCCATGCTGAATAGCAGTATTCTGCGGTTGAGAATACAAGGCCCAGGGCAGATGATCGCAAGTTGGAAAGCCGATGCTCCCCATGTTGTGCCGCACAGCTTCTGCATGATGTTGTTTCTGGATTTAAGTTTTTCCGCTGTTTTTGACAGATGTTCCTTGAAAGATAGGGTCCTGTCAAGAGTCACCCCAAGGTACTTTGGTGTTTTATTGTAAGCGAGTGTGGTGTTTTCGAATTGGATGTTCAGTGTTCTTCCTGCAAGCTTGTTATTTAGATGAAAACTGGAAACCTCTGTTTTGGTAGCGTTTGGTTGGAGCCTCCAATACTTTCCCACTATGTGTAAGTCTGCCGTAAGGATTTTTTCTGTTTGTTCAAATGAATTACACCTTGTAATTCATTTGTACACTGTGACCCAGTCGTCAGCATAACCAAACTTTATTGATCTGGTTTCTGGTGTATCAGCGATGTACAGGCTAAAGAGAAGAGGAGCTAGGACAGATTCCTGAGGCAGTTCATTCTTCAGTTTTCTTGGAGTGCTAGATGTCGGTTCCCATAACTACTTGAATCGTTCGGTCGGCTAGCATGCTGTTGATTATTCGAGCGGTGGATTTACAGGAGATTGTACGAAGGAGCTTGTATATCATGCCTTCTCTCCAGACTCTATCGTAAGCCGCTGTTAGATCTATGAATGCGGCTGCAGTTTTAAGTTTTCTCTGGAACCATGCCTCAATAAATGTGGTAAGTGAAAGAACCAGATCTGCGCAGCTTCTTTTCGGTCGGAAACCTGCCTGATCAACCGGTATTGATTCAAGTAGCTTTGGACTAATTCTGTTATAGATAAGTCGTTCTAGTAGCTTAAACGTTGCCGATAGTAGGGCTATTGGTCTGTAGTTCTTAGAGTTGTTATCATTTGGGTTCTCTGGGTTACTCAGGGGCACGTGTAGTATTCTACTACGGACGCGAACTAGCTCTACACCCCATTCATAGGGTGAAAGGTCAATAAGGTTATGGGTTTCACTTATATTGTAACACGTACGAAGCTGATCAATGACTTAAATATTTTGGTACATATTGAGGTGTCTCTCGTCACCCAAATTCGAGGTAAATTTTTTGTACACATGACAATATTCAGACCCTCTCCGCAGCGGGTGTTTTCGGTTATCTTAGATAAGTCAAAATCGACATTGTGAAGTGTCCTAAGCGGTTACTGGAACAAAATTCAATTGATAATATTTGGGATAGACTGGAATTCAATTCCAAAAGAGTTTTACTAAGGGCCTACTAAATATTTACTTTTTAAAAAATCTTTAGGTCGAAAAATATCGGCTGCAATTAGCACTACGATGGGATAAAAATGTTCATGTTTGTCTCTTTTGTATTATTTTTCTTCAATTGTATCCAAGTTTATTTTATAGTATGTACTAAAATTTTGTTATTTTCTACTTTTAAATAAATTAATTTTAGCTTTTTTAGAACCATCTCCACCTCTAGAATGAGATTGGTATTCAAGTCGGTTTTAATAAAGTGGTGAAACGGTGATTGATGTTAAAATAATATGTGAAAATCACAGTGACTGGCCACAAATTGTAGAGGACGTTATTCTTTATTTGACTACCTGTCGACGGTGTGCTATAGATAGACAGATAGGAAAGACGGACGTTTTTTATCTTTTACCGTTTAACTTGTTCTATATTTTTCGTCAGTTGATGAATTGCTTGCCATTGTTCCTGGTCAAGTTTGGAAATGATTAATAGATATGAAGTAATATACGTACTATTCACCTACCTAGTTCCAGAAAAACAAAAGATAGCATTTTTCTTACGATTTTCCAAAGAATCTGATATGATTATACAAAGATATGAGAAACTACATAAGTGCATACATATGTATTAATTGTTTACATAAATACTATTATGTATGTATTTTATGTAAAACAGGTAGGTATATATACTTTCCTCGACCAACTTCAAAGCAATGATATAAAAGAACTGGTGAAAGGAGTGCACAAGTAAATCACACAATGGGTTATTAATGGCATTATTGCATATAATTATGAAAGTCAATATTACATTAAAGATTCCTTTGAGATGGTAAATAAATATAATGGCTACATACTACCATCAAATTATGTCCTCGTTAGCCTTGATGTTGTATCCTTATTCAGCAACGTTCATCTAGGAATATGTTTGACATCAATAGAGATCAACTAGGACCGTATTAGAGGTTGTTGTTCCATGTCTTACGACAGATTCATCAGCATCGTCGAATTTCTCTTTAACAATACTTATTTCTCATTTAATGGTAAATTCTATCAACAAACTTTCGGTACCCCTATGGGAGCAAAGATTTCTCCTATCATTGCAACTTACGTTATGGATTATGTATTAGACTCAGTCATTCCTTTACTATCCTTTAAAATTCCATTTATTAAAAAATATGTTGATGATTTTGGCTATACTCAATGACAAGGTAGATGAACTATTAGATACTTTTATTGGTTATGACCCCTACATCCAGTTCACTATAGAGAGGGAAGATGGTAATTGGTCCGTCCCCTTTCTCGACATAAGGATGATCAAGGAAAACAACAACATTAAAATAGATTGGTATCAAAAACCGACCCATTCTGGTAGATACCTTAACTACCACTCATACCATAATAATTCTACCAAAGTCAACTTAATCAAACAGATGAAAAATAGAGTAATAAAACTATCAGATCCTTCATTTCATACAAAAAACCTACAAATCCTACAAAAACTTTTTATTTCAAACGTTTATCCAACACCATTAGTGAATAAGATTTTGTTTAATACTATCCATAACGAAGATATTTCACCTTCCTTCGCGACTAACAATGCTGATCCTGATGTCTTAAGTGGGAACCCAGACTCGGATACTCCTATCAACAAATATTTTTCATTACCATATTTCAGAGATATCACTCCGGGGTTAACAAGGATTCTGAAAAGTGTTGAAAATAGCTTTGGTAATAATAATAACAACATTAAACTTAATGTGGCTTGTAGATCAGCCCTAACAATTAATAATCTTTATTCTAAGATAAAAGATAAGACTCCCATAGATAGGCTTAGTAACATTGTCTACAACATTCCATGTCTCTCTTGCAACAATTCCTACATCGGTCAAACATCTCAATTATTGAAATCACGTATTACACTACACAAAAGTGATTCTCGACTTCACCCGGACCGTTGTGCATTAGCAAAACATGTCCATTCCACTGGTCATCTCATGGACTATACGAACACTACAATTCTCCACCGTGAGAACAATAAATCTAAAAGAGAGTTCATCGAAATGTCTTATATTTTCCTTAACGATTTCTCCATTAATGTTAAGAGTGACATTAAGAATCTAAGCGATATATACCACTTCTTACTTAAATCAGATACCAAGAACAATACAACATCACAGATAACTAACTTGACTGATATATCCATTAACAACTAACCTACCTTTATAATTAATTTTCATTAACTAAAAAAGATAATTTTCCCTTGCTTTTCTTAGATACATCTCAATAAGATATAATAATGCATGAACAATAGAATATAATTAAATAAAGAAAATCAAAATAATATTTCCCTATACTGGGATTTAATTTCATTCGTTTTTTACCAATGAACCTTAACGACATAAAGATTCATAAGAACTACTGAATTTGTCAGCGCTTGGTTCTGGCTAAAACAGAACCTCACTTTTAAACTTTCTAAAAATCAAAAATTTAGTTATTGCCGACAGACAATTCAAAGAATTGCCTCCTTTTAAATGTAGTTACATTGGGTTTTTCGATTAACCTTGGGTATACCTTTGCCGATATTTCCCGGGTATACCACCGAGCGATTGCCGGTATAAGCAATCCCCCACTTACCTACCAACGGCTTCGGGCGGAAGAGTGGGTAAGTGGTAGGGCACTCTTTTGTCCTGAGACAGAGAAATCTGTCTCGAAGGCGGATGAATCAAGGAATGGTCAACGGCGTAAGGATACAGAAGGCAACGGGAAACCACTGTATTAATGATCTTTAAGATTCCCTAGTATAATCATGATGGCAAATGTCACATCAATCACTCATGTTACTGATCATGGACCTCGGAACCCAAGATCCGGCAGGAGAGGAAAACCACAGACAGACCATAGGGCCTCTCAGGTCGTGAACCAGCGAAATCCCTGTGTAAGTAATGTCAATCACCTTAAGATGTTAAGAATAGCGACGTGGAATGTAAGAAGCCTCTTTGCAGCAGGTAAATTAACTAATGTAGCCCTTGAAATGGAAAACCTTAAAATTGATGTCCTAGGTATAAGTGATGTACAGTGGCCAGGATCAGGAAAATGCACGAATAATAGTGGAACACTTTATTATTCAGGCACCATCAGTTCAACTCATCGTTACGGTGTCGGTGTCTTGGTATCAAAGAAAATCAGTAACTGTGTAACAAGCTTTACTCCCTTCTCTGATAGAATAATGGCACTACAACTTCAGTCAAATAAACAAATTATAAATATTATACAAGTATATGCTCCTACGGCTGATAAAGATGATGATGAAATTGAAAGTTTCTACTACGATCTGGAACAAATTCTAAAATCAATGAAGAAACATCACACTACAGTAGTAATGGGCGATTTTAATGCCAAAATTGGACATGGATGTGTGGACGGTTATGTGGGTGACTATGGATTAGGAGAACGAAACGAACGAGGAGACCGTATGGTACAATTTTGTCAAGCGGAGGAGTTAGTAGTTGCTAACACTCTTTTCAAGTTACCTAACAGAAGACTGTACACATGGAAATCTCCGAGTGACACCAAAGGCAGAGTAGTCAGAAATCAAATTGACTTTGTCCTTATTAGACAAAGATTCCGCAACTCTATACTCTCAGCTAAAACCTACCCAGGAGCAGATATAGGCTCGGATCACAATCCTGTAGTAGTCACATTAAGAATAAAACTAAAGATCATTCAAAAACACATACAGAAACAAATTGACGTGAGAAGACTGAGTGAACAACATATAAAAGAGAAAACAATAGTGAACATCAAAGAAAATTTACAAAATATAGAGAAACTGAATAGAAATACTGATAACATAGACCAAAAATGGGAAAATATTAAACATGCCGTAATGCTGGCAGGGAGAGAAAATTTAACACCGAAAGAGAGGAAACATAAAGAATGGATGAATGAGGAAATACTACAGTTGATGTGTGAAAGAAGGGTACACAAAACAAATAATCCGATAAGATACAAAGAAACAGATAAACTGATAAAAAAGAAAATAAGAGAAGCTAGAGAAAGATGGCTAAGTGAGCAATGCCAGGAGTTGGAACAACTGGAGCGAAAATATGACTTTTTTAATGTACACAAAAAGATTAAAGAAATGACAGGAAGGAGAAGAACAACACAGATAGGACAGATCAAAGATACAGATGGTATACTCATAACAGATTTACAACAAAAAATGAATCGATGGACAGAATACATATCACAACTTTTTGATGACAAAGATAGACAAGAAATCTCAAACGAATATACAGATGATACAGGGCCTGATATAATCAGAGAAGAAATAGATTATGCAATCAAACAAGCGAAAAGTGGTAAGGCCCCCGGTCCTGATGAAATTCCCGTAGAACTGCTCAAACTTATGGACGATGAATCTATTAAAATACTCCTAGATCTATTTAACACAATATATAGAACTGGAATAATACCTAGGGAATGGCTCCGTTCGACCTTTATACTACTGCCAAAAAAGGCAAATACAAGGGAATGCAGCGAATATCGTACGATAGCTTTGATGAGTCATGCTCTAAAACTGTTCCTGAAAATAATCCATAATAGGATCTATAGGAAATTAGACGCAGACATCAGTAACACTCAGATGGGATTCAGAAAAGGGCTGGGTACAAGGGAGGCTCTGTTTGCAATGAACGTTCTCTCACAGAGATGCTTAGACATGAACCAAGAAATTTACACCTGCTTTATTGATTTCGAAAAGGCCTTTGACAAAGTACAACATGAACCACTAAGACAAATTCTAATAAAGAAAAATATAGACAGCCGAGATATTCGAATTATATGCAACCTATATTGGAATCAAACAGCAAATGTGAAGGTTGAGGGTAGGCTAACAGAAGAAATTCAAATCCGTCGAGGAGTCCGGCAGGGATGCATCTTGTCGCCACTTTTGTTTAATCTGTATAGTGAAGCTATTTGTGAACAAGCACTCGAGGAAGAAGATCTTGGTCTGATAATAAATGGTGAGACGATCAACAATATAAGGTATGCTGACGATACGGTTCTCCTAACGGGAACGCTAGTAGAACTACAACATCTCGTTCAAAGTCTCAATATATATTGTAACAGTTACGGCTTGAAAATTAATTTGAAAAAAACTAAATTTATGGTAATCACGAAATCCAAGAACATCAGAGCTAATCTTGTAATAGACAATACAACGATTGAGCGTGTGTCCTGTTATAAATATCTAGGTGCTTGGATCACAGACGATACTGATCAAACAAAAGAGATTAGATGTAGAATAGAAATCGCTAGATCAGTCTTTAATAGAATGCGCAAACTCTTTTGCAATCGTGATATCAACATAAAGTTACGAATACGAATGCTGCGGTGTTATGTCTTTTCTACCCTGTTGTATGGAGTAGAGGCTTGGACACTAAAACAGTTGACCACAAAAAACATCGAAGCTTTCGAGATGTGGTGCTATAGGCGCATTCTCAGAATATCATGGATGGACCGCGTCACTAACACGCAAGTACTCCAAACTTTAGACAAAAGATGCGAAATTCTAAATGAGATAAAAACTAGAAAGATGGAATACTTGGGGCACATTGTGAGAGGTGAAAGGTACGAACTTTTAAGAAATATCATGCAGGGCAAAATTAAGGGCAAAAGAAGTGTGGGAAGAAGAAAAATATCGTGGCTTCGTAATCTACGTGAATGGTTCGGGTGTAGTTCGATTGAACTTTTTAGGCGCGCTGCTAACAAAGTCGCAGTGGCCATGATGATTTCCAATCTCCGCTAGGAGTGGCACGAGAAGAAGAATACCTTTGCGTGTTAAGTTCAAAGCTACCATACATTTCAAACCTTAAAAAAAACTTTTTTTGCACATAGTAACAAAAAACACCACTATGTTACTAGCAAAGTTTTTTAATATTCTAACTCTACAATTCTAAGTTACGGTAAGATCAATAATGTTTTAATAGATAATATATGGTAGCTAATTATAATTTATTCTCTTTCAGCCCTGAAGAAGCCAAATTAATTCTCTTTGGCGAAAACGTTCGGCGAAACAATTGATACTCATTAGAGTCTTTCTTGCAGATTTCCCCAATATTTAAGAGTTTACTATTTAACTTATCTGCAAAGATTAAATTTCTTTTCTTTATATATATATATATATATATATATAATATATATATATATATATTATATATATATATATATATATATATATATAAATTTTTAACTGTAAAAATTCGTAAGTATATTTTAAATTTTAATTACAATTATCGGTCTGACAGTTGCAACACAAATGAATGGTATCAGATTCATAAAAATTAACGATAAGAATAAACAAAATTTATCAGCAACTTGTTTAAATTATTAAAGACACTCATGTGAAATAAGCAAAAAATAAGATTATGTATTTTAAACATTACCTTAAACGCAAATAACTTAAAAACTACTTACTCTATCGCATTGAGACAAAAACATGCTGATATGATTATTACGACAAGGCCGTAGATTGTGAGGAGAAAAAGGAAGTATCTGTCCGTACAGCACGCCTCTGGTAACAGCGGAAAACTATCTTTTAACACTAGTTAAAGTATTCTAACATGTGTAAACTGTTTGTCAAGTTTAAACAAAAAATATTGGATGATGTAAAATCAATGGGCTAAAATCATTTTAGAAATTTGTAATAAAGTGCATTTGTTACTCCAACGTCTACTTTCAAATTTAAACTACCGCCTAGCTCAAGTGTTTTCACCGCTGAACTGTTTGCTTTGTACCGTGCCCTAAAACATGCAAACCTCTCAAGAATTTCAAAACCTCTGTTTCTAACCGACTCGCTCAGCTCTCTTGCAATACAGCATCTGTATCCTAAATAGCCATTGGAGCAACTAATAAAAACTGAATTACAAATCGCCCAAGAAAACCACATAACTCCTAAATTTATATGGATCCCATTGCATATAGGAATTATCGGCAATGAAGAGGCAGACAGTAGTGCTCGTGATGCAGCAACAAGTGCGGAATCTGAATTAGTGCGTGAGAGTGTATGTAAAGATCTCAAAACGTTTTTTAAACAAAAAGTGATTGGTCAGTGGCAGCGCGAATGGTTTCTATCGCAATCTAAATTAAGATCACTAAAACCAGATACACGACAGTGGAAAATTAGTGCTAGTACACGGTTTATTCAAACGGTTCTAACGCGCCTACGTATAGGACACACTAAGATAACACGATAACACACTCGTATTTACTTTCGGCCAGTGAATTCCCGCTATGCGACCTATGTGCTACGCCTCTTACCGTCGTCCATTTGTTAATTGAGTGTCCAAAATACCATAGAGAACGTTCAATAAACAATATACCAAATACTCTACCAGATTTATTAGGAGAAAACTGTCACGTAAAAAACTTATTAAATTACCTAAGGTCAATTAATGTTTTGTATCAGATTTAAAGTTTTGTTTACTGAGTAATGTCGCTGATAACCTTTTGGTGGATGCGGCAATGTTTCTTTTTAATAAAAAAAAAATTGTAATAAAACACTCTGTATCTCGGTAAAGAGAAATATTTTATTTAAGTGTTTTAGGTTAAATCTTCGTATTTTGTGCTAAGATTTCTCCAGTTACTAATGGACAATTCCCATGTATACAAAAATAGGTACTTAAGAGGATGGCAGGTGTAGATACCTAATTACACGTCAAATACGTCAAAATATTTAATGATAATTAGCTTTTCACAAGTTTTATGTTTATTTTCATAATAAACTCTTGTAAATTTTGCATTAAGGACTAATTTATGTAAAACTTTTATAAATGTTTATGGTAAGCTGATCATAAATTCGTGAATTTCATCAGGTAATTACATTTTTTTCGAAAAATGTATTCATATTTTGCAAAAGGAATTCCATAAAGGTGGCAGCAGCAATAAAACTTTGTTGTCTCCGGTATACGACGTATTTTATGGCCTCTCTTTTCTAAGAGATAAAATCAACATGTGTCATATAAACATATTGTTTGTGTGTTTCCACTAATTCGGCTTTTACTGCTTTATTTGCTCTATAAAAGACCGGGTGAAGGTAAATAGAGAAAAGTTGGTTGAAATTACTTTCTTATCTGGAGTTAAACTTTAATTTGGGAACTGCTACCGAGTTCACACACGTTTGGGTTTTAATTCATAAGCGGGATATTATTATGTATAAACTGTTGAAACTTCGTAGGTCTATTGTTGGACATAACATTGTACGGGATTGTTTGGAGAATCAACTAACAAATATTTAGAGACGTTGTAACGGTAACTAAAACCAAACTAAAAAATCAGGTCTATGCTGGTATTGAGAAAGGGAGGTTTATCAACTCCGATTAAATATGTAAAATGGATATAAAGGGAGCAAAACATTTTATTATGTTTTTTATAAATATTTACATTGCCGTTCGATCCAAATTTTCTTTATTTTCTTTAATTAAACCTAAATAAAAGTTTGTAAAGTTTATAAAGTACGTCGAAATCTACTTCTTCATTCAGTGTTATTAGACCAGTGTCGAAGCCTTTAAAAAAGAAGAAAAGTCAAAAAAAATTATAGTAGAATGAAACCTATTGGAAGAGGAAGATAATATGCTAAAAATGGAAGAAAAAATAAATTCCACTCCATCCGAGGTCGGGAAGTGGGAGGGGGCGAGTTTTTAAGGGTAAAAATCGGTTTATCGCGATTTTCGGCGAAACTACAAGTGCTATAGAAAAAAGTTAAATTGCAAAGTTGTAGGTAACAAAAAGATCTACAACTTTTGTTTTTACACTTTTTCACATAACCTCAAAATTTTTCTGGAAAATTCAAGAAACTAAATTTTTGATTTTTTTTCCATAGCTAATCTTAAAGTGTTTTGAGTATAACAACTGTTTTGAGTAGATAAAGTATCACTTTAACCGGAAGAGTAGATAAAGTGACACTTTAACAGCAAGAGTAGATAAAATGTTTTACCTTTTTTTTATTCAATAAAATTTACAAATTCAAACACATTAAGGATTAAAAACAACTGAAATTTTACAATTAACATTATTAGAATATCTATTTTTGGAGCATCACAACTTGTACTCGTTTGCTTAAACACTTGATTCGAGGTATTGGATTGATTTTCTGGTCCGCCAAGTATACACTTGGATACAGCAATCTTATTGCTTATTGACTCTTCAATGTAAGATTCTGCAACAGATGATATTCCGTCTATTTCGTATTTATTCACTTTGTACACAAAACGCAACAATATTCTTCGCAAAAATCAAAACGTAACATTTGTTTGACATTTATTGACAGAGTAATTCATATCCCTAGCAACGGAGCAACACAATTGGGATTTTTGTGCTAAAAATTACAAGTTTCTTTGAAATTCTATTTTTTACCTGAACTTGAAGTCTTGCTTTAGAAAAAAATGTTGTATTGCACACGACGATAAAATCGCATTATCTTCTCGAGTATAATTAGCGTCTCGACTGACGTCTCGACGCTAAAAAACGCTCTCGAAGATAAAGTACAATTTTATCGTCTTGTACAATAATTTTTTTTTTTCAAACGTCAAATAATGATGACATTACTTATCTAACTTGATCCTGTCAAAGTTTGATGTCTCCGCCGGCAGCAGTTTTTATTTCCCATTTCTTTACGGCGGAGGGAAAAATATTGTCATGGCAACAATATGAAACATGTCACAAAGCAACAATACAAAAAATGTCATTAACAACAATTAAACATCATTTTTATTTATAGTAATATTAAAAGTACAATTAGTTAATGATGCATTTTCAAAATTGAAACCGTGCAAAAATGTTCCCGACTCTTGATACGCATTGGTAATTGTTGATGATACTGATGGTCGAGAACAACGTTCAGCAATCATTCCCGATGTTGGCGAATCATGAGGGTTTAAAATGTTTTGAGCATTATCGTTCTTATTTCTTATTTCTTTTAGGTTTTCCATTTTCGCACTAAATTTGCGCTTGCGGTTGCAACAACAATAAGCTGTCTTTAATAATTGCAAACAACTGCCAAACAACTGTAACCAGGGAGACGCAAATCCCACCGACGACTTAATTATTTTCATTTCTAACATCTAGACGACTTTGATAGTTGTCACAGTTAATTTTGAGTAAAAATAGCGTATGAATTGTACTATTTATGGTTGAAAATTGCTACGTTTGAAGAAAAAATAGTATACTTTATTCGGCAAAGAAGCGACTTTTCTTGACTTGCCCTCTATTTGCCGAACGAAGTGTGGCGCGTAATATCGGGCGCCTCAAGAAAAGTCATGCTTCTCCGCCTCATAAAGTAATATACTATTATTTTTATCTTTTACAAAAAAAAATTTTTTTTACGAAATTTGGCGAAAACTTGCATTAGTATGTACCAAACACAGTGTAATTTTTTGGAATTAAAACATTTATTTTTTTACCTGATATTGATTTAATATCGAAAAAGCACCCTAATTTTCAAACGAAAATTCACGCGTCAAAATATCAGTTTTTTAAAAGAGTCGATGGGCTTTTTGTTCATTGAAATCTCTACTTTCCGATAGTGTAAAAAAATATACATTACTATGGGAAATGTACTCAAAAAACGCAAAAAACGAAGAAAACTCGAATTGAAAATTTTTTTTTCATCATTATGTACAATTTTGAGATATTTATTAAAATTAACACTGTAATTACTCATGCGTAAGATTTCATGGTACATTGAAAAACGTTAAATCTCAGCTCTACGAATTATTTGTAAGTACAAATGGACCAACGCATTCTGACGGCATTGTGCATGTCGTCGACGGTGGATTTTTACTGCACAAAGTAATTTGGCAGAAAAATGAAACGGTGGAAGAGATCATGAATGTATATTTGCGCTATGTCGAAAAACAATATGCAGCAGGCAGCCACTTCGTTTTGACGGCTATCCCGAAATTGAAAAATCAGTAACTGTGACACCAGCACCAGCAGCTCATTCAAGTAAAAAAGGAGAACGTAGTCGTAGAAAGACCTCAGACAATATTCCATAGTTTCATTATCAAAACCATACTAAAATACCATTTTTGCAGGAAAAATGTTTATCAAACGAGAAAAACACAGACAAAATAATCAAAACGTTAATGGAAATATTACAGTCACAAGGATTTTTCTGTAATCAAGCAGAAGAAGATGCTGATGCTGATATAATTAAGACTTCGATAGAAATTGCCAGAGATACAAATGAGACTGTCATTGTTGTGGGTCAAGATATTGATCTTTTGGTCCTTTTGATTCAATTAAATGAAAATAATAATGATATTTATTTTCTTAAACCAGGTTCTGGAACTGTAAAAGATCAATTTTTCACGTCGAATAGTTTTAAATTTCTGCATTGTTTTTCAGGTTACGATACAACATCTGGATTTGCCGGGAAAGGAAAGAAAACTATCGTAAATTCATTATTAGACGTTAAAAATTTTTCAAGTTTGGCGAAGATTTTTAGACACAACAACAGCAGTAGAAACCCCTAAGTACGGCCAGATCTGACCAAATAACTATTAAAACTAATACAAAAAGTAATAGAACAAATCAGAATACCTCAAGAATAGAAATCAAGTATTTTAATAAATCTCTTTAAAAAACGGAACAAATCAGACCCGGACAATTACGGAGGGATCAGCTATCAAATACAACACTAAACTTGGCATTTAACAACAAACCGGCATATCTAGTGTTCGTGGACCTTAAGAAGGCATTTAACCAGGACAAAATTAAAGGACGTTATTCACTTATTGTATGCAAGAGATCGAAAATATTTACCAAAACAACTAAAATAACAGTAGAAGATGAAATATTAAAAAAGTAAGTAACTAAAAAAGGATGATACATGAGAAAAAAAAAACAACTTAATCTGGTATGCAGACGATGCAATACTAATCTCTCAAAGTAAAGATAATTTACAAGGTATGATTTTATTGTAACCTCCAGAAAATTGAACATTATAATTACACCAAAAAAGAAGAAATGCATAGTTCTAACAGCAAATCTACTAAGGTCTAAATTGGAGCTGGGGGACAGATAATAGAGCAAGAGAAGAAGTTTAATCATCTGGTTATCACGCTGTCTAGCTACGGAAAGCTCGCAACAAAAGTGGAAGATTAAGTGAATAGAGCAAACAGAGCCGCAGGATGTCTGAATGGCACAACATCGGCAAATAAACCAAATAATATGAAGATAAGCAGAGATGAAAAATTTATGGTAAGACAGTATGAGAGAACTTCGACAACTGGAAAAAGCAAAGTTGTTGACAAGTAAGAAAGAAAAGAGTAGAATGGAATGATCATATAAAGCAGAATGATAACAAATAGTGCAGTAAGGTCAGCGAAATAAGGTTCCTCAATAGGAAGACGATCAGTAGGAAGACCACGAAAACGATGGAACGACAACTTGCTGGAGGCACATTGAAAAACAGACTCAGTCAAAAACAAAGTGTTGTCTACATAAAAAGGAAAAAAAAGTTTAAAATCAAATAGAGTTGATACTTTTATAGAGTAGTATGCGAATTTAAACCAAATATAAAATTTGATAAAATATTTGCAAACCAATTTAATAGTTGACTAAGTAAAAATTTGGTGGAAATAAGAAGAAACACCAAAACTTTTTTCTGTCAGAATAAGAAATTGTTGTGTTCTCTTATTTGTCCTCAGTTGTAGTAACGCATATTTATTTTAATTTCATTCAATGTCCATAATAGATATTCATCTCCCGAACAATTAATTTTCAGCAGTCATGTTTATCGGCCACGTCTCTCTTCTTCGAAATTCTCTTAGATTTGACTTGTAGAGTAGCCAGTCAAAGCAAACCGAATGCAGGCCTTTTGGCAGACAAATAATGGCAGAATTATTCAATTATTTAAATTTGCTACATGGACAGTGATATGGAGATTTCAAGAAGGGTTGGTTAAATTAAATCCATTGCGAATGACTAAATGTAAATTAAATTCTGTCTTCAATTAAGTATGTTAAATTAAAAAGGATCTTTTTAAATTTCATCTCTGCGTATACGTCATTATAGGAGAATGTAATTATCAATCTGCAATCATCAACGCAGTACAAGGTTTGTTTGTTATATAGCTCTATTAGTACAAGATCCCACCGCAGGATCACTACGTTCATAATGTAGTTCATCAAACTCACATTTTACAGACATTTAAAATTAGGAGAATACATTGATAATAAATAGCCAGTCAAGAAGTGGCCGCAAATATTTGTAATTCAATTCATAGTAATTAGTTTCTGGCAAACACTTTATTTCGTCCATTTATTTTTTAAATAAAATACGCTACTCATGACGTATATGCATGTTTTTTATATTAAATTAAAGGTAATTCATATTTGAAAGCTAATGAAGAAGCAGCTAAGTTGAATTATATTGTGATAGTTTTATATATGGATTTGCTACATGTCATTTTTATACCTAACTTTTATCACATTCCGATGTTTATTACCAGCGTTAGTACGCAAATTACAATGTTGTTATCCACAAGATGGGAACCTCTAAAGCTACCATGTGTTGTTGGCAGAAAACTGTAGCCAAGAGGGGCAGTGCTGAAATATTTTCTTGTATTTTAAGGTATGTTCTAAAGAATTTTAAGAAACTAGAAGTTGGAGCAGAACGAAAACTTATTCTATGGCCTGACCGATGTGTCGGCCAAAATAATCATTGAAAGATGGTATCATTAAGTCACTAGCTAATGTCAGCAAAGTTCTTTACTGAAGTAAATCAAAAATTTTTAGTATCCAGACACAGCTTTTTTACTGTGATAGTGATTTTGTGCTCAATGAAAAGATAAAAAAAGCAGTCAGCTATATTCCACTCAAGATGTACTTGAGCTAATCAAATCAGCAAGATTAAGAAAACCTTTTTAAATAGTCAAATTAAAAACATCTATAGGTTCTATAGCATCTTTAGCTAAGTTGGTTGGACCTGGACGGATATAAACAATATTTCTGGATGCGACTTTACGACCTCCATCATTTATTGGTAAATTACTCCACTTATAACCGTTTTTACCTACTAAAAACTGTTTATCCCATATTATAACACGATTTTTGTTCAATACGGTTATCAGTATACTTCAAGCCATCCTGCAAGGAAAAATATTTGGAAAACGAGGTCCAGGAAGAAGAAGAACATCTTGGTTAAAGAACCTCAGAATCTGGTTCAATACAACATCTGTGCAGCTTTTCCGCGCTGCTGCAGATAAGATACAGATTGCCATGATGATCGCCAATATTCGTAACGGATAGGCACATCAAGAAGAAGAAGAATCGGTATACGTTGATTATGATGACGGCTGCTGCGTAATTTTAATTATTTTACGAGAGCATGTATTTCTTGTTTCTTTGTGAGTTTCTTCTGGTGTATCTGCCCAGGTGTTAGCTAGTTTTGTGAAGACATTTTCTTCGTCGTGTGTAGAATCATAGCCTCTATCTTCAATACTATCATCGCTGTCAAATGGATTTTCTAACTTCTCTAAATCATCTTCTGTATCACTTAAATCACTGAAGTCACTTTTATTCATAATTTCCTCCAATTCTTTCTCAGTAAGAGGACGCTTTAGATTAACAGTTGATTTTGCAGACATCTTATTTATACGTTAATAATAACAACACGTCACAATTACGTACAAAACTTTTTACGCGTATAATAACTACATGTAACTTTTACGTACAGAGTGTTATAACTACTACGGTCAAAGCCTAACCCAAACTAAAATCAAAGCGAGTATTCATTTGTTTTATTGACCATGAAGTGAGGATAGCATAGCCCACGCGGCTAAGAATTGCCACGTTTAGTTTTCTTTCAGTAGCTGTCAGATTAAAATCGGTACGTAAAATTTACGTACGATAGTACTCTAGGGTTAAAATAACAGAAGCACGTTGAATATAGGTCATACCCAACGAAACGACAATCATGGAAGACATCACCTTTACTAAAGAGACCAAGAGGACGAGCTGCAGTAATATAAAGTTTACAGTAGAGTAGTAAAATACAGTTTACAATCTTATTGGACCAGAAACCTTGCCTTTAATCTATAGAGAGTGTTTAACTATTTCTGATACTAATAAGAAAAAAGCAAACTTGCTGAAAATGACTGAATGATTAGAAAAACAGTATAGATCATTGTATTGCGAATTACCTGCATATGCAACTTAATCTGATTTTGTTTATCTACTATGTAAGTTTTGACGACAATAAATTTTCTTTTAGTTTTCAGTTTTATGTATTTTCAATTATCTAACTGTAATTTTGGGACATTTTAATAAGGTCCCAAATTTTGTCCTCATATTTTTCTAGGTTAAAACGTTACAAGGAATATCGTTTATAAGTGTATAATATATTAGCGGAAAAACGTTGCATATGCGTTAACACTAGGTACACATGCAACGTTTTTCTTCTACGAAAAATTACTTTTTGGTTTTTGGCGCCCATTGGTCTTTTGTTCTGTGTTTTTTATATTCAAACGTTATTACCTTATTAGTAATACACAGAAGCAACACTTAAATTCAAGAAATTTGGTAAATAATATTATCAAAATAGTTTCTTGTTATTATCTGACAAATTTCATTTTCCGGGCAGGTCTTCAATTGTACGTAGTATGGTTGACGTAAAGGTAAACCATCCACCTTATTCATTCTCGCACCTGGCAACACCCATTGAGTAGGTAGATCGGGGCTAGTTGTGACAGGGGCATGTTGTGACAAATAGTTTTATAGACTAACCATAGGTAGCAGCGTCGCCCGGTTACCCAGAATTCCACGTCCGCATGTCCTCAGTCCTCAGTCTGTTTGTGTAGTTTGGTTGTGATGCTATGCGTTTCTGCCGCTTTATAAAATTATATGTCATTTCGTTGTAACGAAGTAAAATTTTGCTGTTGTCTTTGAATTGTTATTTCACTTTCAAACCACAAGGTAAGAAACTTATTCTAGTTGTAGTAGATAGTTTGTTTATTTCTCTCTAGTAAGACACAGTTTGGTTTCTATACGACGTGTCAAGGTCTGTGCAAGTGGCTTTATGTAAAATGGCGTACGGTGGGGCTAGTTGTGACGAAAGGCTTGGGGCAGATTGTGACAGTGTCACAACATGCCCCTACTAATTTTAATGCATGTTTATGGGTTTGTTACAGATAATGGTGAGAAATTATAAAAGGAAAACGGAACGTGGTCGGAGTAATATAAACAGTTACGAGTCGGCTTCGTTAGATGTTAAGTCTGGATCGTGTAGTTTAAGGCAAGCAGCTGAAAAATATGGCGTTAACCGGATGTCCTTACTTAGATATATAAAAAAACAACAAACCAATCCAGATGGAGTGGTAGAAATGGGTTACAAAAGACCTCGAATGATATTTTCACAACAACAAGAAGAAGAGCTCTGTGAATATGCTGTTCAGGCAGCGAAAATATTTTATGGTATTAGCCCAAAAGAAATGAAAAGTTTAGCTTTTGAATTTGCTATAGCGAACAAAGTTCTTGTGCCTGAGAATTGGGTAGCAACAAAACACGCCAGTAATGATTGGTTTACAAAGTTCATGCAACGTAACAATAATGTGTCTATTCGTGTTCCTGAGGCTACCAGCTTAAGTCGGAGTACAAGTTTCAACAAGCACAATGTCGGACTCTTTTTTGATAACCTCGAATTAGTATTAAGTCAAAACCATTTTACAGCTAATGATATTTGGAATATAGACGAGACAGGGACTGGGACTGTCCAAAAACCGGTAAAAATCATAGCGAAGAAAGGCGAGAAAAGAGTTGGTGGTGTCACTTCAGCTAAGAGGGGGACCAATGTTACTATGGTTCTTGCTATTAACGCAGAGGGTAACTCAGTTCCTCCTATGTTCGTTTTTCCACGTAAGTTTTACAAGGAGCATTTTGTACGTGATGGGCCAGTAGGTTGTTGTGGTACTGCTAACCCAAGTGGCTGGATAACAGGCCCGGACTTTTTGTTTTTTATGAAGCATTTTGTAAAAAAAGTAAGGTGCTCAAAGAAATCACCGGTTTTAGTTCTGTTAGACAACCACAGTGCTCACCTATATATCGAAGTCCTTGACTATTGTACAGAGCACGGTATTACTCTCTTATCGTTCCCTCCCCATACAACAAATAGACTTCAACCACTGGATGTTTCCGTTTTTGGTCCATTTAAGAAGTTTTTAAACGACGCCATGTGTGGATGGATGAAATCTCATCCTGGAAACACAGTCTCAATTTATGACATCCCAAGTATAGTGAAAACAGCATTACCTAAAGCTGTAACACCAACAAATGTTCAGGCAGGATTTCGTTCTACAGGAATATGGGAATTCAATAGAAACATTTTTAATGAAGAAGACTTTCTGTGTTCTTCGGTGACCGACCGACCTTTGAATAGGCCTATTGACATCGTAGATGGTAATGAGGAAGCCAGTGCTGGGCAGCTTAAAGAGTTTCAGCATCTCGATGAACCTGAACCGTCGTCATATTATGCTAACCAGCCAGGACCCTCCCATACCTATCAACCAGGACCATATCAACAAGGATCATCGCAGGCCAACCTACCAGGATCATTCCATGCCGAAGTTCTGCCTGTCAGCCCTATGGATATAAGACCTCTGCCAAAAGCTGGTCCTCGAAAAAATAAAAAACGCAAGAGCTTAACATCTGCAATTTTGACTAGCACACCTGTCAAGGAGACAATTCGCAGTGAAGAGTTAAAGAGGAAGGAAACAATAAAGTGCAAAGAGGATAAAATAAAGAAAAAATTATTTGACTCAAAACAACTGTTGCCTAAGAAAAAAGCAGCGCCAAAGAAAGAGACCGCAACAAGAAAAAGAGAAGACAGCTCAGAAGAAGAGGAAGAAGATTACTTTTGCTTAGTTTGTATGGGACCATATAAAAAGTCTAGGTTAGGAGAAGACTGGGTGCAATGTATGGAATGCAAGAGGTGGGCTCATGTAAAGTGCACAAAAGATGATCTTTATTATGTTTGTATAAACTGCCACTCTTCAGAACTACAAGTAGAATCAGCACAAATTGACGATAGCGATTAAGTTTTTTATTTTACTTTAAATTCACTAGATGTTTTTCTACACATTTGTTTCTTACATAAACATTTATCAAACATTTATGTATCTATACTTAACTATAAAATAAATTTATTATGGAAACTTTGTTATTATTCTCCAACTAAAGTTTATTATATTTAAAAATATTTACTGTCACAACCTGCCCCAAGTTCGTCACAACTTACCCCATATTGGGGCAAATTGTGACAATATGTGCATTTTGTAAAACTATTTACATACTGTAAGGTATTGCTTAAAAATTGCTGATGTTCCCAAATAATGATTCCCAATTAAAAATAGTACCTCATTAAAGTAATCTAACAGCCCTAAAAATTACGAAAAAAATGTTAAAAATTATTTTGTCCAAAGTGGCACAACTAGCCCCAGTCTACCCTAAATGGTTACTTTGTTGCGATGCGAATTAGCTGATTTTTGAACTTTTATTGAACATAATTACTTTAATCTCAATATAAAAAAAATAATGTAACTACTGTGCTAATAATTTACGGAAACATTTATTAATTCTAAATTGGTACGAAGTTCGCTGGGTCAACCAGTTCTTCACTAAGTTTTACTGTTTGGATAAGTACCAATTTCTCCTTTCCCCAATTTTAAGAAAGTGGTTTCCCCAATTTCTTAAAAGAAGGCCTATAAAAACAATTAAAACTTCTTTTAAACTTTTATGAATGAAATTTCTTTCGTTATATTATATTCCATCCGTTTAAATTTCTATTTATGTATGTATTATGTTCAAATAATACATTGTTATTTTTCGGTTGCTGTATTTTCAATGAGAAATGGAACCCCTTTCATTTGATGGACGTCCATGAAATGGGGGCGGCTTCGAAAGCAGGAGTAAAGGGATAGACAACAACTCGTCGAAATTATTCAAACAGATGTAAACGTAGAAAGGATTGATACGCTGATTTCGGATTGAGGTTGGCGCTGGATAAATGTATTCATTGGATTGCTGCTTTATTTACATAGAACAACCACACTCGATATATACGACGGCAATGTTAATGTTTTATTTTATTATGCTTTCATTAAAGAGAGCGAGGAATCTATTGTTGGGTGTAGATACCGAATACAATACGTCGGTATCTTTTTATGATAATGCACAACAAATTTAAATATACTTAAAAAAGAAAATTGGCCATGCTTGTCATTGTTTTGTGTCACTTAAGCTGTGATTATTTTACTTCAAATGATAAATAAATTTGTTTTTTTTTTATTTCATTAAGTTGAATAGATCTTTAATTCTATGAACATTTTTCTGGTCTAGATATCAATTAACTGAGGTTTAAAGTCTTTCTGCAGCTTGTTCCTGATATTATACTGTTACAGTTTCATTGGTAAAGGTGTACATATTACTGTTTTCAATTAAAAGTGTAGGTCTTCTTCTTCGCGTGAATCCTTAAGTCTTTTAGTGAATTGTTTGTTATAATGATCATGATTTATTTATTTCGTCCATTTGTTTTTTGGACTGTCTGCCATTGTTCTGACATTTTTTTCCTGGAAGAGTTTCTTGATTTATCTCTTGTCTAATTTTACCATTTTTTAATTTTGTATCTATCAATTTTTTTCTTTCCATCAATCCTTCTTAGATATTTTATTTCCATCAATCGTCCTTGGATATTTTATTTCCGTAGCTTTTATTCTTGTTGCGTGTTTTTATGTAATGTATATGTAGGGTGACCAGATGTGCCTACTTTTTTTAGTAGGACAGTACGCTGTCCTATTGTACCCTACGATTTATGAAGTACACCTAAATGTACTTTTTTTTAAATACACAAAATTAAGTCCTACTTTTTATCCAAATATAATATAATTATGATTTGATTCAAGAATCGATCTTTTGCGAAAGAATCAGAATCGCCCTTCTCCTTCCCATCACTAGATATTTCATTTCGCAACAGGAATGATCTTAGTATCTCGTCGTACGTTTGATAAGACTGTCCTATCTACAAAAATCAAAATGCGTTTTAAAAGTGGTTTTAAATTTTTGTGAATTGCCGTAAATAAAGTCAATTTCTATAAAGGTGTTAAAAAAATAAGCGTTTAGCGATTTTTACCATTATTTACGATTTTTATGAGATAAATAATATTTATCAGTTTTTCAACGAGAGGTGAGATACCTCACCCAAGAATTTTAGAAGATCATCGGCTATCATTTCAACACCTAAGCGGGACACATGTATAAGACCTTGTCTACAGTACATTTAACCAACTTACACCTCTAAACGATTAATGGAATTCGCAGAAAACCTTTTGTTGTAGCAAAAGGCACGGTAAACTGCACTGGAGTTCTCCATAATCTTTTTAATTACTTACTTTGTTTGGAATATTTTTCATGTATTATCAGTTGGAGTTCATTTGTATAACATGAGGAGCAAAAATTCAAATGGAATTTTAAATATTATTGTTTATTTGGCTAATAATGAATGTATAAATATAATGGTTAACCTGCTGTACAATTATTTAATAAGTAACATTATAATAGTGTACTTACTGATTATTTAAATTTATAAATTATCATCATCGTGACTATATTCACTACCGCTATCATTATGCAAATCTATAATCACTGGAATAATTTTACTAATTTTATTTTCCCGGATCCACCACTCTTCTATTAATTTTTCATATTTATTTACAGTTTTGGTCCATATTTCTGGAGTTGTAGTTCTAAGAGCTTTTTGTCACATTTCCCTAACTGCATCGTCATTGTATCTACTGAATCCAACGTGATTATCATAATACGTTTTACATATGACAGTGATATGGCGGTAACTGTAGTACTTGATGTCCATAACTTGATACAATTTGGTCAACTATATAAACTGTTAGTTTTTCATTACGTTCCGAAATTTCCAGAAACTCCGATTTGAAGGCGTATTCCAGAAAATTGATATTATTTTCAACTAACCAATTTTTATGCTCGGTACGTTCCACGATTGTTTTGGTTGTTTCTCCAAAATGTCCGAATGGTAAGGTGCATTATCTAAAACTATAACTGATGGTTCACTGAGACTAGGTAACAGTTTCTCTTCAAGCCATTTAACAAACATAACTGCATTCATGTTTTCATGGTAATCAGCAGATTTTGATTTTAAAGAAAAAATCAAATCTGCGTTTTCTATAAAGCCTTCTTTTCCTCCTGCATGAAGACTGATGTGTCTTTTGCCTACGCTATCTCTGTGTTTTATTGATTTTATGCTGTCGTTTGCCAAATTCTTTTATTTCCACCCTTTGCAAACATCTATGTCTTATCTAAGCATACGAATGTTGCATTTTCAGATGTAAGTCTAGTATATTCTCTCAAAAATTTAATTCTTTTGTTAACCACACTACTCCTTTCGCATAAAAGTAACGTATTATTTTCTTTTTTTAAATTAAATCCTAAATCTCTTAACACTTTCCAAAGGTTAGTCCTCTTAATGTCAAAAACTTGTCTTTCTCTCATTTTGGCCAGTAAAGTATCTAAACTGACATGTTGATCGTTTTCATGCATTCGATACAAAATATTGCGAATTTCAAATTTTTCTCCATCAGGCAAGTCAATGCGTCTAGAAAGTTTACGAGTTGTTTTCTTGTCTTGGTGATATTCAGTCACAGTAAGATCTTTTTGAAAATCTCTGACAGTCTTCATTACAGTTTTTAGCTTAATTTCACTTCTTTCGAGTGCGTCACAAACGCGTTGATTTATACATCATAATGACTTTAAAGGTTCACTATTGTCTCTTTCCATGGTAAAGTATTTATGCACATTTGTAATTAATCCATCAATATCCAACTTACGTCTAGGCATGATGGTCACTTAAAACTACACGTTTGAATTACAATATACTGAGTTTAGATCAATATGACAGAAATTTTCTAACTGTTGTGCTTGAGAGGTAAAATATTATATATTCGCTGACAAAGATCCTAAATACATTAAGCAAATTAGCCTAATGATCATTAGGAATGCCGATTGTAATTTAATTATGTTTGATAAAAAGTCTAGAAATGGTTGGAAACCGTACTTATTTTTGGTACAAGTATTTTCATTTGAAAATAAAAAGTAAAATATATTTACCAAAACCGTAACTTCGTAATCGCAGACGTCACAAAAACGGTATACTCTAATAGACATAATAGTCGATCTAACCACCACTATTTAAATTGACAAAATATTCTAGTTTACTCCGAAGTATTTTTTAACAAAAATTAAAAGTAATATTTTAGTACTTTGTATATCTACTTTGAATATATGTAAATTATCCTTAGCATGGTAGTATTTGTTTCAGAAATATGCAAAACTATGAATACCGGGTTAATGACATACATGTATTTTATACCTAAAATTTAGCAAAATGTTAAACATTATGGAGAACACCAGTGCAGTTTACCGTGCCTTTTACACAACGAAAGGTTTTCTGCGAATTCCATTAATCATTTAGATGTGTAAGTTGGTTGAATGTACTGTAGGAATGATGTTTATAGTAGAAAATTCGTTGCTTCCAATAATCGGTGTGTATTTGTTTTCTCTTTTCGAGTGGGTATTCCAAGATGAGCGTCCTATTTTTAGATTGTTTTTATTTTCTCTTTGTTTATCACTCATGTATGAATGAAGTCGACTTGTGTTTTTGTTTAATGACAATGTCAAATTCTTACTGGTAGTACCTGAGTTGCTCCGGCCTGCTTTATTTACAGTTTTTTCGCTAGATGACGTTAGTGGGGGTATGGCTGAACTTTTATTGTATTTATCTTTTAATAAAGAAATTAAATCTTGTTACTCTTCCTTACGTTTTTCTAAATGGAATAATAGTTTACTTACTGCTGCAAGTTCACTTTTCATTTTACTTAGTTCCTTTGTCTCCTTTGTTTGTCTTTATACACTGTTCACACACAATAACGTCTTAAGTTATGTTTGACATTAAATGCTTTAATATCTTTTTGAACAGTTTGTGTTAATCTATTAACTCTGATAACTGAGGAATAAACTGAGGTAACTTAAAATTCACTATTATGGCAATTAGTACCTGCTCTTTTAGCTTATTTAGTTCCGCTGTTAAAACTGCGACTTGACTATCGGAATCGGAAGATATCTTGAAAAAACGTACGTCTGCATAATGTTGAACAAATAGACTTGTATATAGCAGAAAGACGAACGAAAACAACTGACATATGGTATATATATTAAATAAAACAATATTCGGAAAGAAAAAAATAAATTCAGGAGTAAGAACTGTGAATTTTTAACAAAATAGTTGTCCTATTTATCAAATATGCGAGTGAAGCGTGAACATTACAGAAAAAATACAAAAGAAATAACAGCTTAAAAATAAAACATCTTAGAATTTCTGGAAAAACTAAGATGGTTAACTAGAGAAATGAACAAGTAAGACAAGAGATAAATCAAGAACCTCTAGTAGAGGTAGTAGAGCTTGGATTGAGGCAATGAAATCAGTAAGTGCAGACCTGAAAAATTGGAAAAAATGGATGAGCAAAAAAAAGAAAATGTGAAGAAATAGAGCAATTGCAGGCAAAACATGATATTTTTAATGTACATAAAAAAGTGAAAGAACTTGCAGGTACACAAAAACGTAAGCAGCCAAATACCCTGTATAATGTCAACGGAAACATAATAACAGAACTAGAAGAACAGTTGAAGACATGGAAAAACTATATTGAAGAACTCTTTGCAGATGATAGACAACAATCTGAGCTAAGTAACATACAAGGAGACGAAGGTCCAGAAATAACGGAAGAGGAAGTAATGTACGCACTAAAAAGAATAAAAAATGGTAAAGCCCCAGGTCCAGATGAAATACCAACGGAAATCCTTAAACTAATAGAAAAAGACTCGACTCACATTGTAGTTGAACTTTTCAATAGCATTTATACATCAGGGAAAATACCACAAGAATGGCTTTTATCCACCTTTGTTATTATACCAAAAAGTATAAATGCCAAATAATGTAGTGATTACCGTACAATCAGTCTGATGAGCCATGTACTGAAAATATTCCTGATGATTTTACACTCTAGAGTACACAGAAAACTGGAAATGGACATCAATAATACCCAGTTTGGATTCCGAAATGGACATGGAACAAGAGAGGCGTTGTTTGCACTGAACGTTATATCTCAAAGATGTCTTGACATAAATCAAGATGTATTCATGTGTTTCATAGATTACAACAAGGCCTTTGATAAAGTGCGGCATGATCACCTAATCAGACTCCTGACAAAAAAGAATTTAGATAAACGAGACATCCGACTAATAGCAAATATGTACTACAATCAGAAAGCAGTAGTGAGAGTAGAGAATAATACCACTGAAGAAATTGAAATAAAGCGAGGTGTGAGACAAGGGTGTATACTGTCACCAACCCTGTTTAATCTCTATTCCGAAGACGTAATGAATAGAACACTCTCTAAGCAATCCGTAGGTATTAAAATAAATGGTGTTAGATTAAACAATCAGATGTGCCGACGACAGCGTTCTGATCGCAGGAACACTTGAAAAGCTACAGACATTGGTGAATAAGATAGCAGACTGCAGCGAAGAATATGGACTATCTTAAAGAAAACTAAATTTATGGTAATATCGAAATCAACACAAAATGCCCAGAATTTATATTTACACAATGAAATTATCGATCGAGTTAGCAAATACAAATATTTGGGCACTTTTATAAATGAAGACAACGATAGCTCAGCAGAAATCAAAATAAGAATACAAAAAGCCAGATCCATATTCACTAAAATGAAGAGAGTGTTCTGCGGAAGAGATTTGAGCCTTGAAATGAAACTTCGTCTGATGAGATGTTACGTACTTTCTGTGCTGTTCTACGGAATGGAGTCATGGACGTTGAAAAAGATTGATACCAAAAAATTAGAGGCATTTGAACTGTGGATGTATCGCAGAATCCTGAGAATATCCTGGATCGAGAGAGTCACAAATGTCGAGGTCTTGAGAAGAATGAATAAAGAAAAGGAAGTCATATTTACGATCAAAAAACGAAAACTGCAATACTTGGGACACATTACAAGAGGCGAAAGATATGAACTGCTTCGAATAATTATGCAAGGGAAAATAGCAGGAAAAAGGTCCGTAGGAAGAAGACGAAACTCCTGGCTAAAGAATCTACGGGAATGGTATAGCTGCAACAACGAATTGTTTCGGTCAGCAGTTTCGAAAATACGTATAGCCTTGATGATCGCCAACCTTCGGAACGAGGATGGCACTTGAAAAAGAAGAAGACTATATGACCTATTGTTCATCAATTAGTTCCATCAAAAAAGCATTATAATAAATTTGTTGTAACTCGTCTAAGAACACGTTGTACTGCCATAGAACTATAGAAGTAATAAAGTATCATAATAAACGAAATGAAGCACAAACATAATATGTAGGAAATTTGAAAGACAAACAAATTTTATTATGAATACTTCGGATGTTAAGTCTAACGCGTTCCTAATAATAATACACCAATATACTGTGTCCGTACATTATATAAAACACTATTTTTACTTTTGTGTCACTTAAAAGTGATGATTTAAAACGGGTACTAATACCTATCCCGCTTTTAAGCGGCAATGAGCGGAGCGGGTATTTGTACCTGCCCCGCTTATAAGTGGCAATCCGCCAAAGCGGGTACTAGTACCCGACCCGCACATAATGTGTTAAATAAGCATTAAAATAAGCAATATGACCTTAGAAGGCATACAATTTTTTATTTATTAGAAAGTGTTAAATAATATTCTATATTAATAAAATTACTTACCATGCTTTGATAAGAATTTGATCGCTTGAAGTATTTTAAAAAAAACTTAAACTACATATATCTTCCTCTAAAACGTTTTTCGGTAAAAATGCTCCCTTTTCGGCCATATTTTTCCACCACCAACCCATTAAGTCGGCTGATATGGTTCAAAAATCAAATTCCGCATATAAATAGTCTACCCTTGCAAAGCAAGTACGTCAGATCCCATCGAAAGAGAATAAAAAAATAATTCTGATATCTCGATACACCAACAACTGTCAATTTTATGGATAATACATTTTAAAATCCATTTGAATCTAGAGTTTAGTCAATATCCGAAGAATCTTTAGCAGTAGCGTACGGCGATTTTTTTTTTTCTAGTTTGTATTCAATTTACAATACAGTATAACAACAATATAAGATACCGAAAAATGAATCTTCTTCTTTTTTATGTGCCATCTCCGCAACGAAAGTTGGCAATCATCACTACTATTCTAACTTTTACACTACAGCCCGAAAGAGTTCAGTTGAGCTCCATCCAAACCATTCTCTGAGGTTTCTCAGCCAGGACATTCTTCTTCTACCTGTACTGCGCTTTCCTTGATTCTTTCCCTGCATTATTAGTTTTAGGAATTCATATCTGTCACCACGTGTTATATGATACAGACATTGTAGTTTTCTTATTTTGATGGAATCCAATATATTCCTGCTGTTCTCTATGCTTCTTAGTACTTCTTTATTGGTTGTCTGTCCAAGAGATTCTCAGTATTCTTCGATATGTCCACATTTCAAATGCTTCCAATTTATTGAGACTCTATTTATTTAAAGTCCATGTATCCACACCATACAAAAGAACAGAAAATACATAACACTTTAGTACTCGTTTTCTAAGATTTAGGCTGAGGTCTCTACAACATTCTGCTATTTGTTTCATATTATTAAATGCAGTTCTAGCCTTTTCTATTCTAACTCTAATTCCTTTGGTATAATTGTTTGTTTCATTAATGTTTGCCCCTAAATAGTTATAGTTCTGAACTCGTTCTATCGTCTTTTTTTTTTGTTAATTTTGCTTTCTTTATGTTTAGTGACAGACCAAATTCTTCACTGGCTGCAACAACCTTGTCTAAAATTCTTTGTAGATCTTTAATATTTTCTGCTATTAGTATTGTATTATCAGCACATCTAATTTCACGTATGGGTAGGCCATTTATTTTTATGCCTGCTACTTCATCTTCTAATGCTTTTTTGAATATTTCCTCTGAGTATGCATTAAACAGTGATGGCCACAAGACACAGTTCTATCTAACACCTCTTTTGATTTTTATTTTATTAGTTTTTAAGTTATTTATTCTTATGATAGCTTCTTGTTCATAATACAGATTATTTATTATTTTTATATACCATGTGTCGATGTTCTTTGTTCTCAGTAGTTTTATTACCGAATTATGTTTCACTGTATCGATGTCCTGGTTTAGCACATTTACTGCATATAATGCTTCTTTGGTTCCTTAAGCATTTCTAAATCCGAACTGAGTTTGTCCAATGTCTTGTTCTTGCATATATTCTACGATAAATAATCTTTAGGAATACTTTTAGTATTTTTCACATTAGACTGATGGTACGGTGATCGCAACATTCTCTGCCGTTTTTCTTTTTTGGTATAGTCACTAATGTTGATAGAAGCCATTCTTTAGGTAATATACCTACCTGTTATGAATAATGAATAGTATGTCTTTATTGTTTTCCTCTTTCTTTAAATTAGAGTCCATTTAGTTTCTCTTGATTTATAAAGCTGATGATGAAAGTGATGTCGAAACACATCCTGAATTTAAGTAAATAAATATTGTTTTTACAATTTGTGGTTTCATTTAAAGACCAGTAATCGTTTGCTGTGCAAATTGTGCGGTTTATCTCTGCGGTAATATTATTTTTAGTGTTAAGGAGCACTCTAAGGTATACAAATTCGTTCACTGCTACGATGACGTCGTTTTCTATAATTTAACTTATATTCATATTTTCATATACTTCGTTTTGTTGGTGTTAATTATTAAACCCATTTTTGTAGCTGATTCTTTCAATGCTACATACACCTCTTGTACAGCGTTTCTCGTTCTCCCAACAATATTGATATCATCCGCATAGGCAAGGATTTGCATTAATTTATTATATATTGAATCAGATGTTGTGATTTGTGACATACGTATTACTTTTTCCAGAGCCAGATTAAATAGTATACAGGAGAGGAGGTCTCCTTGGCGCAGTCCTTATTTGTTTCCCCTGAATTCGTACTCTTTATTCAACTTTTTTAAGGGATAGTTTTGGTAAATTTACCAACTAATTTGGTATTCCTAGCTCTTTCATTACTTTAAACATTTGTCTTCTATCCACAGAGTAGTAGGCTGCTTTGTAGTCCATTAATATTGATGAGTATCAATGCCATATTCCAGTTTTTTGTTTAATTTGTTTCAGTGTTATAATCTGATTAATTGTTGATTTACCAGTTCTAAAACCAGCCTGGTATTTTCCTACTATCTGTTCTGCATATTATGCCAAACGGTAGCATAGTATTGTGGAAAATGTTTTTTACGCTGCATTTAGAATCGTAATTCCTTTGTAGTTAGAACATTCAAAGATATCTCCTTTTTGTGTATGGTGCAAAGTATTCCAATATTCCATCATTAGGAAAGGATTTCTGTGTCCATATTTCTTTAATAAGCTGCTGTAATGCCGTTATGGTATCATGGCAACTTTCTTTATATTGTTCAGCTGAGAGAGTATCTATTCCGGTTGATTTGTTTCTGGATAACTTTTTAACTGCATCCTTAACTTCAAGAATCGTTAGTGGTTCCTCTTCCCTCTCGTCTGTTCCCCTTATCTCATTTCTTTCGTCTTCCCTGTTTTCTTCTTCTTCCTCTATATTAAGTGCCTGGTTAAAGTATTTTACCCATCTATTCAATACATCTTTCCGTGTTGTTAATAGTTCGCCATTCTGACTTCTGCATTCTTGAATTATTTTCTGTTAATGTTAACTTTCTTATAGAATGATCTAAATTCTTTCTCTCTGTTGAGGTTTTCTATATATTTAAGTTCCTCCTTTAAGTGGTTTCGTTTTTTTCTTTTGTGTATCTCTTTTCTTCTCTTCTCTTTATCTGGTATGATAATAAAATAATTCTGAACAGAAAAAATAAAACAGGTAAAGAATATGTGAATATATATGAGGGAGTAACAACTAATGCCAGGCAGGATAGGTGTGAGAAAGGCATCTCGTGTATGAAAGTAACACTGCACCAAAACTTTCTATTCATCCATTCTTACCAAAAAAATTCTTCATTTTAACTACAACTATAATAAAGTACATAACGTACATTCTTCGTTGATACCTCGGCGAAAACTTAGCCATGGCCTCTTTACAGTGCATCTTCATATAATTGGAATTTATAAAACTTCCTTCTGTCTGTGTAGTAATAAATATATCAGAATCTATCGGAGATTTGAACCAAGTATTTTTTGAATATCTTAATCATAGAGATTAGACTCGGAACCTATATTTAGGTTTAATCGATTTCAACATTATCCTACCAATTAAATCTACATATATTATTTTAATCAAGTTTATAAACGATTATTGTCACTAAAAATTGTACAATTTTATGGACAAAGCTTACAAAAAGTCAGAAAAATAACAATAATAATTTAAAATTTACTGAAATTACATAAATCGTCCATATCACAAAATAAATGATAATAAAATACATAATCCATTGCAAAATTTAAATACATTGCAAATGTATAATAAAAACATACCCAAATATATACAAAAATACTTTAGTTACTTGTACATAAAGGTACTGTAATTTCTTAGATATTCGTTAAGAAACTCTTCTACAGAATAATATGGTCTTTCAGACAGATAGGCTTTTGTCATTTTACAGAACGTGAGGAAAAAAGTTGCAGATTCAAGTTGCAAAGGGATGTGGCTGTATAATTTTTCTGCCGAATATAATATAGATTTCTTTACTAACTCAGTGGGCGGAATCGGTAAATACACATCAAAGATTGAATTTCTGGTGAAGTAGTCATCATTAGGTCTTGCTGGAAAAACATGTAGGTGTTTACAAATTAAGCAAACAGTTTCTAAAATATATAAAGACGGAAGAGTTAAAATCCCGTGATTTGTGAAGTAGCTTCTGCAATGTGTTATTTTACTGAGGCCAAAAAGATACCGTTTGCTCGTTTTTTACGAAATTTTACAGAATCAACGATACTGATCTGGCTATTATTAAGAAGCAAGAGTTGAAGAGGTCCTATATAGGATAATGCTACTGTCTTATCCACGTTAAAAGAGAGTAAATTAGAGTAAATTTCTTGTTAAATCCATTACATTTCTAATTACTATATCAAGGAACGTTTTTTTTTATTGAAATTTGCAAACAAATTCATTTTTCAATTAAAAAAAGGATTATTGTGGACGACAAAAAATAAGTCACCGTCTCTCACTCACATTAGAAAGAAAATATACCGTTGCTATAGAAAACTATCCCTAGAAAGGAAATATTAAATTAATAAAGAAATTTAAAGTTAAAATATTGGTTTAATATGTAAATCTATCTTGATTTAACAGGTTATCAAGGGAAAAACAGACAGGTTGAATAACCTTTGATAATATCTGCTACAACCTTGAACAAATCATATAATATAAACCCAGAAAATAATATACTGTTAGAATCAAACATTTTTACAGTCTGTAAAAAGTTAAACGGTCAACAAATATGGTAAAACAAATGGTAAAAATTAAAATACTAAACAACAAACATTTTATAAATTTAGAAATATGTAAAACACTCAGTATATTAATTGCATGTTTAAATAACACTTTTGGTTTGAACGTCTTTGTCTGTTTAAGAACGCCCCTTTGGTAAAGCTAGATAACCCCGTCTACGGTGCTGTGTGTTTTATCTTTGCGGAAAACGATTCTAAAGAGACCAATAAAGTAAATGCAGTGGAGACCATAGAATAACAATCAGCGGTCTCGGATTTTGGTGCTGCTTGAAGCTGTGTCGCTACAGCTTTTGTATGAATTGAGATGGAAATGAAATTGCAGATAACTTTGCGTTGCCAAAAGAAAAAGGGGAGTCAAGTGCTTTTATTACAATCTTCCAAGTGTAAGAAAATTACTACAAGTAAATTTTCCATTCTCACTGCAATAAACATACTAATATCTATCAGATTAATGTATTATGAATACAATGATTTTAAACTAATAATGCTGTAGAAGATAATTATTAAAACAATATTAGGAAAAAATTAAACAGCTCTCGGAAAATAATAATATTCGTTTTTGTTTGATGCTAACTGAGTACCCATTTTTTTTTCTCAACAAACAGAATCGGAAGAGGTGGGGATGGATAACATTTTAACTACTCTAAAAATGAAGAAAAAGAAAATTATAAGATGATAGCTAGTAAATTGGAAGTATTAAAAAGAAGACAACATATACGAAAGATAAATTTATTAAATTATTAAATATAGAACATATAACTACAATTATAAAAATCATCATTAACCAAAATTCATATATAAATTTGCATGCACTCTCGAAAACAGGTTCAGAACAAATTGACTACTTTAAATATTGCCACTTAGAGAACCTTAAATAAATAACACTTATTGAATGTGTTGACAAATTTATTTGAAAAAAAATATTTGACCTATATTATTTGTAAAATTCAAACGATTAATTTTAAATTTTTAAATGGTTTTTAAGATTTTAAATAAGAATAAATAAATAATAAAAACATATTACCTTCATAAAAAAATTAACATACTACTTTCTTTTAAAAAACAAAAATAAAAAATTCAGGTGAAAAGTTAATATAAATTTAAGAAATATTCCATTTTAAATCTTCTCTTCATGAAGTAGGTAGGCAATGGATATATGTTAAAGATAATCCATGATTCAGTAAAGAATAACCTAATTCTAATCATACATTCTAATCATAAGTCCACTTATCACTGCTTAGTCCTAGTTAGTTCTCCATAAGTTCGCCAGAAGGAACAACCACTTAAAGGCAATGCTTTTTTCCCGTTCCAAGACAGACAAAAAATAAAATTGCAAGATCAATAGTGCTGAAGACAAACAAAGTACTCCAATATTTGAAAGGAAATGCAACTGTTTTTTTTTTCTTCTACAAAGAAGGTAAAGAAGGAACTGTTAATGCCTTATCCACATTACCAGAATATTATTTCGTCAGCAGATAATCCTACAAAAAGTGCCTGGAGACTTGTTTCTGACGTGACTAATAATGTTGACAATAATGGAAGGCAAAATATATGCCTAAAATCAAATGAAAATTGTGTAATAGAGGAATGCCCTATAGTTGCTAACATGTTCAATGTTTTCTTTAAGAATGCTCCAATTGAGGTACGTTCTAAAATTCCCAGTGATCAATATAGTACTTTAAGGAAACCGCCTTATAATGAAAATGAAAATTTTTTACAATTATGTCCTTACACTCCAAACGAGCTGAGTGAATTATTGATAGGAAAATTGGAATCTTTAAAATCATGTGGATTTGATGCAATACCTCAATTTTTATTAAAAAAAGTAATTCCATTCATACTATCACCTTTAACATTTCTAATAAACTTGTCCTTTTGTAATGGTATTTTCCGGGATTATCTAAAGGTGGGAAAAGTGTACATAAGAAAGGTAATCCAAAGGATATTAGTAATTATCGCCCAATAACTGTCCCTTCGGTGTTTTCGAAAATATTCGAATACTGTTATCTTAACAGATTAAACTCTTATTTATTGCATGGCTTTCCTATATCAGCATGGCTTTCAGACAGGTAAGTCTACAAATACAGCAGTTCATTCATTTTATGAGACTTTAACTAACTATATTAATGCGGATGAATGCCCTGTCGGAATTTTTTTGTGATCTCAGTAGGGCATTTGACAGTGTCGATCATACCTTACTCATTAATAAATTAGAAAATATTAAAATAAAAGATCTCTTTCTAAAATGGATAGAATCCTACCTATCAGAACGTCGTCAGTATGTCTCCTTAACAGATGTATCCCAACAATCAGTAAATATTTGCAAATCAGATTACATGTACATTCATATGGGTGTTTCGCAAGGTTCTGTAATTGGCCCAATATTATTTCTTATTTACTTAAATGATATTGTCTCAATAAATTCTGCTGTACAGTTTACACTTTATGCAGATGATACTTTAATACTTAGATCATACAAGTATCTTATATAAGATACTTGTGTGATCTTAGTAATTGGTTTTCCTCAAATTACTTATATCTTAATGCGGATAAAACGCATGCTATTCATTTCCACAATAGACAGAAACATCTGTTAGATATCGAACTATCAATATATTCTAAACAAATTGAAAAAGTTCAATGCCTAAAGTTTTTGGGTTTGTATGTTGATGAATGTCTCAATTGGAAAAGGCAATGTGGTATTATTTCCAAAATAAACTCAGTATGCTACCTACTTCGAAACCTCAAAGATATACTAAGTGAAAAACAGCTAATTATGCTGGGAGTCTCGTTTGCGTAGTTGCCAAGTATTTTGGGGTACGTTTTGTAAATTCAGGGAAGTCTTTCTATCTTAAAAGAGAATAAATAGTCCGTTGTATTGCTGGTATTTCTTGAATAACTAGCTGTAAGAGTTATTTTACTAAATATAAACTTTTAACTGTGCCGTGCTTATATATTTTTGAAGTTTGTGTTTTTATTCATTCAAATCTTGAGAAATTTAAAACTAATAGTCAAATTCAAAATATAAATACAAGACAGAATCAAAAATTACATGTGCCTTTTTCTAAAGGAAATATGCATTTTTACTCACCTCCAATAATAGGTCAAAGAATATATAATAAGTTAACCGAGCCAATAAAAAAATGTAAGAATATGAAAATATTTAAATTAACTTTAAAAGATTTTTTATTGCAGAATACGTTTTATTCTGTTGATGAATATTTTAGTAGTTGACATTATTTTAAGTAAGTATCTCTCTCTCCAATGGCGCTACAGCCCAAATCGGGCCTTGGCCTCCTCCAAACTATGCCTCCAACCTTGTCGGTCCCGCGCCGATCTTCTCCAGGTTCTCACGTCTAGCAAATTTTGCGCGTCCGCTGCCACTTCATCCTCCCATCTTTTCCTTGGCCTTCCTTTTGATCTTGCGACCTGCATTTTACTATCAAGGGCTCTTTTCGGCAATCTTTCTGTCTCCATTCTTACTACATGACCAGCCCAGCGAAGTCTCTGAAGTTTAACGAATTCTGAGATCGATGTCTCTTTGAACAGTTGGAAGAGTTCATGGTTATACCTGGATCTCCATATTCCGTTTTCGTTAATACGTATATGCTAGTAATTTTACATTTTCCATTTGTGTTTGTCTTGTAATATTAGGTTTAGCGTAATTTTAGATTTACATTTATATTTACTAATTTTGTTTTCTAAACTGTGACTGATCCTATACAAATTGTATTTGTCAAAAAGAAAATAAAGTATTATTATTATTATTATTAAAGCCGGTATAACCCTAGCTTATTCAGAAAAAACAACAGATGTGATTTATGCTGTGGTCAGGAGAAGAATCATAGAGAAAGGCGTTCCTTTCGCATTGAAGTGAACGTTGAATCGTATAATTAAATACGACCAACAGAAAAGAAGTTCTAGAAAAAGTTTTCGTCATCCCTCAAGAATCGAGGGTGAAAACAAATTTAATGTTTGCATTATTTGAAACAAAAATAAGTTATGCAAGGAGCTTATAAAATTACGCCGTTCTGAATTAAATGAAAACAATAAAAATTATAGATTTTTTGGATCGTTACACCATGACAACTGACAACTATTCTAAGCCTTTGGCTTAAGCGACTAAATTATTGGAAGTATCAACTAACATTTTGGGTTGAATTACCTTCTTTGTCTTTTTCTTAGCCTGTTTTTCAAACATTTTTGAAAATAGGCTTCTCCCAACTCCTTCCATTGATCTCTATCCTGAATAACATTTGTTCCGGCTATTCTTTTTATGTAATCCATCTAATATGTGGTCTTCTTCTTATTCGCCTAACGTTTTAAGGTCTCCTTAAGTTAATTTGTATTGTAGCTTTCCAACATTGGTCTTTTTGTCCAGCAGTGTGACTTGCGGAGCTCTATTTGAGGTTGAAAATTTTTATTGTGATATCATCGACTTTTGTTTTTAATCTTACCCAGTCGTTCCTCTTTTTATCTAACAGTCGCATACCTAACATTGCCCTTTCCATTGTCCCTTCTGTTGTGGCTAGTTTTTTCATATTTGCCTTGGTTAGGGTCCGTGTTTGATATCCATATATCATGATAGAAAGGATGTACTGATTGAGCACTCCTCACGTATTGAGGTTTTTTGCGATTCTTAAGTATTTAAATGAGCTTTCTCTTCTCGTGATTTCCTCACTTTAGTTCTGTTTTTTAAGTTTCAAAATTTGGCCTAGGTAGGTATAATCCGGAACTTATTCTATCTCGCTGCCATTTATAGTTGTACGTCTGGGGTCGTGTGTGTTTGTCATTAATTTTGTTTTTGTCATGTTCGTTTTTAGGCTGACATATAGCGTGCTGTCTGCAAGTTCCTCCACCATAATTTGTAATTTCTCGAATGTGCTCACTATAATCACGATGTTGTCAGCGAATCTGAGGCAGTTTAACTTGTTGCCATTAACGTTAATGCTATATTCATCATCACTTTGGCTTTACAAGCCTGCGTGGATCCTAGCTTCCTCAATAATTTCTCTCCAGTCGTCCCTATGCATATCATTCCCATATTTCTCGTGTCTTCATCGATGTTATCAAGGAACCTTCTTCTGAGTCTTCCTCTTCTTTTCTAGCCAATGGGTCTATCAAGAAGCGTTTTTCTAGTTGGGTCATTTTGTTCCATCTACATTACATGACCTATCCACCCCAGACGTGCTATCTTAAAATGTTTTATGATATCTAGTTCCTGATATATTCCATAAAGTTCGAAGTTGTATCGTCTTCTCCACACTCCATTATCATTTACTGCTTCATAGATTCGCTTTAGTACTTTTCATTCGAAATATCCTAACATGTTTTCATTACTTTTTGTTCAGGTCTCTGAACCATATGTTAGGACCAGGCGTATTATTGTTTTGTAGAGTTTTATTTTTGTAGTTCTCGATATAATTGTGGATTTAATGAGAAGATTAAGCCCAAAATAGCATCTGTTGGCCGTGCAAAGTATGCGGTTTATCTCTGCAGTAGTATTATTTTTAGATTTAACGAGCGCTACCAGGTATATAAATTCGTTCACTGCTTCGATAACGTCGTTTTCTATAATAAGTGGTCGTAGGATTTGTGGTTGCATGCTTATTTTCATATACTTCCTTTTGTTGGTGTTTATTATTGAACCCATTTCTGTAGCTGATTCTTTTAGGGCTACATACGCCTCTCGTACAGGGTTTTCCGTTCTCCCAACAATATTGATATCATCAGCATAGGCAAGGATTTGTACTGATTTATTATATATTGAACCAGTGGTTGTGATTTGCGACATACGTATTACTTTTTCCAGAGCCAGATTATGCTGATGCTGATGCTCATGCTATATTATGTTGACCAATTTCTATGTTAAAGACGTCTTCTAGGGCTAGATTAAAAAGCTTTGGAGATATTACGTTGCCTTTATTTAACTCCTCCCTTAATGGGGATGGGATTTGTATTTTCAACTAAAGTTCATTCGTTTACCAAATTCCCATCAGTAAACATGAGCACGTGTTGATATTCGCCGTCTTATTCGTCAAGAGACTATTAAATATAATTTATTACCTTAAGCGAGACAG
The DNA here is from genome assembly GCF_040954645.1 of Diabrotica undecimpunctata. Taxonomy (NCBI): domain Eukaryota; kingdom Metazoa; phylum Arthropoda; class Insecta; order Coleoptera; family Chrysomelidae; genus Diabrotica; species Diabrotica undecimpunctata. Next base: position 20,350,838 of record NC_092808.1, on the reverse strand, counting down.
ATTCTCATGTTACAGATCCCAACTTGCCATAATTTTAAATTAAAATTGTATCGTGTTGATTTTTAAGTTAATATATTGTGTTATATTTATGTTATAGTTATTGTTAAGTTATTTACTGATCGTGTTATTTTTTAGAGTTTAGTTTAATTGTGATATAATGATTAAATTTCAAAAAATTCTTACACTAACAGTTTCAAAAGTAAATATTTTTAAAAATCATATGATGCATGGGTCGTACATCAGTACGACCCTGTTTGGCTTACACGTGGTTCTATTGACGATTGGGAATTTGTAGAATGAATACGGTATAGTTGTACTATCACAGCTACTCTTTCATATATATTATGGCATGAGTTGCCTATATTTGGAATCTATTCTACAATTAATAATAGCTTGTTCTGTAGATCACATCTTGAGACTATGAAATGCCTTTTCATAGTCTACGAAGTAACGAAATACAAATAGTTGGCACTTATTTGACTTCTCTATCAGCATTCTCATTATCGCATTTTCTCTAATACATAAAACCAGTAATTATAGTTATCAATTCTTCAATATAATTCTGCCCAATATCACCGTATATTCCTATGATTTTTTATTACTTTTATAGTTCTATGTATATTAGTACTTTACTGTTTTTCCAAGCGGAAAAATTATTGATTGAAATCAACTAATTAACGTACATTTGGCATCTGAAGTTTTTTTATTTTAATTTGCTATAAGCACTTTTGCCAAAAATATCATTGTCTTAGATTAGTATGTGTTAGTTTCTTACATTTTTCCATGATTTTATCATTATTACCTGTCCTAAAACCTCGTAGTATCTCCACTACTAACAGTAGTGCATAAAAACCAGTAACGACAATAAGTCCGACATAAAACACGTCGAAACAGCACTTTCCAGTGAGAAAGTGCTGTCCCCGGGATAAAACGAGCCGATTATTGAAATTACCGGCCATCAAACTCGGGAAAATCACACATACACTTAGGAAAATTGTCCCCAAACCCTGTTTTATCAGCTCTTAGCTCTTTTTTGTGTTTTTTCAACGAGCGATGAAGATGCGACGTATCGCTATCGGGATTTTATACTTCTTGTAATCGTAAAGGATAATCTAAAGGTCTGTTTTACGGTTTTTTTAGCTGGATTGTAGAAAATCCTTGTTCCGTCGTTTAAGTTGTCCTAACTTTCGAAGTTAGATAGATTCTTGTTAATTCTTCTTCCCTGTTTTTTTAAAAATATATTTTACCTATCTAACTAGTTATAGAGCTTAATAATAAATGTTTGTGTTATAAATATTATTTGCAAAATAAAAATATTTTATCATGTATGAACATGCTGCTGCTGCTGCTGGATTCTTCTTTTTGTCTTTGGGTATGTTCTCTGGTGAATGTATTTAATTAAGGGTGCCCCTTTTAGTCATCTCTTTTGCACTTTTAAGGCTTGTTTTTACACTGACTAGGTGTATTACTGGAGGTGGTAAATCTGTAGTCCTGCTGGGATCATTTTCTTTTTCTTAACGTGCCCCATCCCGAAGGACATTGGCGATCATCGTGGCCTATTTGACTTTATCTGCAGCCGTTCTGAAAAGTTCTATTGACGTTTTCCCACTCCATTGTCTCAGATTCTTCAGCCAGGACGTTCGTCTTCTCCCCGGTCCTCTTTTGCCTCCCACCTTTCCTTGTACGACCAGCCGCATCAATTCGTATTTCTCCATCAACAAGACATTTCAAAGTTAATGAGTTTTATATGTCGCCTCGGTAATTGTCCAGGCCTCAACTTCATACAACAGGACAGAGAACACGTAGCATCTTAATACTCTAGTTCTAATTTCGATGTTGAGTTTTCCATTGCATAATATTGCTTTCATCTTATTAAAAACACTTCTAGCTATCTCAATACGCCGTTTTATTTCCGTATTTCTATCACATTCTTCATTTAGTTCGCTACCTAAGTACTGATATCTGTGCACCCTGCCTAAAAGTTTTTCTTTAGCATAAACACTGTCTTTCTCAATCTTGTTCGTGCTTACCACCATGATTTTTGTTTTATTTGTATTCAGTGCCATTTCATACCTTTTGCAGTATTGGGTAATGCGATCAACCAATATCTGTAGTCCTTCTCTGCTGTCCGCAAGGAGTATTGTGTCATCTGCGTATCTAAGATTATTTAGAAGTGCTCCGGTAATAAATATGCCTTCATTTACATCTTCTAATGCCTCTTTAAACAATTCTTGTGAATACATATTAAAAACATAATGGCGGTATTAGATTTTTATTTTGATACAGGGCAGCGACAACCGCTTATACGTATTTCGACCTCTTTAGGTCTCGTCAGAACGGTATAGCCACTGCTCTGAACCAAAACAAAAATCTCTCCCGTCCTAGACAATAGTTATCAAAATAACTATATACGGACGTAACTACGCCATCTAAAAACAAAAAAAGAAATCAAACGATTTCTACCTAGCGAAACCGAATTCAAATTTTTACCACTGTGTTTCCTAAAATTTGCGAAACAAACAGCTGGATAAATTACTCGGCAAGGGAATTTAAAATTGCATTCCACATGCCGTTCATCCTGGTCAAAATTCGTAGTGAATTCAGTTTCTGGAACTCCAAACGAAGTAAGTAATAAAACATAATGACGGTATTAGATTTTTGTTTTGATAAAGGGCAGGGACTGATAAAGAGGTCGAAATACGTATAAGCGGTTGTCGCTGCCCTTGCCCGTGCTTCATCAATGAGAAAGAAGTATCCGTACTTTATGTTTCCTCATATAGATATCGCTATTAGCATATACTGGTATATTATATAAGTATGTAATCGCCAGCTAGACACTTCCTTTAATTTCAATTCCGTCTCCCTGATAAAAAGTAAACCACGAAATACGTATTGGAGAATGGGAAACTCGAATTAAAAAGAAATTCAACTGTTTATATATATTTATTATTAATCTCTTGTTAATTTTTGGTCTGATGTGGTCCCCTGATTTACCTTAGATACTTCTGTTATTCGTGTCTTTGGATTTTTCTTGCAAATTTTTACTTAGTTTGTATTTAACAACAAGCTACAACAATCATTATTTATCATTAAATATTTGCTAACAGTACTTGTTATTTATGAAATATTAAGTAATTAATGTTTCTCTTTTTGTGTCTATTAAAGAAATGTCGCCGTTATTAATAATTCTTAAGAACCTAATGTGACGTATATTTTCTTCTCCGTTAATACAGCTCAGTGCATTTCCTCATTTAAATTTATTTGATTAGAAATCGTTAAGACATTCCGAATAGGTAAGTCTCTGAGAGTGTATCGACGAAAAGGATCTTTCTGTGGTTGAGTCCTCGATGCCGCCGTTGCAGTTTAATTAGAAACGTTGTGCAGTTATTTCCCGAATGCCATGCTATGCTTCAGATCGACGAAATGATATTCCATTCCAATTCAGTGCGAGCTGAGAGTTAATTAACTTTTCTTAAGGAAATTTTTAATTTTCAGATTGTATCTTGAGTTTCTTCGAAAAAGATGTTAATTCTGATAGAACTGTATATAGTATGCCATATTTGAAAACCCTACAAAGATTCACTTTAAACAGAAAAGAGACTCATTGGATTATTTTATTTTAATTATATTAAAAATCTGCAAATTGATATCACTCAAACTAACTAATTATACCACAACTTTGTATATACAATATATATATATATATATATATATATATATATATTGTTGTTATGTTTCTTCTTTCCCAACCAAAGAAAAATAAATAAAAAAATCCATCGAAATAAAATTTTAAGATATCAATATAAACAAATTGTATATAGTAATTTAAGATAAGATTTAGTGTAGATAAGAATAGAAATTTGGACCTTTTTCCGTTTCAAACAAAATTATCAAAAAACCTTTGTTTAGAATTAGAAGACATTTTACCTGTAAGTGAATCTTTTCATTGTTTGTATAATCGAGTATTAAATGACCATATTCTAATCTTTTGAAATATGTATAAATTGTGTATTGACAAAACCAATTTTAAAGTAAGCTATTTAGTTTTTCTCTGAAACCGAAATTAGGCTTTTCCAAAATCATGGTAAACACAATTTGAGCTTTTGATTGGACGGTCGTTTTTAAATGGGAATTTGTGAGCCGACCAGGAGAACGGGAGACGTCAGTTATAATTTGTTCATCGAAAGAAACAGTCGTTTGTCTCAAGATAGGGTGTGGTTCGTGAGTTGGATACCGGCATTGTGAAAAGAATTGAATAGTTTTGCAGAAGGAGATAGCAAGTAGATTGAAAGAGGTCCTTGTATCTACCGTTGGCATTTTATGAAGATTTGTGAAAATAGTTTTACGGCATCAAGTTGACAAAAGGAGGTGCTTGTGTCATTAATAAGTAGTTGAGTTTTTGAAGAAGTGCATCAGGTGTTTTTGGTTAGTGCAGCAGGTTTGCAGAGACGTTAGGAAGGTGCGTAGGTGCCAAAAAGAAGAGATCACATCGTTGAGGAGACTGGATTTTTCTGGGTATGTTCCAACATACAACTCAATAAGAAAATAAGCTGTAAGTGTTTTGTACAATTGAATTTTATATCTGTGAAGGATCGGTTTGACATCATGGTCATTAGCATTCAAATTTAAGAACTGAGGTTTTGTTAGGCTAATCAAAAGTTTAAAGTTTTGTTGTTTCTTGTTTCAAGTAAAGAAAAATTTAAGTAAAATTGGTTTTCACTTAATATAAATGTATGTAGATTTAAAATCTTATTATTATAAAAATTTGATTTATTTTCTTATATGCTGATTGATAAGATAACGACAGAATTTGATAATTGAGAAAGCCTATGAATAACTGTTCTGATGAGCTTTATTAAAGCGAAATATGTATCAACAGATACATAGACTATTTTTGCGTGAAAGGAAATCTTGACTGTCTTTAATTTTATTTTTAATTTGATAATTGTTTTATTCGTTCATATAAAATAAAGAAACGTAAATTTTTGTAATATAATATTTTTTTTATTCTTATCCTTCTTCTCTATCCCGATAAAAGACAACTAGAAAATCTTTGAATCCATCGAACACAGGTAATATAAGGAGTTTATTTTACTTTTGATAACAAATAAGTTATATTTTTTTAATGGCTCAATAAACTAAGATTAAAGTCAAAATAAACAATCATAACAATATATATAATTTGACTTCGAAATCATCAAAATTTTAAAAACCGAACAAAAAAAAGAAGAGGGGGACATACGAATCAATAGAAATAAAAAGAAATACCATAAATAACACAATTAATGACAAAAAGATACACAGAATTTAAATAAAATATATTTCAAACGATTTAAATAATAATAAATACAATACCATAAAAGACTCTTAAAGCTATGCTTAAAGCCTAATGCCTTAACCCCCAACCTAAAGGACCTAGAATTGCGGGATTTTGAGTACCAAAATTTATTTTATTCTTGATGTATTTTAGAATCATAACAATGCATATATATATATATATATATATATATATATATATATATATATATATATATATATATATATATATATATATATATATATATATATATATATATATATAATATATATATAATATATATATATATATATATATAATATATATATATATATATATATATATATATATATATATATATATAATATATATATAATATATATGTATATATATATATATATATATATATATATATATATATATATATATATATATATATATACAAGACCACCAGTTTATTAGGGCTGCAGTCAGAAGGTTGGCCGAGATGTTAGAGACACACTCTTTTGACTTTTTGTCAAGCTTTCGGAATTGTTTTGACTGTAATATAGATAAAAAATGTGTAAATATTTACAAAATATCACAATTCGTCAGTGCAACTTACTAGTCGTTGAGATTATTTACAATAAACTTTGACACTCAACATTAACAACACAAATATAAAATATAATAAAATTTAATAATGGAAGTAATTTTCACAGTAGGGTGAACTCACATCGTAGTGACATAAAACCAATAAAATAAATGCATGTGCACTTACAGAAGATGCAATAACTCTGAAAGATGAGTTCAATTTCGAAGATTCCTGTATTTTGGCAAAAAAATAAAAACCATGTAAAACGTGTTTTTTTGGAAATGTGTTTCAAATAAAAAGTCTGACAGATAAATTGAGCAACATTTATTGTTATTTACTGAAAAAACATCAAAAATAAAATAAATATTTACGTATGTACGTACATTATGTTATGTTATTCATATGCTAGATTATAACAAAGCTCACATTTCGGCACAGACTGATAATTACAAAAGTAGATTATTTCATGAGATGTATTACATTAACAAAAATAAAAACACTTTAAATTATAAAACGGACACTGGACAGTTAAGTAACATATATTGTAACATATTGAACAAAATTTATAAATATTCAAAATAGCCAACATTCATCTTAATAACAAGTAACCTTAATAATTCATCAAAGAAATATCATTCTTCTAACGTTTCTTTTATTGTTATTTTTATTTTTACATTTGAAATAATTTTAATTTTTTATCGTATAGCTGTAACAAACGTGCTTAAGACAATTTAATCTTGACATTCAATATTTCAAATACTTCAATGTCAGTTTTTATTTGCGAAATATTTTAAATTCTGTGAGTGTTTTAAAATGTATTTGTACGCCATTTTTTGTAATGTTTAAATTGTTTCAGTTTACTCCTGAGGAAGCTATTAAATAAATGGCGAAATATTGAGTATCTCAGAAAAAAGAAAGATTTTCATTACAGACCACTTTACCCGATAATTCGAACGTATATATATATATATATATATATATATATATATATATATATATATATATATATATATATATATATATTATATACTCAAATTCACCTTCCCTTTTATAACCGTTAAGCTTATTGACAAAATGAGATTATAACTTGATAGGTGGCCCGAAATGTGCACATAAAAATGCAGGTCCCATCTACTTAAAGGGCCCGTGGTTCCATAAATAAATTCTGAACTTTGAATAAAAAGCAGCTTCATTGTGAAGGGCCAACACATTAAGAATGTCGACGTGGCTCGTAAAATTCGAATTAAGTTTTTATCATAGGGCGCAAAGTAAAATGATGTATCTGTTTCATGGTCGGCAAAGCCGAGGGAGATAAACTGAGTATAGAGAGTAAGCCTCAAAGTTAGTAAACTATAAAATTGAAAATGTATCAAACGAAGTTTGGTAAAAAGTTGGCTTTATCAAACTGTGCTGAATGGCACCGAAAGATAAATATCTAAATTGTATCCAGAGGATTATTTATTTATTTTATCAGATTTTGTAGATATTTTATAGGTTTTCGTTTTTCAATGTGTTTTGAGGTTAAGAAGTTTCTGTACTGATATCATCTTTATGAGACCTACAGCTTAGTTGGCCTAGTAATAGCATTCGATATTGTCTAATTGACAGATCTCCTATTGATGGTTTGCCTCTACATAACTTTACTATTCTCTTTTGCATCATTCTATCAATATGTATATTCCATTTCATTTTTCTTTGATTATAGCAGAAACTTAAGTAAAACTACGGCGCTTTCAACGATAGGGGAGAGATGGGATAGTTGATCCCGGTGGGATACTTGATCCCCATTTAAATTTGGCGCCCAATGATATCCTATTACTGTTCTGTTGACCCATTTGGGTAGAGGCCATACTGTTAACTTTGTTTTGATAAATTTCTGCTACTTCAGAATACGCTTGACATTTTAATCAAGATTATTCTATTTTGTGACATTGAAAGTTAATTTTACGCGTGCGAGGTAAGTTATAACAACTTTAAGTCATTTAGTTTATAATTATACTGCCCAAATAGGTGAAACATTTGTACTTTTATTCACTAAATACTAAAACATTGATATTTAAATTGTAACTGTTTTAACCTAAAACTTGCACTTGTGAGAAAAATGTCATTGCAGGGATAATTGATCCTATTAAATGGGGGATACTGTATTCCACTTTGTGTTTCTTTTAGTCTTGTGTTTAATGTAATTAATTTTATTCATGTTTATTTTTTCAGATACTGTCGTCTCCGGTGTAATTAATAAACGTATGAAAAACTGATTGCAACTTGGTGCAAGTTTCCATGTTTATTAATTTGTCCAACTATTGCGCAATATGGTGTAATATTGCGTAGTTGGCCGGTACGCTCTTATTGTGGCATTATCTTGAAGAGACAATACCATTGTGGTTTTATTAGGTGGTTTAAATAAAACACATTCTTTCTAAGAAGAAAAAAACTCAGCTTCAGAGTCTTAGAAAGAAACAGAGCCCTTCGAGCAAAGTTCTCTAGGGAGCTACCCTACACGGGTAAAACCATGAGTTGACACTACTATCACAACTGACTTGAGATCCGAAAATGTCCCATATTTAAAGATAAATTAACTTTTATATGAAACTTTTTCATTTCTCAACCAATTAAATTTAATTATAAGTTCCAGAAGGAAGGGCGATGAACATCGAAGTGCGTGATTGGTGGCACTTGATGACAATACCACGTAAGTACTCAACTAAAATAGGAGCAACGAAAAGAGTTCCACCTGATGCGGAAAATGTTAAAGCGGTTGTAAATGCGGTAAAAAATGAAGGAAACTACAAAGCATCCGCTAGGCAAGTTCGGAATAAATGTCATGAGATTGAAGAGGTTGTGCAGAAAAAACATGATATCTCTCCCAGGCTACATGATGCGCCAGGCTTTTTCACTTGACCAGGAAAAAAACTTGGTATGTTTTCGAAAGATATGTCCAAGATGTATTACGGTCCTACTGTGGTGCAATTGCGCAAATTGGCATACTCCCATGCTGCAGCAAATAGGATATCATATCCCCCTGCCTGGAATAAAACAAGGCAAGCTGGCCGCGACTGGTACCGAGGTTTTCTTGATAGAAACCCTAAGCTGTCAATAAGGACACCAGAAGCCACAAGCTTGGCACGAAGCTCAGCTTTTAATCGTCACACAGTTGGTACATTCTTTAATCAAGTAACAAATGTTTATACACGGTACCAGTTTCCTCCTGAACGTATATGGAATATTGACGAAACTGGCCTCACTACAGTACACAAACCTGCTAAAATAATTGCTGTGAAAGGGTCGAAGCAGGTGAGCAAAATTACATCTGCAGAACGAGGCGAACTGGTTACGGTGTGTGCTGAAATCAATTCTGCAGAGAGTCACATGCCTCCTTACATAATATTTCTCAGAAAAACTGGCAGGACAGGTTTCTAAGCCATTCACCTCCTGGCAGCAATGCAACAACATATTCCAGTAGATGGATGACTTGCTCTGGTTTTCTGAAGTTTTTGGAACACTTTGTTCGTTTCTCTCAGCCAAGCCTAGATCGGAAACATTTAATTGTTATGGACAACCATGAGAGCCACCGCTCATTGGAGGCTGTAAATTATGCGAGAGACAACGGCATCCTATTTCTTACAATTCCGCCGCACAACTCTCATAAGTTGCAGCCATTGGACCGTGCCGTTTTTGGTCCACTAACGACTTACTACTCCCAGGCAGCTTCCAATGTTATGCTTAATTTCCTGGAAGAACTATTACCATTTACGACATTGCAGAACTGCTTGGAGATGCGTTCCCCCGAGTCATGGCTCCTTCAAATATCATAAGAGGGTTCAAAGTATCTGGAATATGGTCGATGAATCCAAACATATTTACTGACGACGAATTCATGACCAGTGCTGTCACGGACCGTCCAGACTCAACTTTGATTCAGGAATCAGTTCTGGATCCAATACAGCCAACGCCTAGTGCTAGTACATCGATTTCTATAGAACCAACGTTGTCTGGGGCCCTAAAACCTTGGACTCCAACATCGGATATAGTGTCTGTGAAACATTTTTCTCCACAAGACATCATGCCCTATCCCAAGGCAGCAACTCGTGCCCAATCTTCTCGAGGTAGAAAACGGGGGCGCTCTCGTATCCTAATTGATACCCCTGAAAAAGCGGAAATTGAAGAACTTGCTCTTAAGAAAGCCGCAATCAATAAGAAAAGAGTAGAAAAGCTTCCAACACTTAGAAACACTGAACTTTTCGATTCGACTGATGAAGAGGAGGATGATCTTCCCAGCCTTCCAGATAGCAGCGGTGGCTCTGATTTCCTTTTAGATGATGAGCTTATTGATGACACGGATCCTGAGCCAGACGACTACGTTTTAGTCAAATTGTGTACTAAAAAAACAATGAAGTTTTATGTTGGAAAAGTTTTGTGCCTGAAAGAAAATACATTGGAAGTTAAATTCTTAAGGCGGAAGGGACTAGAAGGAAGCTGTTTCACTTTTCCAACAGTTGACGACGTCAGCGAAGTGTACAGGACAGACGTACAAAAGCTGCCGCAGCCGTCCGTCAGCAGAACGGTCAGGACTGCTGACATTATAAAATTTGACCATAGATTTGATGCTAATGTTTTCTAAATAATTGTTCTTTTTTGAGTCTTTTGGTATCTTGTAAAACACTAGTGTTTTACAAGAACTGATCTACCTTATTTGTTCTACAAGAAAGAGATTATAGGTGAACACCCAGTGGAAGGAGATAACCACATTATGAACCTGTTTAATGAAATTAAAAAAATAAATGATATGGTCTGAAATAATCTTTAAATTCTGAAACATTGATCAACCATCCCACCTCTTCCCTACTATTTATTCTATCACTAGACGAGATAATAAAAAGGCTGTCAAACGCAGGAACTATAAACAAGAATGCAGTAAAAATAATAGGATATGCGGGCGATATAACCATAGTAGCAACAGATAAAAACTCGTTAAAGAAAACCTTCCAAGAAATAGAAAACGAAGCCAAATTGAGAGGACTGGAAATAAATGAAAATAAAACAAAATACATGATCGTAAGCAAGAAAAAGAAGACACAAATGACAGAAATGACAATAGATACTCACAGTTTCGAAGGTTTTGAAACATTTAAATATTTGGGAGTACTAGGCAACAAAAGAAATGAAAGTGTAGATATGAAAAGAAGAATTCAAGCGGAAATACAGCGTTTTATAGAAATAAAAAAATGCTTATTAGAGATAAGAAGATAAGCCGAAATATAAAAATAAAAATGTATAAGACGACCATAAGACCAATAGTAGAATATGCAGCAGAAACATTTACATTAACAGCAAGAAAAAAAAAGCAATTGAAAGTTTTTGAGAGGAAGATTATCAGAAAAATACTGCGACTAAAGAGATAAAATGAAGAGGATGCAAGACAATGGATAAATCACGAAATACAAGAATAAATGGGTCAAGAGAACCAAAAAATTAGATGTTATGTACACATAATGAGAAAAGAGAAGAGCAATTCGTTAAGAGTTGTAACGAAATGGATACCACCAGGTAAAAGAACCAGAAGCAGACCTAAACTGAAATGGAGACAACAAGTGAAAGAAGACTTAAGGAGTTTGCAAATTAGAAATATAGAAAGGATAATTAAAGAGAGAGAAGAATGGAGAAAAGTAGTGAAAACAGCGAAGTCACATCAAAATCTGTAAAACTAAACCCAGATTGGGATGATCCCCCATACAAAGAGGATCTTCAAGTGAAAACAGCTTCAGCTTCTTCGAGAGCGTAAATCTTGTATAGATACATAGTTTCTTTGGCAATACAAAAGCTGACAACTATCGAGAAATTATTCAAGAACTAATTTCTGCTTATGAAGCCCTGGGATACAATGTGTCACTCAAAATTCATTTATTCGCACTTAAATTTTTCCTGAAAATCCTGGTGTCGTATCAGATGAGTATCATAGTAAAAGGTATCAAATGTTGAATTATATCTACATACTTTTGAACCATTGTTTTAGTATTTATGCAAAATTATTTAATTCACTTTGTGGGAAATAATTATGTTTTTAATTTTTGAATTTTTAATGAAACTATCTATCTATCGTGCTGTCAGACATTAGAAAATACGTTAGAGTAAGTTATATAATGAAGACGTTAGCAACATTTACCATTTTAACACTTCCACGACATTAATATCATATATTTGTCTGCTTATATTATTATTAGTTTGATAAACTGCCTGTTTATGAAAATGAACCGAGTTTCTTGCAATAAAGATTTAGTACCATCATTTTTATCGATATAACTCCAAATTCGGACTATACCTTCTAAAATATAATTAATCGGATTTTCATAAATAAAGACTAACATGCCGAACTAAATAATAGGCTGACAGGAGTACAAAAAGTGAAAAACTAACAACAAGAAAGTTAAATGATTAGATTCAAGAGGGAGTGGCACGCAAAAGTTGAGGAGGAAGAGAATAATCGACTGAGGTATATGTTAGCACGCTGTGATTTGACGGCTCACATGATCGATTCGGTTTTCGGTTTAACAATTTCAGAAACATTTTAAAGTTTTATAAATCTAAGTTCAAATAGACAAAAAGAGAAAGCAGAATTTATTAGTTAATTATTCTAAATTAAGAGCTTTTTATCTACACTGATAGACAAAAATCAAGGAGCTTGAATTTTTCTAATTATTTACAAATAAACTAATTACAAAATAAAATAAAATCATAATTAATTGCAATATATTTCAAAAAACTAAATATTAAATTATTCTTTATTAGAACATTAATCAAACTTCTTCTTAAGGTGCCGTGCAGTTCTGCGTAGGCGTCCACCGTACATCGTCTTGTCAGGTGAGATGTTAAATAGTCAGGATTAAATAATTCTGTTTTTAGCAGCATTGCGAAGCATTTCATATCTGTGGATTCCTGTCCATTGTCGAATATTGCGCAGTCATGACATTTTTTTACGTCCCAGACCTCTCCTACCCTCTATCTTCCCTTTGAGTATCAGTTGCTGAAAAGTATATCTTTCTCCTCGTAATATGTGTCCCAAGTATGCAGCCTTCTTAGTTTTTACATAACTAAAAAGTTCCTCATCCTGTAAGCCCGCTCTTCTGAGTACTTCCTCATTTCTGACCCTGTCCGTCCATGATATTCTAAGCATTCGACGCAGGCACCACATTTCAAACACTTCAAGTTTGTTAATTGAACTGGCCTTTAACGTCCATGCTTCCATTCCGTACAAGAGAACAGGCCACACGTAACACTTAAGCATCTTGTATCGGAGGTTGAAGTCCAATTTGCGATCAGTCAGAAACTTATGAAGCCTCAAAAAAGCATTTCTGGCTTGTTCAACTCTGCTCTTTATTTCATTCTCGGGGTCCCAACCCTCGTTCAGCAAACAACCCAAGTATTTAAATTGCCTGACCTGTTCGATTTCTTCTCCAGAGACATATATCTTTGTGTTGGGGTAATCATTTCTACTTATAATCATTGTTTTTGTCTTCTTGATATTTATTTTCAAACCCCGAGCTTCACTTGCAAGAGTTAGATCATTTAAAAGGCATTGAAGATCTTCGATGTTATCTGCCACTATGACTGTATCATCGGCATACCTGATGTTATTAATAAATATGCCGTTAACTTTAATACCCTTATTAGAATCTGCCACTGCTTCTGCGAAGGCTTTTTCTACGTATAAATTGAACAGCATTGAAGACAGTATACAACCTTGCCTTACTCCTTTTTTATAATGGAGAAATCTTCTGTTTCGTTAAAATTTTGAAGACGTACTGTTGCTGCCTGGTTCCAATACAGATTGGCGATAATTCTTATATCCTTGTCATCCAATCCCAACTCTTATCGTAGATATTTTATCATTAATTCGTGTTTTACATTATCGAATGCTTTTTCATAGTCGATGAAACAGACAAAAACATCCTTTCTTTGATCTAAACAATTCTGTATTAATGTTTGCATACTAAAGATTGCTTCTCTCGTGCCAAGTCCATTTTTGAAACCAAACTGACTCCATCCACTGACCTCTTCACATTTCTTAAACAATCTAGTGTGCAGTATTCTCACGAGAAGTTTTAAAAAGTGACTCATTAGGCTTATTAGTCGGTGGTCCTTGCAGAAGTTCGCACGTGGTGTTTTTGGTAGGGCGATAAATGTAGAGCGAAGCCAATCTTTTGGAAACTGGCCCGTATCGTAAATGTCATTAAAGAGCTTGACAATAATGTCTAGGTTTTCTACATTAAGTAACTTGATTGTTTCTGCGTACATATCATCTAGTCCTAGGGTTTTGTTACTTTTTAAAAGTTATTATTCAAACTGCCAACATTAAAGTGGATAACTGGTTGATAGAGGCAATATTAATAGATAGAAGAATGAACTAAGGAAGTTATTATATACTGGTATATACTCTAAACATATTTTCGAAAAAGCACTGACAGAATATGAGCAATGAGCAAAAAATCAGGCCCTAGTGCACACATTTTTTTTTCGTAAATATTTTTTTATAACGTCTATAAACACGTATAGGCAATCTTTGTTGGAAAAAATATGTCTCCTTGACAATATTATTTTTTTTGTTGGTGGATAACGGGTATGCACCATGGACAAAACTGATAAATGTTTACTGTTGGGCCATGGTGGACAAGCGGTATCCACCAATGATTACAGACTATTCGAGTGAGTGACAACGCTGCAATCACGTGCAGAAGAGCTGTTTGGTCTTGAGAATGCGTTTCATTAGTTTCTATTTAACTTTCAGGTGTGAAGTGTAAAAGTGTTGATGATGTCTTATGAAAAAAAATAGAAGCGGCTCCATAAAATTGTAACGAAAATATTTTGCCTACCATAGGGTAAGATTATAAGGGGTAGAAGATTGGGGATAAAAATTACTGCGGGCGAATATAGGGCAAGCAAAACCAATCGAAACTTATGTGGACGGCACTCAGGGGTTAATTGGAGAGCTGGGTCGTGTATAAGTTGAATAACAAGGGGTCAGATTGGGGCAAGTACCAGAAAATGAAACAAAGGGATACTTACATAAGTCTCCTGGACAAATGGTGGCAAATAGGGATAACAAGAAAAAGACTTCTAGCTATTTGAAAGAAGGACGCCGCTTCGAAGAATCCTAAACTTGCTGGATTTAGGAAAAATATCCCTAAAATAAAAAACACATCAAAGGGTTAGGAGATTATTCTAAAATAAAGCAAACAAAATAGTTCAGGGCAATGAAATAAACATTTATTTCTGTCTCAAACAAACAGTTACATATACAGAAAAGCAGAAGTAATTATTAGGTTATTTATAACTGTGGCAGAAATAGATTATCAAAATTAAAGATATCTTTTTAAAATGAAAATCCCATAAAGGTTAACCTTTTCTACAAACAAACAAAAAATAAAAAATGTCACAACAAATTAAAGGCTAGCTGTCATAATATGTCAAGATTTAATTTTGATGACAAAGAACAATTAGATTGACAGCATAACGCATCGAGTTTGAATCTATGGAGAAGCTATGAGCATATTAACGTGTGTATTAAAAACGGCGTAGGTAGGCGTGGCTAACGGTGATACCAATATGGCGGTGGGATCATGGCCGGACTCAATAATAATAAAACTACTATAAAAATATGACTAGTTATTCAGAAGATTTAATCATAATCTACAAAGTGCAATACATTTTTAATAAAATATGATTTATTTATCCCGCGGTAAACACTAAAAACACGATATATTATACATAAAGATAAATTAATACAGTCAAATACTATTAATTTATTCTCTGAAGTACGGGCCATTACTTTGTTTACATATTTGTATACTAACCTGTAGAACGTTATTCCTGAAGATTTTTTATTAACATTGCTTCTGCCACTGCAACTACGTTGAAAACAAGAAACCATTGTTATGCACTATCACAATATATTATTACAGTTTCTATAAAAGTATTATAAAACTAAAAATATTCGAAAAACATCAAACGTAAATAAGCATATACGATCTGTCAAAAGTGTCAAAACAATATGGCCGAAGTGAGGTCATTTTTAGTCACGTGATGCCCTCTCCATAGATTCTAACTCGATGGTATAACGACACCCTAAGATTTTACAATATTTTATTATTAAAATTTAACTTGTTATAAAAGCAATTAATACTTTAGCAAAAAAATGTCTGTCTTTACTTTAAAATGTAATTACTTAAAAAGTTACCTGAATTTTACGGTTTAACTTTAAATTTCTAAACCATAACTGGAAATATAACTGGAGTTGAATTCTCTGCCACACGATCAAATACAAACGGCTATACAAAAAGGACTGCTTCAAATGGACTAGAAAGACGACTAGAGACAAATAAAAATGAGGTTGGAAGAATTCACCGGCACATTGGACACACCCTATTCGCAGCTTTAGATATTTTCAATACTCTGGTACACGACACAAATATCTCATTCTCTTATCAAAATCGTGGTTACTCTTTCCTAATCTGCCATATTACAGAGAGTAAATTTCCACTAAATTTCTACAAATTCGCCGGTTTTTGACCAGTTTCACTACAGCGTCTGCATTATTTCGTAACCCTTCTCAACCTGACTCGAATTCCCCTCGGCCGATCTTTCTGTCTCCACCGGTCGGCTGCTATCCCCCTTTTTTACCTAAAAACTCGTTCTCGCAACCAAAACATTTCTTGACCAACCAAAACGTTCTTGACAGGGTAACTGACAACAACTTGAGTTGTTATCAACAGGTCCTCGAAGACACTTTGTCTCAAGACCATGTAACCGATGTAGAGCCATACGTTGCCATGTTACCAATTCGAACGGTAACTTCAACATCCTAATTTATAATAACATATAATGTAACATATCTATAAATTAATAACATTTAAAGGGTTTTCACCCATATATTTAAGTGGCTTATAGCATGTATACTTTGTTACACTGATGATGGAATTTACATTCCGAAAACGTTCTGTAATGTATTTGTGATATAGCCCGTTTGGGTATTTTATTATATACCTTTTACTAAGTTCAATATTGTTCTTTAAAGTTTGTTAAGAGATACTCTACATTTCTCTAGCTAAATATTTTTGATAAAAATTCAAAGTGCTAGGATTGGATAATCATTTAGTATAAATAACTAGTTTCTGTGTAGAATTGCAATATTACTTTTATAATAAGTTTTGCAATGCCAGCTGAAGATCCAAATATTTTTTTGACACAAATGGATCATTTTTATAATTCAATAAAGTAATTTTTCACATGAAACGTAAAAATATGCAAAGAACTTATTAAAATTTTAAAAAATTATAAAAAACTAAAGAAGACGTGGAATAAAGTCCAGTTGTCTGAAAATGACCAGTATGTGCTTATATTTCTATAATTATTTTAGTTGCGGAAAATATTCTGCACTGCGACTTGGAACACAATCATTTAATCGACCTTCATGAACTAAGCCATCAAGTCATCTTCAACTCCTGCAAGATGAAAGCTCAAGAGGACTTACCGGAGAGGCAAATCAAGAATCATTCACCAAAAGATTGCAACTTCTTCTTTCAAAGAACCCCTGACAACAAGGGATATCTCTTGTATTTGGCGGAAAATGAGCAACGATCGTTTGCCTTTTATGCCACATGTATCAAAGATAATGGGGAAGAGCATTAAACAATCCAACAGATAAATCTAAATACGGACCTCGATAAATTTTTTGTGTTACATAAATATTAGCAACAAAATATTGTTATTTTTGGCATTCTTGAGAATATACGGTACTTGGTAACAGCAGAGGCATATTACATGGATGGTATAATTTAATATGCTCAAAAAAATTTTTTCAATTATTTACCATCCATGATGATGAGTTTACCTATCTGCGGTGATGAGTTTACCTATCAACAAAGGATGCAGGTGATCAGTTTACTATATCTCGGAGGGTCTAATAATTTTATGGGGGACTATATTATAGTGATGAGTTCGTACATGTCCGCAGAAAAATATACCATACATTCCCAAAGTGCTGCGTAAACAAATATTAAGGATATGAATAAATAAAATAAAACTACTACTACTACTACTTGTCGGTTTATAACGTTCTCCGCCGTTTTCCGACTTCCAATCGCCACTTAGACCGGTTGTTCCATAGATCTTCTTCTATGGCCCTCTCTCTCAGTTCTTTATTTATTCCTTCGCTCCAACTTTTTCTCGGTCTACCTCGTTTTCTCTTTCCTTCTGGTTGCCACTTTAGTATTTCTTTTGGCATTCGTTGTTCGTCCATTCTTTGTAAGTGTCCGAACCAGATAAGTTGTTTTGTTGTTAGGTCATCTGTGATTGTTCGTTTGATTCCCATTATTTCTCTAATGCGTTCGTTGGTAATCCTTTCTCTTCTAGATCTTCCTGCGGCTCTTCTCCAAAAATCCATTTCCGTCGCTTTCAGCGTTGACAGTGTTCTTTCTTTCAGTGGCCATACCTCACAGCTGTATAAAGTGATACTTTTTACTATAGTCTAAAATAAAACTTGGGGTGCATTTATACCTCCCTGGGTATTTGAGGAAAGTTTTTGACCTAGGTTTTATGAATGTATTGTCAATACCTCCATTATAACTGATACATGAACTCTTATTCTAGTTGTCAATGTACCATCATTCCCTAATTTTGTTTTGAATAGCGCCTCAGTTCTATACTTTATTTAAAATGTATAATATGTATTTGAATTTTCATTATGAATGAGACAAATAAAATTCGGAGAATTATTAAAAGATTTTTTTGTATTATCAAATACCAAAACAAAACAAGTTTCGAAGTAACAAATTGAAATTGTGGTTCATTTTCAATAAAGATAGTAAATATAATAAAAATGCCACAGTCACAGGAAAATACCTTCTCAAACCATACAAATTCATTAATTTTTTTAATAATTTTTAATTTGAAAACTTAAGTTAAGTTAAAAAGTAAAATACCAAGAACATAAAATCTTGCAAATACTATTTGTTCGAGCTACATATTCATGATATACAAAAAGAGTAATGCACTGTCATTGGATATTGTTTCAACCATACCGGGATCGTCCATCTATATCTTTCACCTCAAAGAGTCTACCGCCGTCGCAACTAGAGTGGGCGCCCCATATTTATGGAGGCTCGCGTCTAATTATGCTTTGGAGGTTTCAGGTTCAGTTACATTAAGAGCACGACGGCTTCTTATTTAACTTCCGTTTTATAAAGGTTGGCCGATGACGGGATGATAAAAGTTATGATTATTAAATATGTTCTGAAGGATATCGTTCTTTACTGAATCAAAAAATAAAGCTTATAATAGAATTAGGAAAACGTTAAATCTGACTGCTTTTTTAAGTTTGGCATCATGTCCCGTATAGTATGACACATCTAGCTTCAAGATAACTACCATGTTTTAGTCAGTATTCGATTTTGATTAAAACACTATTATTGTTTGCAACCGAAATTTTGTTATTTACCTAGACAAACTTGTGTTAGCTGGTAAGTACTATATACTGCAATTCTCTTTCTACTCTATATTTTCTGTTATTGTAAGAATATAGGGTATGTCCTGTCCGAAATTGCATAACGCAGCGTTTCTTAACTGTGTTCCGTGGAACCCCAAGGTTCCGTGGGGATAATTCAGGTGTTCCGCTACGAGCTACGAGCTTTTTTAATAACATTCAAGGAAGTATATAACATACAAAAAGTAATAAAAATTTAACTACACAACTAAATTCCACTTACTATTTTGGATATTCTCATTCGGTGCAAATGCGATAGTCTGACGTCGCGAATTGTACGGCGCCATCAGTACCAAACTTAATTTAACCCTCCAGGGCAAACAAGTAAATTTATTTATTGTCCACGAAAAAATTTTTGTTTCTAGAAAAAAATTGACTTTTGGACAATATGTATGCGCTCCAACGAGTTCGATTGTTTCCCAACAATAAAAGGCTTTTTTGAAGAAGAAGGGGTTGAAATGTTGGAGGCATTTATTGAAGAAATTATTCAACATCTCAAAGTATTGAGTGAAGCTTTTGATAAGTATTTTCCAAAAAAAACAGTAGATTAAATATCAAACTAAATTGTGGATAAAAAACCCATTTATTTTTAATGCACGACCTTTCACCATGTCAACGGGAGAATAGGAAACTTTTATTGAAATGACATCTAATTCATCATTGCAAAATTAATTTAAATTAATGCCATTGACAGATTTCTGGTGCAGTATTAAAGATGAATATCCTCAATTGTCGCAAAAGCAATGTTGGTGCTTGTACCATTTGTAACCACATATATGTGCGAAACGGGGTTCTCAGCTTATTTGTCGACAAAAACTAAATAGCGGAACAGACTTGATGCCGAACCTGACATGAGAATTCAACTTTAATCAATTAAGCCTAATATTTAGTATACTTGTGGTAATAAAAAGTAATAAAATTAAAATAATAATAAAATTAAATTAATCCCAATAAAATTAAAATTTAAAAGCCCTCTAAATATAAATGTAAGTTCTTTTATGAAATTTTATGTTAATTAATTACTTTTTAAAGAAAATAAATATTTTTTTTAAATAATTGTCATTTTTGCTGAATATAATTAATCTACAGATGAGGTTGATGAGGTTGAGGTTAATATTCCCAATACTTACCTACGAATGTGAATCCTGGACCCTGAGACAATCGTAAAGAAGAAAGTAGACGCTACTAAAATGTTCTGTGGGAGGCAAATATTACGAATTCCTTGGATTGGACCGATCGCAGAACAAATAATTCAATTTTAAGACAGCTAAAAGTTAGCCAACGACTTTCCAGTAAAGTACAAGTCCAACAATTAAAGTACTTTGGACATGTTTGAGAGCAAACACAGAAAACATGGAAAGACTTATTATACAAGAAAAGGTAGAAGGCCCAAATAGCGAGGAAGACCCCGACAAGATGGATCGATCAAATTACAGGAATATTCAAAAGACACTATGCATGAGTTAAAAGAAATGACCAGAGACAGAGATCTTTGAAGACGGACACTGCACAAGATTACGATAACCACTACATTTCCTCCGGGGGGTCAGGATTGGATTGAAGGGAGAGATTGAGACAAACCAGGGGTTCCACAATAAAAGTGACTACTAAAAAGGGTTACATTTATCAAATAGATTAAGAAACCCTGGCATAACGAGTCTAACATTATTTATTCAAATAACGTCAATTTTAAGGTGGCCAACTACGAATACATCAAATTATCAATATATCAATTATTGGCCATCCAAACCAATAACTTAGACATTGATTTTTTGTAAGAATCTAGTGATTGACATATATTAACTACTAGTGCTTTATGTGTGACCAATAACTAATTTTTATATATTTTTAGCAAATATTCCAAAACGATCTAAAACTGAAAACGCTTATAAAAACGTATTCCGAAAACGATGCTCAAAAAGCGTTGGAGTTAATTCAAAATGGTATGAGTGAGCGAAAAGCTTCAAGAACTTTCAATATTTCCAGAACCACCATGAGGTACCATAAAAGTGAAAATTGTTACAAGATAACGCATGTACCATATTCTTTTTTTCCGAATAATGAAGAAGAACAACTTAAACTCTGCATTTTTCATTGTCAAAATAGAGAATTTCCATTTCCATCCATTTTTGTGTTGACGAGATTAATCCGTTAAATCATTTTTAGACAGTAACCCTAGAGTCAATCCATTTGTTGAAAATAGACCAGCTAGAACATGGGTCTAAGGATTTTTGAAGCGCAATCCCAAAATTTCCTTAAAGAGTTCAGAGGGAGTGACATCAGCAAGCTCAAACATTAACCAGAGAGACATTACCAAATAATTTGACAACATAAAATCTTATCTAGATAAAAAAGGAATTGAAGATGTTCTTCAAGACTCAACAAGGATCTTCAATAGTGTCAAAAAATGTTTTTATTTGTCCCAAAAATAAAAACGTTTTGGCTATGAAGGGTTCCAGAATTGTCAATGAAATTGAACATTACCCAAAGGTTAAGTTAACAGGTATGTTCACATTGTTTGCAATAGAAAATATCTTACCTCTGATGATAATTTATCCCCATGAGAGATTACCTAATGATATATTAAGTGCTGTTCCAAATTTGTGGGGAATTGGTTTATCAGAAACGGGTGGGATGGATAACAAAAAATGAATTAAAATCCTTTGTAAAAGTTATATATTTAAAAACCCAAACGGGCTGTTTTGAACAAAACGTTTTCGGAATCCATCATTCCATCATCGGTGTCTAGGAGTACATGAATGTAGCCACTAAATATATGGGTAAAAGCCCGTTAACAAATAATTAGTTACATTTGTTTGACATTTTATCTTATAAATAATTAGGATGTAAAGTTACCGTTGGATTAGGTAACATGGCGACATATGACTCCACGTTGAAGTTGCAAGTCCTGAGACGGTGTGTCTACGAGGACTTTATGGAAGCAACTCCAAGTTGCTTCCATAAAGTCCTCGTAGACACACCGTCTCAGGACTAGCAACTTCAACGTGGAGTCATATGTCGCCATGTTACCTAAACTAATTATTTGTTAACGGGTTTTTACCCATATATTTAGTGGCTACATTCTTGTACTCCTAGTAAGTATTAACCACACTTTACTTTAACCTTGGTCAAAATTTAAACTTCTTGTTCTTTTTAATTAAGTGGTTACATATTTTCTAGGACACTGATGATGGAATGATGGATTCCGAAAACGTTTTGTCTAACACAGCCCGTTTGGGTTTTTAAATATATACTTTTTACAAAGGTTTTTAACTAATTTTTTAATATATGGTATACAGCCAAATACAGGAACGTAGATTCCTTGTGGATAACAAAAACTTTAACGAATACATACCCTTATTTAGATCAAAATAATATTACACGTCCTAACTATACGTTTAAAAACGAAACCTACTGATTTACCTGAGGGCAATAAAATGGCAATCCGAAATACAGTATGCAATATGTACCAGGATAGTAAGTAAACCAACTTTCTTTTGAGAATTACGAGTGGGACTCGTTAAAATGTTAACGTTAATAGTAATGTATTAAAATAAATAACTTTTTAGAGAAACATGTGATCCTTCACGAAACCATGTGATCCGTGAAGTATCACATGTTTCTCTAAAAAGAGGGCCAAGTTTTTATACCTTTGGCATATCAAAATATCAGGAATATATCTCAATGTATCCCAGCTATTGTTAATATTTATATTATTTGCTTATAGAAATACTTAGCTATAAGGAATTTATTTCCTTTTATTTAGCTGTTTTTCAGTGTATAATTGACAAATATGTATATTGCAAAATTATTTTAATGTTTGCTCTTTATTCCAATGAGGATTATTTAAATTAAATGGAAATTTTGGCAGACTGCCTTTTGGTTTTTACAGCGGAAGTCATGACTCAAAATTTTAACAAGAGCAGGTAAACCTGGACAGTACTTATATCATAAAAATATCAAATTCCGCATTGACGACGATTTCGCAGTCAGTCATATCATTGTGTGTGGTCGTTGGAGGATCATATAAAAGACAATAGCGGAATAAAATTTATATTGTCGTCGGCCAATTTGGATGAATTACCGGCACAAACATTGCGACTTTTTTCTCCATTTAAATTATTCATAACCCATAAATCGGCATTTACACGGGGCCCGTTCTCTTTAAAGATTGTTAACATAAAGCTGTCATTCGTTAATATACCATTAATTACATGTCGTTCTATACCAACGAATAACTTATTGCTTGACTTTAAATGACGATCGTTATAATGATCGTTTTTTATTAAAGGGACTCCTTAATAGGTCAGTTTAATGTCTATATAATTATACGTAAGTATAAACATTATTGGATGGACACAGATATGAGGTATGAATGAAAAAAAGTTGAATGACACATTTTTTTTACCGAACAGCCCATTTAATTTGCAAACTGTTCCTAGTGGTAACATACCCTGTTTCGTTAGATAAATTTCCAATTGTGATTTATAATTCTTGGTACTGTTTGTGTTAGCCGAAGAATCACATTTGAACTTACGCCTAAATCAGGAAAACCACCGGGTACATTAGTTTGGCTTCCTACAAAAATTTCATAATCGTAGGAAAATCCACTGACACCACTAAGAACAAACTCCTTATATCCCCATTTGTGGGGTTTTTGCGGATTATATTGTTTTATAGATGAACGCGCCTTTTGTGGAATTATCTGCTCATCTATGTCAGTTTTTTCCTAGTTGGCCATAAAATTACAATTAGTTTCTACGGATACAATGATTACAAACAGTTCCATCAATAATAGTCAATAATTGGAAGCTATTATTTATTGTGTGAATAAGATTAATATTAACAATTTTGATATTACTACAATGGCCTACACATTTCAGGAAATGGCAGAAAACTTTGGATAAGTTAGATCAGATTAAATTATGATTTCAATAAACTATCGGAAATATCGTGATGAATGTCAAGGAAATAGTGCAGCAGCCGCAAGGCGTTATGCCGTAAAATACCCCCATCGAAATACACCCGATAGACGATTATTTCTGACTATTGATCATCGTTTACGGCAAACGGGTACATTCCAACCGCAAGTTGCTGGCAATAGTGGTCGTCCAATAATGGATGCAACTGATGAAGACATTTTGGAAATCATTGAAGAAGTTCCTGGAACAAGTACAAGGGTAATAGCTGCTCAACTAAATGTTCCTCACGTAAGGGTTTGGAGGCGTTTGAAGGATCAGCTGCTTAAACCCTATCACTTAACCACGGTTCACGAGTTATTAGTTGAAGATTATCCTAAAAGGATTGGATTTTGCGATTGGTTGTTAATGGAAAACACTCGAAATGTTAATTTTATTAGAAATATTTTGTTTACCGACGAGGCTACCTTCAGTAGAAATGGAATAACAAACCATCATAACGAGCACATTTGGGCCGATGAAAATCCTCACGCCAAAAAAACGACTCATCGCCAAAGGACTTTCAAGTTAATGTTTGGGCAGCAATTGTGGATAACAATCTAATAGGCCCAGTATTTCTTCCCAACAATTTTAATGGTGATAATTATTTGCAGTTCTTGGCAAACGATTTACAAGAGTATTTGGAAGAAGTGAATATTGCAATAAGGCAAAATGTGGTTTCTACAAGCTGGCGCTCCACCGCATTACAGTAATGAAGTTCGGGAACACCTTTGCAGACAGTATCCTGGTCGGTGGATTGGAAGGGGTCGTGACGCACCTATTTCTTGGCCACCCAGAATTCCAGGTCTTAACCCCATGAACTTTTGCTTTTGTGGGTTTATGAAAGAGTAAGTGTATTCTGTAACAATAGAGGACGAACAACAATTGAGGGTTAGAATAATTGAAACTGCAAATCAATTTCGTTAGAAAAATATGATTTTTTAGCGCATTCGGTTTTCCTTATTAAAACGATAACGAATGTGTATTGAAGAAAATGGGGGTCATTTTGAACATTTATTGTAATATCATATTTATAGAGGTTATAGACATTTTTTGTGCTTGTTAATTCATTTAAGCCATTTATTTAGTTGCAGGTAATTTTTTAAAGGTTAATGAAAAGGGGCGTAACTCAATAAAAACTGTTTTTTGAAAAAAGTGATAAGACGCAAAAAATTTTTAAAAATAATGTGTTAAACTAATGATGCCACAAAATTCATTTGATTTGACCGTACTCAAAAGTTTGGGGATTTAGGGCTGCACACCCCCCTTAAAATTTTTGTGTGCGCTTAGATTTTGTTGTTTTTTTTTTTGTATGAAAAATGCTTTCAGAACAAGAAAGTAACGTGTCCATTTTTATTACAAAATGTCAAGTAGTTTAGGAGATAATGCAAAAAAACCATTTTTATTTTGTAACTTCAAAGGGATGTAACTTTTTTGTGTACACTTCTGTACTGTAAGGTAAGTTGGATTCAATCAATTTATTTTTGTCCCCCGGAATGCGTGATTTAATTTATGACATACCTTTTTGAAACATCCTGTAGAGATCCAACAGGGTATCCAGATATTTACGAAAATAATTCCTATTATTAGCGTATTTGTTGCCTAAGCTTGGCGCTGGTTCTTTTTGTATTATGTGATTGTAATTAGAACTGAAGAATGGTCAGAAGACAATTCAAGACAAGTGTTTGCCAACACGCAATTTTTGGAAATTTCCTTCTATATTAAAATGTCAATAAGATCAGGGATTTTAGTTTTGTTGGTTGGCCAATGAGTTGGTTCAGCTGTTGCTATGAAATCAAGACTTTTGTTTTCTGTTGTTTTTAATAATTTCTACCTTTTGAAATTTATGATACAATGACGTAAAAAATATTATAAAAATTATTAAATAAAATGACAAAAAAAATTAGCTAACTAAGCCTAACTTAGTACAGATCAAATAACAGGAGTGTATGTTGGAGGCACATATTATTTCAATATCTTTTTACAATTCAATAAATTTAACATACCCTTAAGAACTTTATCTGTATTTCAAAGAGATAAACATGGCGTTCTTGTGGTGCATTCACGGCTCTGTTATATATACCTAGACCATAATTGCAAATAACACTTACTGTTATTACGAGAGAGCCCCCTGTCCCAATAAATTCGAAAAAATCCCGAAACGCGCAAGCGGGGAGTCGTGTAGCCCCCTCGGGAATCCTGTGTGCTCTGCGCCTCTCCTCAAGGGTGTGTTTACCCTTGTGTTACCCTTCCTTGATGCCATCGCCGAAGGTGCACTGGCATAAATAAACAGGAATTTTATCGGCTTTAGTTTCTCTATCAGAAACCACAAATATATTTTATAAATGTAGGTATACCGGAAAAACAACTATACAGCTTGTCTATAAAAAAGAATATATGCCTTGATAACTAGTATTCGATGACTGAAAGATTAATCATAATATATAGCTGGTAAATGATCTTAACATAGTAAAGGACAAAAAATTCTTCTGTCTTCTCCAATTTCTCTTTTTATTTATTTCAAGCCTAGTAATTGTTTACCTTAAATTGAAAACATTATGATTGTGGTGATGATCTGGTTAAAGTAACGAGAACTTAAACAGACTTATACAGGGTGAGTTACATTTATTGAAACATTGAGTAGGTTTATATTATTCGGGCCTGTAATGTTTTATAGAAACTATTCTTAGTTTAATATTTATTATTTTGTACTTCTACATGACTTGTTCAAATGTATCTGTTCAGGTGACAAGTGACAGACGTAACTTCACAGGTGAACCAACTCATTTTAAGGTTGGTTCACACTCAGCTATTTATGTTACATCTCCCTCTTTTACAAAACTTAAAAATAACTGAAAACACTTCTTCTTGATGTGCCTATCCGTTGCGAATGTTGTCGATCATCATGGCAATCTTTATCTTATCTGCAGCAGCGCGGAAAAGCTGCACGGATGTTGTATTGAACCAGATTCTGAGGTTCTTTAACCAAGGTGTTCTTCTTCTTCCTGGACCTCGTTTACCAAATATTTTTCCTTGCAGGATGACTTGAAGGAGAGCATTTCGCATAATATGTCCGAAGAACTGTAACTTTCGAGATTTGATGGTGGTCAGTACCTCTCCGTTCTTATTCATTCTTCTGAGGACCTCCTCATTTGTGACTCGGACAGTCCACGGGATCTTAAGCATTCTTTGATATATAGCCACATCTCAAATGCTTCCAGTTTTCTGCACATATCTTCGTTCAAGGTACAAGGCACAATTCAACACCATAAAAAAGGACAGAGAAGACGTAGCATCGCAGCATTCATACTTTTGTATCAAGAGAAAGGTTGTGACTCTTGAAGAAGGCCCCCATTCGATTGAAGGTGGATCTAGCTTTTCCGATGCGTGCTCTTATCTCCTGGTTGTTGGTCCATTCTTCATTTATTATGGTGCCGAGGTAGTTGTAGTGCGTCACTCTTTCTACAGGGGATTGGTTGGCGTAGAGTTGACCTTCTGTTTTCCTTTTCTTGCTAAATATCATAAGCTTTGTCTTCTTAACGTTTATATTGAGTCCATATTCTTGACTGTAATACGTGATTTTGTTCATAAGAACTTGTAGATCTTTGTCCGCAAATACTGTGGTGTCATCTGCATATCTGATGTTGTTTAACCGGTATCCATTTAACACTAGTTGAAAAGTTGAAAGTTGAAAACACTAGCCCAAAAAAATACAATAATTAAAATATGATTAATCTCTATATCTAACATACAAAAAGCATATGACAGTGTACCCCTCAGTAAACTATGGTCAACCCTACAGCAAACCAACATTAAGGATGGTCTTATCAAAGCAGTCCAAAGTCTGTATAATGGAACGACTGCAAAAATTAAAACTGGATCAAGGATATCTGAGGAATTTAAGGTCATGAAAGTACTAAAGCAGGATTGCTGTATTTCGCCTACCCTTTTCAAAATTTATCTGGAACAAGCACTCAAGCTGTGGAAAAGAAAATGTAATGGCATGGGGATCCCTCTCCATAACGAAAGTACACTGTACATCTTATGTTTCGCTGATGACCAAATACTGATTGCTCAGGATCATGACGACTTGAGTTACATGACTCGGAAGCTAATAGAAGAATATAACAAATGGGGTCTCGAAGTCAATATTAAAAAAACTGAAACCATGTGTATTGGAGGGACAAAGCAGTCCATTATATTAGACGATGGGGTAGAAATTAGACACTGTGATGAATACAAGTACCTGGGTATGAAGATAACTTAAGATGGAACACTCGATGCTGCTATAAAAGACAGAAACATACAGGGTAGAAAAGACATATCCATGACTAACGGCATTCTGTGGAACCAAACAATATCTAAAGCGAACAAACAACTCATATACCACACCATACTTAAAAGTGTAATCACATATGGCAGTGAAGTTTGGCCAATGAAACAAAGAACAGAGAAACTGTTACTAGCAACAGAAATGGGCTTCTGGAAAAGAGCAGCAGGCAAATCAAGAAGAGATAGGATACCAAATAAGAGAATACGAGAAATGATGGGAGTCAAGCATACAATAGTTGATGACATAAAAACAAAACAATTAATATGGTACGGCCATGTACAGAGAATGCCAGATGACAGGATTCTGTAACAGATTTTGACGTGGACACCACAAGGAAGAAGACAAAGAGGAATGCCGAGAAGAAGCTGGAGAGAGGGAAGAAATCCCTCCAGGCCTATGGTTACATAGAGAAGAATGGCGGTTGGGAGTCGGAAGGCGTCGGAGAACGCTGTAAACCGATAATAGTAGTATCTAGCTGGTTTTATAATGCAACGATCAGAGCGGGTTTTGTTAGGGTCTGTTACTGGTATAATTGTTTTACTTGGTCTGATTTTTCATCACTATAGATGTTTCTGTTTGATCCTCACATTTTGATTTACAGGCATCATTTTTGCACATAGGTAATAAATCCTCATTATTGGATTCCAGATACACAGGATTTGGATTTGGTCTCAAGAACGATGAATTCCTTCTTAGAACCTTATCCCAATCCTTCCTCGCCAAATATGATCTAGGAGTACTTTGCTCTTGAACCACTTCACCTGGTACCCAATAATTGCCTATCTTTATCATTACACTCTGCCCTTCTACAAATGAAGATCTTTCGTGAGCTTGCTTGTCATATAAAGTTTTTGTTTTAATCCTCTTTTTTTTTAATTTTCTCAAAGTCAAAATCAGCTGTTTCTGTTAATAACCCCCTAGTAACAGGTAAATTGGTTCGAAGAAATCGTTTGTTCAATAGCTCTGATCCATAAGTCTACTTATGAATTACTGAATAAAAAGTACAATATAATTTCGATTACATTAAACTAAAGGGCCTTTTAAGACCACATCCTTATTAATGATTGCCAGTTTTTCGAGCTAAAATTTCAGTGATAGTTGTAGCTTCTTTTTTTCATATCCTACAAACAAATATGTAGATTCCGAAATGGGCAATAAGAAAAGAAAAAGTAAGTCATCTATTTGTAACGAGACCTTCGGGACCAATTCTGAAGGGTAAATGTAAAAACTGATTTTCTTATACATATGGAATTATACCCGACCCTTCAGGGATCTATTCCAATCTTCGAGTGATTTCTATTTTCCATATATTGCATATTTCGGTTTTCGAGTTATACGATGTTTGTTTCAGTAAGAGGTTTATACAAAAAGTTGACACAATATATAGCGAAAATTTTAATTTGTATGGTAGAAAAGAAGAATATATATTCATATCAATTGTTTAATTGTTTAATAAAATCCACAAGGAAAATAATTCCTGCAGCTGGCTGTATACCACGTATAACAAAAAGAGGTTAGTCTTTGTACGTGGGTATATTTTATTTTATAAAAACCCTTAAAAGGGCAACATTAAAAGCACGAACGTTTTCGGAACAACTGTTCCATCATCAGGTTAAAATACCTAAAATAAGTATAAACCATTTAATTACAGCAAACGTGGTTTAAAATTTTGACTAAGGTTAAAAAACAAAATGGTTATACTTACAGGTTACCATGCCTGAGCCACCAAAATATTTGGGTAAAAACCCTTTAAAATGTAATGTGTTACCAAAGATTGTACATGATGTTAATAATATTATATGATGTTTAATATTTTAATTAAATTTTACTTCAGGTAACATACACCCATGCTTAAGTGAGTTCCAGTGTCCGGAGAGTAAACCTCTTCAAACGGACTTCGGCTGGTAACTGATTGATAAGAAGGTACCCATGAACGGTGTCAAAAACAAAATGTCAATGTACCATGAAACAATATTAGTTAAACATAGTATTACTACAGCCAAAAGATTAAAAAACTTTGATGATGTTAAAATGATAACAGCAATCCAGGTGTTGGGATTTAAAAAATTTTTCTATATATATTTAATATTGGATATAAAAGATGTAAATTACTGGTGTTGTTGAAGGTCATGTTTAAGTGAATGACGTGTGCATTAGGCAGCTTATGTTACTCTTTATCGTATGGAGTGTGGTCTAAAAAGTGTAATTTGTGACGAATTAGCTTAAATATATGGAAATGTCCTTTTATGTTGCTTAAATCTAGGACAAGGAAAAAATAAATAGTATATATTTGTAGCTAATGTAAGACTTCGTATTTAAATGTAATAGTTTAATACTGCTCGTATCGTAAAAATTTTTAATATAAGTGAGTCCAATAGATTGAGAAATGGGATTAAAAATCTTCCGGCTGAAGGAATTAGAGTTATAATATATGTGATTAAATTTAAAAAATTGAAAAGGCTGAGATCCTCAGAGACTTGGCAGGAATAAAAGTAAATAAAATGACTAAAGAATAAAGGAGAGTGGGATAAAGGAAAATAAATGAGTTAATCAACAAAATTAGAGATGAAAGAGGTCCTTCATGCTTAAAGCATCTAGCACCCTGAACAAAATATATTTTAATTATATTAAATTCGGTACATAAAAGCCTGAAATTTTATTTGTGAGTATGATGTACTAAGTTGTTGACTAAGAGAGGGGGGAGCAATGGTTAATTAAGGGTTTTGGCAAAGTGAGAGAAAGTGAATTGTGATAAATTGCTGGATTGTGTTTAAATGGTTACTGAGTTTAGAACTAATCAGTGGATGGTAGATATATGAAATGACAGAGAAATAGCAAAAGAAAAAAGAATGGACAGGAATATGATGTAAACGTGGAGATTGTAAAATAATGAAATAGTGAGGTATAATAGATATGATGTTAACAATAGGGGGCTGAAAAAATTCTTTTGGAGGGAGTGTTGTGACAGTAGTGTAGAAAGGATGGTTGTTTTAAAAGCAACAATTGTTGAGAAGGATTAAGGTGTTGACGTTTGTAGAGGGAGGTCAGATAAAGAAGATGGGGTAAATTTGAGAAGTGTGGGTTATGAGAAGAGTTGTCGGTGTAAGGGTTGAAAGTCACGGTTGAAAGATACATGGCGATTAACGCAGTTGGGGCTTCTTTGCTTTTCTTTGACTATTTCCAAGTCTTCATATAGATCTAATTTTAGAAAATTTTTTTGGGGTATATTATGTAAATTACGAGAGGGCAAAATACGCATGATTACAACTTATTATGCAAGGCAAAATCCAAGGAAATCGAAATGTGGGAAGACGAAGAATATCCTGGCTTAAGAACTTAAGGGAATGGTTTGAATGCATTAGTGCAGAACTTTTTAGAGCGGCAGTCAACAGAGTCCGCATAGCCATGATGATTTCCAACCTTCGATAGAAGATGGAACTTAAAGTAGAAGATACAGAGTGTAAAGAAAACCAGTGCTCGTATTTCTTAAAATTTAATTCAAAATTTATTTTACAAATAAAATTATTAAAGAAGCCATTTCATATTAAAGACAAACAAACAACATAATTACAACAAATGCTCGAATTGAGCTCCTTTGTTTAATTGGCAGTATCCAAGACGTCGAATGAATTCTTGGGTTACGTTTGGCAACATCAATGGTGTAATTTTTTACATTTCAGTCTGAATTCTCTGTTTGAGGTTTACCAAATTGCTAGGTCGGTTTACATACACTTTACTTTTCAAATAACCTTAAATAGAAAAGTCCATGAGATTTAAATCTGGCGACCTAGCTGGCCATTCAATGAGACCACGTCGTCCAATCCAGCGATTGAGAAAAGTTGCATTTAGAAAATTTATGACTACTACAACATAATGTGGACTTGCTCCATCGTGATGAAACCAAATGGTCGGGTCTATTTGACCAGTATTATTCATATCTGGAAATGTTGCGGTTAAAAATGGAACTATACTTCATCTAATTTACTTACCGTTGCACGTCATCCGCGTCATAGCCTTTGAGGTCACATGATACCAACACGAAATATTTAGGCGGTAGGTGTGGTGTTTTTTAGAATCACTTTGCCGAGTAGGTACACTGGCATTACAGCTACTATACATATTTTATTAAATACGCGTAGAAATAATATTTAAAGATTTCTATTAATGTTAACTTAAAGAAATGCACAATAATATGTTTCATTTAATTTGTATAAATGCATTATAAAGCGTTTTTATGAAGAACATTTGTTCGGAACGCACTGTAACTGTAATCGAACGAAGGTGATATTTTGGCATAAATTGGTAACACTTATTTGACAGTTGCGGTGTTGACACTTTTTATTTTACATTTTACATAAAATAAAATAAATATCTATGTATTCCATTTTACATCTTTATACGACGCATACAAGCGGCTCAAATTGTTTTTAACAAGATTATTTTTTAACTCTTGTTTTGTTTTTATTTATTTACATTAAACATTAATTTGTTTTGTTGTATAATCCACTTTTGCAATAAATTTGTGACCTATTTGATTTAAAATGGATTCAGGATTTTTTTATACTTTGGCAACTATGTCAACTTCGATTTCTGTCAATGATAATGACGTGCAACGGTGAGTAAATTAGATGGACTGTACATGGGTTTGCAACATCTCTAAATACCCTTCACCTGTCACAGTCTTGTCAAAAAATACGGTCCTACAATGGCATTCCTAACAATCCCAGGCCATACATTTACTTTTTGGGGGTATTCTATTGCCTAATTGGGATTTTCTGTTGCCCAATAACGACAATTTTGCCTATTAACGGTACCATTGTACCACATTGACAAGTGGCCTCGTCGGAAAACAATATATTATATTCAACTCCATTATTTTCATAACATAATTCTTGAATGTTTTCGCAAAACTCCATGCATCTATCAAAGTCGTCTTCATTGAGTTCATGTATAAGTTTAATCTTTTTCATAAACAGTACCACGCCAGATATCATCGTTAGTTGATAAAGTTGTAATTGTAATATGAGGATTTTCTTCAATTTTAAGTAATACATTTAATTGATTGCTGTCGAAAACAGTGGGTCTGCAACTCTTGAGCTTATCTCTAACATTACCAATATCATTAAATTTATACAATATTTTGCTTACCGTCGCTTTACTTATTGGTACTCGATCAGGATATTTTTCATTAAAGATATCGCATACTTCCGCCATACTTCTTTTACGATCGTCGTAACATAAGATAATCAAAACTTTTATTCGCTTTTTTTCTGACAGCACCATCGTAATTTCAAATAATTTCCATTAGAGTAATATTTCTCAAAAAGATACTAGTGCAGACGTCTAAATCGATGTGACACAACAAATCAATTTAATATTGACATATCCAATGGTAACTACGAACTTACTATCTGGTTGCTAAGGAATTTGACATGTCTTTACAGCCTACTTGATTTTTGGCAATATACTGACTACAGTCGTTGCCACTTTATTTTATTGTATTGTTGATCCATAGCCCATTACAAACCCATTATCATTTGAATGAAATTGGTTATCTGTAATAGACAAACAATCTACCTTTTGCATCCTACAACAGTAGCACTTCATTTGAACATTTGTTGTAATTATGTTATTTGTTTGTCTTTAATATGAAATGAGTTCTTTAATAATTTTCTTTGTAACATAAATTTTGAATTAAATTGTAAGAAATACGGGCACAGGTTTCCTTTACACTCCATATACTGAAGTTTGAATGTGATGAGTTTGGTACGGTTGTACTCTGAAAAATATGGGCTTTTAATTTTTTAGATAAAAATATGCCCTTTCTATTTAAAAAATTATCGATGAGGTCACATCTACTAAGGTAGTGGGGGTAAAAGTTACTTTTTTTCCAAAAAGGTTAAAAAATAAAAATAAAAATCGACCTTTTAGAGCTTTAACTTTGAAAATATTTAAGTCATAAGATAATAGACCGTTTCCACACTTTATGCACACACCGTATATTCTTCTGAAGCTATTTTCTTGTGACATTTTAAATTAATTACTATTTAAATGGGAAAAATCCACAATGGGAAAAAGCCACAATTAAAGGTTAAAATACGTTTATTGACGTTTCAATTTCCACTTCGGAAATCGTTCTCAAAATACAAACATTAGTAAATTAAACAATTTTTTGTTTAATTTACTAATAAAAAATTTAAACGTATATTTTTGTTGACAGTTCATATAGTAACTATTAAAAAAAGTGAAGATAAAAACTAGACCAAAGCTAAAATATAACAAAAATTAAACGAAAAATAGATAACGGGTGATCTGAGATCGGAAAGTGGAAGGGGTTTAGTTTCCAAGGGTAAAAAATGGTTTATCACGATTTTCGGCAAAGCTGCAAGTTCTATGGAAAAAAGTTTAAAGGCATAGTTGTAGATAAGAAAAACATCTTCAACTTTTGTTTTTACATTTTTTTCTCACTCATTTTTTACTCAAAATTTATGCGAAAAATTCAAATAACCGAGTTTTTAATTTTTATTTTTATTTTCTTCAAAAAAAATGTATTCACGAAATTTGGTGAAAACTTACCTTTCTATGTCCCAAATACACTGTTATTTTTTTGATGTAATATCGAGAAATTACCCTCATCTGCAGCAGAAAATTCTCACGTCAAAATAACTGCTTTTTTAAAGTCGGTGATCTTTTTATTCGTTGAAATCATTACTTTCTGATGGTGAAAAAAAAAATAATATGAGTTTTCCTTTTCCAATGAATTTCTGTTACTATTTTCTTCTTCTCTTTATACCATTTTCAAAGGCTTCGGTGCTGATCTAAACTGTCTTTATACACACCTGAGCAAAGGGGAAAAATGATTTCGTATAAAAAAATTATAATATGACCTTCTCGACAAACTTTAAATTCAATTCATTCAAGATACAATGCAAATGAGGAATTAAACATAAGCCCTAAAAAAACTTCTCTTATCTGAATATTTCTCTCTCTCTCTCTCTCTCTCTCTCTCTCTCTCTCTCTCTCTCTCTCTTGTACTGTTATTACCTGGTCATCTGCAAAGCTAAGTGTCTTCTTCTTCTTCTTCTTTTTATGTAGACATGGCTCTGTCTGTTTTTCAATGTGCCTCCAGTAAGTTGACGTTCCATCGTTTTCGTGGTCTTCCTACTGATCGTGTTCCTATTGGGGAACCGTCTTTACTACTCTATTTGTTGTCATTCGGCTGATATGATCATTCTATTCTATTCTATTCTCTTTCTTACCCAGTTCTTGATATTCTCCACCTTGCATCTACGTCGTATATCTGTACTTCTAGCTCTGTCTCATAGTGTCTTACCATCTATTTTTCTATGTGTTTTCATCTCTGCTGTTTCTATCATCCTTTCTGTCTCTCTGTGTCAGGTAGTGTTTTTGCCGCGTATGTCATTATTGGTCTGATGACTGTTTTGTAAATCCTGCCTTTAATTTCTTTCCTGATATTTTTATTTCACCATATTGTCTCATTCAAGCAGCCTGCGGCTCTATTTACTTAATCTTCCACTTCAGTTTCAAACTTTCCGTAGCTAGATAATGTGATCCCTAGATATTTAAACTCCATCACTTGTTCTATTATCTGACCATCCAGCTTCAATTTACATCTCAGTAAATTTGTTGTTGTAACCATGCAGTTTGTCTTTTTTGAGAAAATTAACATATTAAATTTTCTGGCGGTTATATTAAATTGGTGCAGCATACGATGTAAATCGTCTTCACTTTGAGAGAGTATTGCTACATCTGCATAGCAGATTATTTTAGGTTGTGTTTTTCCCATTTGGTATACTTTTTTAGTTCTTACATTTTTTATTATTTCATCCATAATCAGGTTTAACAACAGAGGACTCAGGGAATCTCGCTGTCTTATGCCATTACCAGCTTCAATAGGGTCGGTTATTAGTGAGCTTACCGAGACCCGAAAACCGTAGCTGTAAGTAATAAGGTAAATGTATTGAGATATAAAAAAGTGAACCGAAAGACCGAAAAACAGTGTTGGGTCATGCCAATGCGTGTGGCAGCCATAGATGTAAGCTGACTGTGATTGGAAAGTCAAAATATCCTCGCTTTTTTTAGAAACATAAAACCTTTTTAATCTTCTGGTTGTCTAACTAGCAAGTTGTCTAGATATCTTGTGACAATATCCATTGGTTCCATACAAGATTCATTCCTGGACTAGTCTTATTTGAAGAAGGAGAAGTTGCCAGAAAAGGCGCTTTTTCTTCTGAATAATTCCGGTGCTCATCCCAATGAGGCAGCTCTAAGATCTGAAGACGGAATTTTTGTTCTTGTTTTTCCAGCTCATGTTACATCAATTACTCAACCAATGAATCAGGGTATTATTGAGACAATAAACAGCCTTTACTAAAGAAGGAATGGATCAGGGTGTTCCTGAGATAGTGAGATGTCTCTACCAAAGAGAATATATTATAAACTTGTTGGATAAAAATAAAATGAAAAAGACAGTCAAGATTTCATTTCACGTACAAATCGTCTATGTATCTGTTTATACGTATTTCGCTTTAATAAAGCTCATCAGAACAGTTATTCATAGGCGTTCTCAACGTGAAAATTAATATTTTCTGTCTTTAGGAAGCAACAATAAAATGGCTTTGAAACGGACGCAATAGCGACATCTGATATTAAATCCGTAAAATAGTTTCGAAACACAATTCAGATAACTGCCTTAATCTGGAGCCTTCTAAAAATTGCAAGGCATAGCCAGACGTTGATAAAGATGTTAATAGAGACATGTGGAATCTAAAATTTGTATTCCACGACATGTCTCCTCAACTAAGCAGAAATCGTTAGCGAATTGGTTTCTTGTACTCATACAGAGTAGATCCGAATAAAAATAAAATGAAAAAGACAGTCAAGATTTCATTTCACGTACAAATCGTCTATGTATTTGTTTATACGTATTTCGCTTTAATAAAGCTCATCAGAACAATTATCCATAGGCGTTCTCAACGTGAAAATTAATCTTTTCTGTCTTTAGGAAGCAACGATAAAATGGCTTCGAAACGGACGCAATAGCGACATCTGATATTAAATCCGTAAAATAGTTTCGAAACACAATTCAGATAACTGCCTTAATCTGGAGCCTTCTAAAAATTGCAAGGCATAGCCAGACGTTGATAAAGATGTTAATAGAGGCATGGGGAATCTAAAATTTGCATTCCACGACATGTCTCCTCAACTAAGCAGAAATCGTTAGCGAATTGGTTTCTTGTACTCATACAGAGTAGATCCGAATAAAAATAAAATGAAAAAGACAGTCAAGATTTCATTTCACGTACAAATCGTCTATGTATCTGTTTATACGTATTTCGCTTTAATAAAGCTCATCAGAACAGTTATTCATAGGCGTTCTCAACGTGAAAATTAATCTTTTCCTGTCTTTAGGAAGCAACGATAAAATGGCTTCGGAACGGACGCAATAGCGACATCTGATATTAAATCCGTAAAATAGTTTCGAAACACAATTCAGATAACTGCCTTAATCTGGAGCCTTCTAAAAATT
The DNA here is from genome assembly GCF_040954645.1 of Diabrotica undecimpunctata. Taxonomy (NCBI): domain Eukaryota; kingdom Metazoa; phylum Arthropoda; class Insecta; order Coleoptera; family Chrysomelidae; genus Diabrotica; species Diabrotica undecimpunctata. Next base: position 20,312,593 of record NC_092808.1, on the reverse strand, counting down.
GCAAGGCATAGCCAGACGTTGATAAAGATGTTAATAGAGACATGGGGAATCTAAAATTTGCATTCCACGACATGTCTCCTCAACTAAGCAGAAATCGTTAGCGAATTGGTTTCTTGTACTCATACAGAGTAGATCCGAATAAAAATAAAATGAAAAAGACAGTCAAGATTTCATTTCACGTACAAATCGTCTATGTATCTGTTTATACGTATTTCGCTTTAATAAAGCTCATCAGAACAGTTATTCATAGGCGTTCTCAACGTGAAAATTATTTTTTTCTGTCTTTAGGAAGCAACGATAAAATGGCTTGAGATGTCGGTAACGATAAATGTCGGTAAATGGCAACGATAAGATGTCGCTATTGCGTCCGTTTCGAAGCCATTTTATCGTTGCTTCCTAAAGACAGAAAAGATTAATTTTCACGTTGAGAACGCCTATAAATAACTGTTCTGATGAGCTTTATTAAAGCGAAATACGTATAAACAGATACATAGACGATTTGTACGTGAAATGAAATCTTGACTGTCTTTTTCATTTTATTTTTATTCGGATCTACTCTGTATGAGTACAAGAAACCAATTCGCTAACGATTTCTGCTTAGTTGAGGAGACATGTAGTGGAATGCAAATTTTAGATTCCCCATGTCTCTATTAACATCTTTATCAACGTCTGGCTATGCCTTGCAATTTTTAGAAGGCTCCAGATTAAGGCAGTTATCTGAATTGTTGGATAAAGTTTTGGAAATCGTGCACTATCAAGGATGGAATTATTACAGTGGCAAAATGAAGTGGGGTGAAAGAGATGACTTTCAAAATAGCTTTTTACAAAAAAATGACGCTAGAATAAGATGAAAACGTAATGGAATGATAAAGATTAAGAAACCTCAATAGCTGAGCTAACTGCAATGACAATGAATTTGAAGAAATTTATGAAAATGAGCTAGGTTATCAGCTTTTCTGAAACTGAGAGTCAACACCAAGAAAATGATATGATGGTATCAATCAAAAGAGTAACTAACCAGGAGGCTAAGGAACGTGACATTAACTGTATCCCTCTATAGTTCGTACAGTCCTGAATGTCCACTTTATCTTTATACAGTGATACCATCACGCTCTCTCTCCATGAATTGGGCATTTCCAAACCTCTACAATTATCACTTCCTACTGCCTTACCATTCTCCATCCTATTTAACACCTTGACAACATCATTTCTCTTTATCCTAGGTATTAGTCTCTGTCTCTCCTCTGGTGTTCTTCATTTAGCAACTTTCTAAAGTACTTACACCATCTTTGCTTTATTTTAACATCGGATCTTAACACTCTTCCATCGGCACTCTTAATATGCCGCACGTGAGTCAAGTCCTTTATTGACTTGTCTCTTATATTAGGAATGCTGTATAACCTTTTCATTCCCTTGGGTGTTTCTAACTTTTCATACAGCTTTACAGACGATATTTCATTAGCAGTAGCTACAGCGCGCTTTGATTCCCTCTTTGCTACCTTATGATATCCTTATCTTCCTCTCCACTCCCGAGGAGCAAGGAATTTTTGAATTCTACTGTATATTAATAAAAAACTTGTTCCGTTGAGCATCTTTTACCTTTTTTTATATATATTACGCATATTGCTTATTGTTTTATAATGAAATAAATTCAATGTTAAATACAAAAAAAAGTTTTGTAAAATGTATTGAAGAACCAATTATATAACCCAAAATTCATCTTTTGATCATAAAATTTTATGTTATTAAAAAGTAATTTCAGTTCTTCCGGCTATGATTAAATTTTTTGATTCTTCGCATCTCTTCTAACCTTTGGGAACGTATCTACACATTCATTAACAGAAACACGATTAAAAATTTACCTCTGACCATTTATCAAACCCCTCAATAATTACACCACCGGGCTGCTACGATATCTGTAGCCATCAATTAAAACTCAAAAACATTTGACTCTCAAGAACGTCTGTCTGTCTGTCTATCAATTACAGTATCGGCTCTGTTACAACCAACCCTTGCTGCTCGTTCAGATGATACGTCATTCCCAGATTCTTGAATACCTAAAAAATTTTATGTACACACACGTTTAGTGCATTGTTCACACAATTTACGTGGCTGAGTATTTTTGTGTTGTTTCGTACATATCGTGGATTAATCTTAGTGATATCACTAATTACATAGGTCTACTACCAAAAAGCTGTTCAAATAATTTCAACTAATTCTAATGTAATTTGATGAACTGGTCAAGGGTTTTCATAAAATACGAATGCAGATTAAGCCCATTTTTCTTTGTCTAGGTTATGATATCATGTATTTGGCGTTCAAGAATATACAGAAGATCGTATTTTGTAGCTATATAACCTGCAAATTGCATCACAAATGCGGAGGCACTATTGTAACAGGTTCACATGACAAGTGCTTAACGTACGTTTTGATAACGCGCGTTTGCGACTACTTACATTTTATTAAGACCGTACACAATCTAATGCGAGTCGAACGCTGGGCTGGTGGTTTTGGTTTTCTGTGTTACCGTTCGGTTAGACGTATTTATGATTCGATAGTGTTTTTTCTGAGGTTTTTAATACCAAATTATTTAAAGATGACACTAAAAATCTTCCTGCGATATGGAACAAGAATATCTAAAAAACGTTTATTTAGATAGTAATTTAAGGAGACGGACTTGGAAAGAACTTGTCAACAAATTTTCGTCTTTGTTTCGTTTAGTTTGTGTAATTTGATTTACATAGAAAGGATGCAAAACTTAATGAACAAAATAACGGAAACAAGTAGAACATATGGACTGGATATAAACACCAGCAAAACCAAGCTAATGATCATCAGTAAGGAAAACATAGCTGGAGGAAATCTGTATGTGAACCAAATGAGAATTTAACATGTCTCACAGTACAACTACTTGAAAACCATAATCAATGAGTCATGTGAGTCATGGGACAATACCCAAGAGATTAATCTCATATCGGAAAGGCAAAAAGTACATTCTTGACTATGAGCTCTGTGTAAAGCCATGACCTCACCCTAGAAACAAAAATAAGGCTCCTTAAATGTTACGTATACTCAGTGCTTCTATACTGAGTAGAAACGTGGACACTGAAGGCGGAAACTCTATCAAATCTTTAGGCTTTTGAGCTATGGTTATACAGATGGATCCTGAAGATACCATGGACAGACAAAGTCTGGTGACTTGAAGAAGTACTACGAAGGATGAATACAACTGCGGGTTTGGTCAACATCGTGAAGGGACGTAAGCTGCAGTACTTTAGACCTATATTGAGAAATAAAGGCAGATATTCCAATGCATTTTGCAAGGTAAAATTGAAGGAAAAGGGCCCCAGGACGAAGAAGAATATCCTGGCTTGCTAACCTGAGAGCATGGTATATAGGTATATATATGTATATATATATATATATATATAAGAAGATTTACTAAGTTGGTATCATTAAAATTTTTGTTTAACCTGACTCTTTGTGTTTTATTTGTGGCGAATATATAGTATTAAAGCTAAAACTTATATAACATTCTTCATGAATAAAATATATTTTGCGTTATCATCATCATTATTCAGCATTCTGCGTTTAAAGTTGAATATAGGTCTCCTCTAATTTCTTTCAGTTCTGTCAGTCTTAAGCTGCCTGCAGCCAATTCTCAGCGATTCTTTTGACGTCGTCTGTCCATCGTGTAGGTGATCTATCTCTGTTTCTTCTGTAAGCTCGTGGTCTCTATAATGTAATTTTTTGAGTCTACAGCCCGTTATTCATTATGGCCGTCACATGGCCCGTCGAGTTCTACTTCAGCCCTGCTATGACGCCTATCCTTTTTCTTTTCTTATTTCTTCATTTCTAACCCTGTCTCTGAGAGTCAGTCCAAGTAGCCCATTCTTCTTTGGGCTACTCTGACTTTGGTTGCTGTAGCCTAGGTTAAGGAAAGTGTTTCGGAACCGTTAGTCATGGTTGAAAGCACACATTAGTCTAACGTCTTCGTTTTCTTCTTCTTTCTTCTTCCTTTTTATGTGTAGGCTTTAAAGCATGTTTCTTCTTCAATATTAGCCTCCTAAACTGTTTAAAATCTTTTTGTTGGTCTGCCAATACTTCTTCGTCCATTTGGTGACTTATCTCTGTCATTCTACTGATGTGTTCGTTCCACTCCTGTTTCCGTTTTATCGCCCATCCATTTGTGTCTTCTATATCGCATGCTCTTCTTATGTTTTCGCTTCTCTCTCTATCCAACAGACTTTTCCCTGATATTCGTCGCAGTATTTTTATCTCTGTTGTTTTTATTATTCGTCTCGTTTTAGATGTGTCAGGTCTTGTGTATGTTAATATAGGTCTAATTGCTGCTTTATAGATTTTTGTTTTTGTGACTTGTCTTAGGTGTTTGAACTCTCCCTGGGGGTTATAAGCGCGAGGACTGGGTGGATTGAATAGCTCAGAAGCCGCGTTCATGTCCTCAGCCGGTCCCGAGCCCGGATAAAAGAGGAGAGTTGATGGGCTAGGTTAGCATTCTACCTATTGTAGAAAAAATAAGGCTCAAAGAACCGATTAAAGTCTTCTTTTTCAAGTAATTTAATCCTATTTTGTTGCAGTTGACATTTGGATTTTCTCTCGATACCAGATTTGTCATATATTGCGTCCTTCCAAAATTTATGTTTAAACCAACTTCACTACAAGCATCATCTAAATCAGTAAGCATAGTTCCAATCTCGTTTAAGATATCTGTTATCAAAACAAAATCGTAAGTGGTAGAGCATTACGTCGTCGACATTGATTGCTTTGGCTTCCCACCCCAATTTCTTAAAAGCATGTTTCAGAACTCCCGTAAAGAGTTTGGGAGATAACATGTCTCCTTTTCTGATTTCTCTTTTGATTTTTACACAGTCTGTATATTTGTGTAGTCTTGCCGTTATGGCTGCATTATTGTATATATTCGCGATCATTTTGGAGTACCGATAATATATCCGACTATCCTCCAACCGTCTCATTACGCTATTATTTTATATCGTATCGAAGGCTTTGCAGAAGTTTACGAAAGCCAGGACCAATGTTCGGTTGTATTCGGTGGTTTTTTGTATAATCCCTTTTATGCACTACAGGTGGTCGTTAGTGCCAAAGTTTTTCCTAAAAGCGGCCTGTTCGGTAGGTTGGTAAAAATCTAATTATTTTTAGTCTATTTGTTATTATTCTTGTGAATAACATGAAGGTGTGGTTTAATAGGCGTATGAGTCTGTAGTTCTCGAGGTCTGCTGGATCGCCCTTTTGTGTAATAAAACGGTAAGTGCACTGTGCCGTCTTGTAGGTGTTTCACTTTGGTGGAGACATAAGTTGAACAATTTCTTTATACTCTCTAAAAGTTTGTCTTGTCTCCTCCGATCCTTGCGGCTTCTATAACGATATTATCTTCTTCCGAAGCTTTAAGGCACGGTCTACATTTATCAAGTTGAGATCCTTGCTGTGCTGCTGTGATCTCAGTTTGGGAACCAAGATGCGGATAGTGAGGTGCTACATTCTTCCAATGTTACTATATGGAGTTGAAGCCTGGACACTGACGCAAGCCACATAAAAGCGGATTGAAGCCTTCGAGATGTGGATCTACAGGAGGATACTAAAAACATTGTATGTGGACCATGCCACCAAGGTTGAGGTAGTACAGCGCATGAGAAAAGAAAAAGAAGTGCTTAATTTAGTGAAACAGCGTAAGCTTGAGAATTCTTCAACTCGTTATACAGAGTAAAGTATTTGGCAGGAGAGGACCGGGACGCCGTCGTATCTCTTGGTTAAAAAAACATCCGACTATGGTTTGGGATAACCTCCGCTGAACTGTTTCGCAGAGCAGTCCACAAAACCATGATAGCCTTGTTGATCGCCAACATCCGGACCGGATAAGGCACTGAAGAAGAAGAAGAACTAGAAGCTTTATTTCTTTCCATTTTCTTCAATGCATTCTTTATTTCGTCTGTTATATTTTGCGTACTTTTTGATTAAAACTTAATCAAGTCAAAGTTTGGGTATCTCATAAATTTTACAAAAGATATGTGGAGGACCTTCCAAACTAGTTTTCGAAGGTACAATTAAAAGTTTCTGCTGTATAATACCTATGGTATAGCCACAATAAAGGACTCATAGTAAGAACTGCACAGTAATCTGCTCTTGTAATGTCAAAAAGTTTAACTCAAAATGAAAGCTTTTCATTGCATAGCCAAAAATCCACGCTGCCCTCTTCCTCATGATGCAGAAACATCTGTACCAAAACCTCCTGTCACGTTAGGAGAGTTACCAGGTTCAGATGAAAGTGAAGTACAAACTCAGGACGATCAGCTCTAACTTTAAACATGGAGCTAGACCAAAATTATTCTGATAGGAAGAGATAAATGATTTAATGACAGATCTGAATATTCCCAAAGATGCTTGAGTTCCTTGGATTCCGACTCAAGAGTAAAAATGTATTACTACCTGGATGTTTTTTCTTGGTTCAACTAACCCGAAAAGAATTGTGTGCTTTACTTAATATATTTATTGAATAAATACCAAATGCATTTATTAAATGTCATATGGAATTGAAATTTGCAAAAGTTTGTCCAAACACGAAATTATTAACCTGTTCACAGATCAAAGCAATCACTTGTCTTTATTTACAAATTCTCTTGATGCCGGTACTGTACTGATTGTCCGATCTGCCTGTAATGGCAAAATAACCCCGTGGTTAATCGTCTTGCTAATTATAATTTTTATTTTTTACGAAGTTTATCAGAACCGTCGAAACGTTTAAAATATATCTGCAAATTATATGTTACCATAGTGTCAGTATGACCATCGAACACTGTGTAGAAATTGGTGGTTATCTGGAAGCAGCATCTGCAGTTCGCATATTTGTGTTATGTAACTTTTGTTGGCGTAGCGATAAAATGCTAAATTGTTTATTATATTATGCATTTAACAGAATAATATGCCCATTTATCGTTAAAACTTTTTAGAAAAAATTAGATAGGTCTCATAAGAAATTTTTTATTTTTAATGCAGGAATATGTTAACATATTACAATTGCAGCAATTATTAAATAAAATTACCAGGCCGATGACGAAAATGGTCATATTATAGTTACCATGGGGGATTATGCCCTCACCGAAGATGGAGCGATAGGAAATAAAGAAGAACTGTACGATAATCCACTGAACGTATTAGAAGGAATCAAGAAAATCAAGGAAGTAATTACTGTTTGAGATTTAAATGCTCGAGTGGGAAGAAGGGTCAACAGTCAAATTATGTACTTGTATAGGTATATTTAAACACTTTGTAAACCCCTTTGGTTTTCTTTGGCAATTTGATGTTTACTCATACTAATGCGCACCTTTCTTTATGAGACTTGAAAACATATTGAGACTGAATTATTAACTTGTTTCAAACCCAGTAGTTAGAAATTCTCGAAAATAATCAGTTCTTTGTATGTCCCTAATGACTATATAATTATGACAGGCCGACAAAATTTGACCAATTTTCGGACGCACAGATCAGAATATACTTTTTAAAAAGTATAACAAAACGTTTTTTGTGCACTGAATCCAAATGTGACCTCCAAATTACCAAGTTGGCTCTGGTTTTTAAGATATTTTAACCAAAATGTGCAAATGTAGCGGTTTTTGGTGGTTTTTGAGGTTGGGTAGCATCGTTATATAATTTTTCTCTCAGAGACTCTTCTAACAATATTAAAGAATAAATCTCAGTCTTTTAACTGCCATTCTTTTTACTCAGGTATCTCCTTTTTTCGCTGAGATATCGCATCTTAAAATTTTTCAGTTTTATAAAATCTACAAACCATATGATTTTGATCAAAATTTGACCAATATTCGGACCCAGAGATCAGAATATACTTTTCAAAAGTATTTTTGTATGTTAGATGCAAATTTGAACTCTAAATTGCCAAGTTAGCTCTAGTTTCTGAGATATCCTAATCTAAAAGTGCAAAAATAGCGGTTTTTGGCCGCTTTTACAGTTATCTAGCATCGTAATATAAGTTTTCTTTCAAAAACTGTTAAACGATGTTAAATTATAGTTCTCAATCTTTGAAATTAGAGCTTACTAAAATAACATCTCTTTTTGCTGGGATATCGCATTTTAAAGTTTCTTAGTTTTAAAAAAACCTACAAACCATATGATTTATAGTATAGGGAAAAATTTAGAAATCCTAAACTCATAAAACCTGATTCTCAAATCTGACAACTCAAATCAAATAACCCCAAATCCAACAATATTAAACCTATACACCCCAAACCCAATTAAGCTCTAGAAACCATCCGTCCCTTTCAGTCCACAAGCAAGCAAGCCCACCTAACCCTGGAATCCCTAAGATTAATTGCGTATTGTGTCCTATCAAAATAAAATTGGAAACAGTAATTGTGTTTATTGATCGAAGCAATACACCTCTAACCCTGTCAACGCCTACAAACCACCTCTACTGTTTTTTAGGTCAGGACATTTTTGAGAAAACTATCAGAATGTCTGTCTAGCTTGCTGCCTAATCCTAGAAGCTTTCTAAGAGCAAACAGATGAAAAGAATACCACCAGGGTGCTGGTCCCTACTAGTCGTAAGAGTCGAGCAATGGAATGGAACAAGAGATGGTGTGCTGTCGCTTCAAGTGTCGGGATCGCAGCAACAAGCATATTGCGTGATCTAGTTCTTACGTATCTTACGTAGAAAATGTTCAAACAGTGCCGTCGTATGTGGGACCACTCTGCTTTCGTTCCACATAATATCTGCAGGAGGCTTTGCCTAATCAATCCCAATCTGAACGTGCGCCTATGAGACGTGCCTGTAGCAGGAGATAAGTGGTAAAGGAGTAGGATCTTCGGCGGCAACCTGTCCAATGTAGTTGGTGGTGTATTATCTCAGCAGCGAGCAACTGTTCGCCCTCTCAGGGATCCCAGACAGCGGTACATACAGTAATGCAGATATAGCGGGAGGGTGGAGTCCCACGATATTGCCATCGTGCCACCCTCACTGGAGATAAACTCACAGAGGCATTGGTTCTGCCAGAATATAGTAGACTTCCCCTCTGAAGTTGGCAATACCCTTTATGCATCTACTCTACCCATACGGTATCAAATTGGGTCATCAACGTCCGGTGGTTTCCGACCTTTACCAAGCTGTAAGGGAATTTTCGTTATCTATTTGTGTTGACACGGATTCCTTGATGAGTAAGGGGTCCAGGTTTTATTCGGTTCCTTGGGCTTCGAATCCCTCTCGCCGCGCAGATGTGTCCTGTCATCGTGGGACGACGTGCGGCAGGTCTGTACCTAGGCCAGAAGATCGGGAAGATTATAGTGCTCCGGGAAATGCAATCCAAATAGTGATCCTGTCTTCCCATGCCCCCATCCAGCGATTCCCAACAGGATGGGTCTGGGCACTGGTGTAACTGGCAAGGGAGTGGAAGGGTGGTTTTGCTAGCAAGCTGAAAGTACTGAAGTTGACCGCTCTGTCTAGTAAAATAGAACATCCGAACTTTTGTGGACTGGGAGGCTCACCAACCTCTCACCAGAACGCCTGGTGCTGTCGTAACTATGACGCTCTTAAGACACTTACAGAAAAAAAGCATGGGTTAGTTTTAAACAAGGTTTCCACAATTTTCTAGAAAATCTTGGAGATGCTGAATGCAAAACGATGATAAAAAATCTAAAAACTAGGCTGCTTGATGAATTTTGCTTTAGAATAAGTAAAATATCGTCTGAGCTGACAGGAGGATTTGCTGATCAAGGATCAAAACTGTTGCTGGCCTTTGCTGATGATATAGGTGCAGTCACGCATTCTACAAGAGACGTGAGAGAGCTGTGTTTTCACAGCTCGAGGAGGAAACAGGTAGTCTGGGTCTCCGAATAACGAAATACATGGTAGTAACCAAAAATCCAAGACCAAGAGTTAGGCAGAACATCAGTATTAATGATCACAACTTCGAAGTAGTAAAGGAGTTTAAATACCTGGGGGCGATAATCACAGCGGACAACCAGCAGCAGAGGATAGCTGCGGGAAATAGAGCATTATAGTCCCTTTCAACATTATTAAGATCGAAGCTGCTAAAAAGAAAATCTAAATTAACACTGTACAAATCGATTATTCGTTCAATTATTACATATGGCAGTGCAACATGCACTCTCAACCGGCGGGAAATCAATAAGATTCCAGTATTTGAAAGAAAGGTTCTCAGAATAATATTTGGCCCTCAAAGAGATGAATTCACACGGGATTGAAGAAGACGCCGCAATGCTGAATTGGTGACTCTGTATGGAACTGAAAACATAGTTAGACATATCAAGGCAAATCGAGTAAGATGGGCAGGTCACGTGGTACGATCAGAGGATGACAGAGTGTTAAAGACAGTGTTTTTTGAACGACCAAATGGTAGAAGATCAGTAGGCCGGCCGAGAAAAAGATGGAAGGATGATGTTGAAGCCGATTTATCTAGAATTGAGGTACAACAATGGGAAATAGAAACGCAAGATCGTAGAGGATGGAGAGCGATAGTGGATGAGGCGAAGACTCACCCCGAGTTGTAAAGCCAGTGAAGAAGAAGAAGAAGAATCATACATCCCATCTTTGTACTAAATGTGACATTGTCTTACACCCTATCAACTGTTTTACACATAGAATTAATGTTAGTAACTGCATTCAATAAATAATATTAATGCTTCCATTTAATTTTGTATTTACACTGCTTCATTCCAGTGACAACTAGAGTTGTCAGGCTACCATCCCATCTACAAGATTTTGAGTACCGTCTTTACATTTAAAGTACCTACCATAGAAGTTCCGTGGCTAAAATATTACACAAAAAAATCACTAGGGAATTCTGGCCATGAATGGGTTAAAGACAAACCAATATCTTTACAAGCAAATTTCATTTATTGTTTAAGTGAGTAATACAATATGTTGTGGTTTCAAATGTAAAATATTTTTCTCAAATTATTTAATATTGCATCGCCACCGTATGGTTGTTTTTACGCGATAATATATTTCTTGGAACTGCTCGTCACTGCATTTGAAACCAGGTACAGGCGCTTTAAAAAGATTTATTGGTTTTTCCTACGTAAACTCTAAGGCCCAATGGGATAATTTTGACGATATTATTACTAATCTATTAACTAATAGTATAAAAACATAGATTATTAAATCATGTTGACTTATTAAGGTAATTCTCACACATATATCTTACTTAAAATTTTAAATACTAATTAAATTGCGTAGTAAATTAAATCAATGTTATTTATTAATGAGAGATGAGATCAGACATCAATTAACGAATTTTACAAAGGAAAGTAATCAATCAAAATATATTTTCTAATACAATAAAAATAGCGGCGCACCCTGCAGATTTTTATTAGAATAAAAACCAATTATATAATTGCTGTTCCATTATTTATAATGAGTGCAACATTCTACAAATCATCCACTTTCACTTTTCATCTTTACTATAGTCGGACGGATGTGTGCACATAACAAGATATTGATCGGATAAAAATATAGACCGGAAGAAATGAAATTAACTGTGCCATTCATGTCCTAAACTGCTAACAATTAAGACCATTATAGTGCACAAAAAGGCATGGGCTATTATTAGTTTGTAAAACTGATTTTTATTTATATATTATCTTTTAGCCATTTGAATAGCTCAGCCGAACAACGAAGTGTCAAAATAAAAATATTTCAGGAAACACAAAAAACTTTAGAAATAAATAGGAATGATTTAGGATAAATATATTTTTTATAAACGGTTTATTTCCATCAAAATGATCATCATCATCATTGGTGCTACAGCCCTATAAAAGAGCCTCGACCTTCCCAAGTCTATTACGCCAGTCAGTTCTATCCATTACCAACTGTTGCCAGTTTGCTGCGCCTATTTGTCTACCATCCTCATCTACACCATCCCTCCATCTGAGGTTTGGCCTACCCCTACTTCTACTTCCCACAGGTTGCGACATAAGGATTCTTCTAGGAGGGTTGTTCTGCTGTGATCTTGCCAGATGTTCTGCCCATCTTAGTCTTCCTATTTTTATAAAGGATACTACGTCTTTACCACCAAATATATGTTTATATCTGTGATATATCTCGTAATTGTATATGGTAATAAGGGTTTTGTATATGGTAATTTTTGTTTTTTGGCTTAAGTTTCAGCTTCTTATATGTCTACTCAGTCCAAAATAGCATTTGTTTGCTAGTATTATTCTTCGCTTGATTTCTTCCGTCATGACGTTCTCCTTGGTGATCAGGGAGCATAAGTATGTGAATTTGTCCACCACTTCAAAGGTAGAATTATCAACCGTGACTTGGTGGCCGATGTTTCTGGCTCTATTGTTGGGTATTGATGCCATTATCTTAGTTTTATCTTCATTTACTTGCAGGCCCATATTGTTTGAGGCGTTTGACAAGGTGGTATACATTTCTTCTAGTTTGCGTATTGTGCGTGCAACTAGGTCGACATCATCTGCATATGCCAAAATTTGGGATGATTTATTAAAAATATTTCCTCTGTTGTCTATTTGGGCATCCCTGACCGCCTTTTCTAGAGCTATGTTGAAAAGGGCATCTCCCTGTCGCAGCCCAACATGCGTTTCAAATGCCTGTGATTGTTCGCCCTGTATTTCGACTTTGCAAACAACTTTACGCATTGTAGCCTTAACCAATCTTATCAGTCCATCATCGTCAAAATGATGTGATTATGTTAAACACACTGACTGTAAGTTGAATTAGGTACAATGTATCTTGGATAGGTGTTACTGGTAGAAATAGATTTTGCATATAGTCAATGCATATTCCTCCTACCGATGGATCCACTTTGGTAAGTGCCTCTAACTCATTCATTTTAGCAAACAACTTTTTTGATCGACGTACATGCACCATCTTTTCAGCTATTGCTACTCTCTTAGCATTATCATTCAAATATTGGGACTTTATTTTTAAATCTAGTTCTTCGCATTTGCTGCAGGTGTCAATCTGAGGCCTGCCGAAGCGTAACTGATAGAAGTCGGCAAAGACAGCTCTATAAAATCCATATTTAACTGGAACATCTGGAAATTTTTCCGAAAATAACGAATACATTATTCTTATATTTGGTTTTTCGTTCAAATATTTCACTTCGCGTCCCGTGTACTGTGCTAGTTTGACAGGAAATGACTCAATATGGGCTTTTTCACTATTGACTATTTCTTCTGGTTTTCACTAGCTGGTTTTTGTTTACCTCTCATGTCAACAGGTACTTGTCCTTTTTCTAAAAGCTCTATCAATCGACCTACTCTGTGTTTCGTTATAGCATGCAGATTTACAAACAGAATAAACTCCTGTGCGTGTTGTTACTCTGTACGAAAATGAGTATTCATGTGGTTTTCTCCTGTTATCTTTAGTGTTTTGTCTAGAACGCCGTCGGACAACTGTCAATATTTCAATAAGGGACTGAAGATAAGCGTCTTGAGCATTTTTGTTTTCTAATTTATAAAATTGTGTAAAAATATCTTTTCTATATTTACGAGAACTCGCCAAAAAGCATTTCTTCTTACATCTACAATGTAATGAGTCTAGTAAGAATTAAATATTTAACAAAATTTGAGGTTATAATAACATACCTGCATGGTTCTCCAATCATTTTGCTTAGAACAGTACGATTGTTATAATCAATATACTGTTGTGTAGATTGTCTTGCTTTTTTATTGATAACAGCCCTCCAACACTCTGGATTTCGCGTTTTTTAATTTTTAATTCGAGATTATCATCTTGTACACCTTCCATAGTGACGAATGACAAATGTGTATTGGGACGAATAGACATGCGTCGTAGCTTTTGTAGAAAACGTGGACATGTCCAGGACTTATCCGGTTTTTCCACAATATCACAATTTCTAATACACATAAAAGCATTATTAGTATGAGGATATGTCCGTTTTCTATACAAAACGGCGCGTCTTCATACTTATAGTGGATTTCTATCAAAATGTTAAAAGTGCCTGCTTATGGACATATCCGCTTTCTTTTCTCACCGATTCAACTATAAAGGTATTCGTTTAATAAGAAACTTCATATACGAAATACAAACTTTATTGATAAAACCATTTTAATTGAGTTGTTTATTTTTTTTTAATAAATTAAAACATTATTATTATAAAAAGACATTTTATTTGAGTTGTACATTACTTTTTCCGTAAGTAAATTTGGACATTATTATTTCTGTTCAACAACTCCATAAAAGTTAACGTATTTCTTTGAAATGTACTAAAACATATCAACAAGATCCTTTTTTTGTTGCTTTAGGTTGTATCAATCTCAAAACATATGATTAACCCCGCAAAAACTGTCAATACCTTTAAAAACCTTGAAAAATATAGGTTTTGGAGGGTTTAAAGGTGTTTCGCCCAATTTTTTAATGTCCTAAAGGATGTAACCTCGGAAACCTTTTTTGGATGGTGCTAGAAAGGTCACCAATGGAGACACTGCGGACGGCAGCCAGATGGTTGGTGGAGAGCGAGTCGTGGGTTCGAAACTAGCTTTTGGAACCAGGAATGGCTCCAACGGACGAAATAAGTAAAGGTGGGACAGGATAAGAGATATTAGAAAAGATATAGAAATAAACAAAAAGATAGACGGGTAAAATTACCAAAAATAAGATAAGATAGAAACAGGGTGCCACCTAACTTTTTGGGTTCAAGGAGAAGATTAAAAAACCTTAGAAAAGAAAAGAGGTAAGGAAAGATATTTAGGTTCTGAGACCAAATCCAAGGAAAGATATCAACAGTTAATTATTAAATAACTTTGGTCAACACACTATATAAACAAATAATAAATATATAAGGTGGACTCCGTCCACCTACTTATCTGCGATACTTAATCAGCCTGATCTTTCTTCTGGTCGAAGGTATAATAATTATTTAATATAATAAACAAACATTCACAGGTATTGTTATATTAGGAAACTTATTAGGAGTTGTGAAATAAAATTCATTGATAAAACAAACCAATATATTCAACACCACTATGATATAGTGAATGTACACACATGTAAAAAAAATGCACCATCAATTATTAAATGGTGGTATAGATATAACAGTTTAGGGTTTAGAGCAATGATAGACCTAGGAGTACCAAATCAGTTGGTAAGTTTAACCAAACTAACCCTTGAAAAAGTTGAATGCAAAGTACGAATCCAGGGGGAACTCTCTGAACCTTTTAAAACAAATAACGGGCTACGTCAGGGAGACCCACTCTCCTGTATACTATTCAATCTAGCTCTGGAAAAAGTAATACGTACGTCACAAATCACAACTACCGGTTCAATATATAACAAATCTGTGCAAATCTTAGCATATGCTGATGATATCAATATTGTTGGGAGAACGGAAAACGCAGCACGAGAGGCGTACGTAGCATTAAAGGAAGCGGCTACAAAAATGGGTTTAATAATAAACACCAACAAAACAAAATACATGAAAATAGGTACGCAACCACAAACACTACGGCCACTTGTTATAGAAAATTACGTCATCGAAGCAGTTAACGAATTTGTATACCTGGGAACGCTCGTCAATACTGAAAATGACACTACCGCAGAGATAAACCGCAGAATTTGCACGGCTAATAGATGCTATTTTGGGCTTAATCTCCTTTTTAAATCTACAGTTATATCAAGAAATACAAAAGTAAAACTCTACAAAACAATAATACGCCCAGTCCTAACATATGGTTCAGAAACCTGGACTTTAACAAAAAGCAATGAAAACATGTTAGGATGTTTCGAAAGAAAAATACTAAGGCGCATCTATGGAGCGGTAAATGAAAATGGTGTCTGGAGAAGACGATACAACTTCGAACTCTATAGGATATACCAGGAACCAGATATCGTAAAACACATAAAGATAGGACGTCTGAGGACGTCAAAGAAGAAGAGGAAGACCCAGAACAAGATTCCTAGATAACATAGACCAAGATATGAGAAATATGGAAATACGTGCTTGGCGGAGGAAGGCGATGGATAGGGACGACTGGAGAAAAATTCTTGGGGAGGCTAGGACCCACACAGGGTTGTAAAGCCAAAATGATGATGATAGATATAACAATAAACAGTATTATAATTAGGAAATACCTTTACAAATACAATAATATAATAAAATCATGCAAAGTTTAAATTGTTAATATGGTATTGTTAATAATAAATTATTTAATAAATATATAAAGAAATAATTAGTTAACAAACATGTTTTATGCGTGTGATTTAATCTATTTCACCCTTATTTATTTCTCCCCAAAATAAAAATGAAGTTAAAGGTATCTCAGTATATTAGGGATACTTTGTTACATAAAGAATGAGGTGCATCAGAATCAGATGTCCTACTAAAACATAAAAGCAACAATCATAAAGATTTTACGTTTATTTTTATGCCATTTTTATATCCAGAAATTCGAGAATAACAATTTAAAAGGCATAAAACGCTGCTAACTTCGATGTATATATTGAGATAAACGCATTGGCCAGAAGCTCTCACACACAGTTTTGAGAAAATGTGTCACTTTACGATCGAACTGTTAATTTTCAATTGGGAGGACTGATAGTGTCGAATCTTAACTACACTGGAAAAACAATTAGATATTTTGGAAGAATCATTAAAATTAATGATGGTTTTATATTTATATGCAGGGTAGGCTTATCTAATTTAATTTCATCTTGAATCATAACAAGAATAATATTTACAAATAGAAAAACTTTTAGTTTTCTACCACACCTCTTTAGTCGCCATCTCCGGCTACAATCCAGCAACGATTTAACGATACTTTGCTTCTAGTTTCTAAAAGGATTTTTGTGATCTCAAACCAGAATAAAAGCGAAACGTTAACGCGGATTGATCGCTGGAGAAATAAGCAACTAGCATCAGGCGACATATTTTGTTGTAATTCGCATACCAAAGCCACAAAAAATCAGTTGTTCAAAATGTCATCTGATGATGAATACAAAGTGATAATGTTGTGACAAATTTTGAGAAGGAAAAGAGAAAGGAACGAACAAATCTCTGTTCTGCAGCAAAGAATATACGACCCTAACTAGATGGTGGTCATTAGGAGTTTCGTACAATTTGTGGAGCAATGTCTCGTACCTTACTGTGTCTTAGCCTGCTATTAAATCAACAAAAGCAACCCCTGTTATAAGTTTTTCTTCGAAGCCCTGTACTATATGTCCTGTTGTCCGAGGACTTGGCCGGTGCAAGATTTACCGGATTTGAATCCTCCTTGTTATGGAATGAAGTGCTTGTCACATTTTTTTTGACGTGACAACGTCTTAAATTAGGTTGTGGCTCGGAGTCATTTAAGAAAAAGTGTAACGCCCGCTCACGTCTGTTACAGTGAGTCACCGAACGAGAGAGAGGCCCGCCGGACCGGTGAATGCCTTGCGTCTCTCTCCCACTCAAACATGATCGGTCCGCTGCGCGCGGCACTAGAGAATTAGGCGCGTTGAATCGCTAAAGTTGAAAATCGTTGAAAGTATCGTCAGCTGTGTCTGTAGTGAAAATGTGGAGTGCTTACAGTGTCCTATTTTAGGGGGAACCACCAGTATCAGATATAATTTTAGGAAATTACCTAGGGACCTATATTCTTTTATAATATTGCTATGGATTTATCCATTTAATATTGAGCAATGATTGTAAACATTCTTTATAGTTTAAACTTCAATGAAAATTATTAACTGTGTCTAAAGACATATATGATATGAGGTATTTTACCCAAGAGTATTAAGTATAATGAATATACATAAAAACATAATTTTGTTTTCTTAGGATTTAACATTTTGTCAGCACATTATCTCAAATTCACACTTAAATCAATATGTTTTTACTATTAGGTCTGTTGAATGTTTGTTCTTTACACAAAATTTAGTCTATACTTCATATTTATTAAAGGCGGTAAAATATACATTACAATTCAGTTGTTTATAAACCACTTTCAAAGCATAAAGAACCTTTTAAGCTTTGTTTATATTATTTTATGTATATTAATTGAGTTAATTGGAGTAGCCCACTTTGATACAAAAATACAGTCAATTTATGGATATTTCAAGGTGACAATCTAAAAAAAGCTGATTTCCTCCCATGCATTTTATTAGAAACACTTGAAATTTAAAAAAAATTTAAAAATCGTAAGATGTAAGACCTTAATCGTGAGATCGTGAGATTTGTCTTCAATTCGTGAGTAGATTCGTCATTTACAACAACTACAACAATAAAGGTAAATAATTGTACACTAATATTTCATTATCGTAAACTATGATTGATTGATTAATTGTTAGATTGACACAAAAGTTGAGAAACTGAGTTTATAGCGGCAATTCCTTGTTCCTATTGTGCAATTTAATAATATTCATATCAATAAATATTCTACCGAGAAAAAGACGTTGTCACGTAAAATCTTCGCCCGTAAAACCGACTTTACAGGCAACCGATTTTTTTTTCTATTCTGGCCAGGATAAGTCTCTCGTATAGTTTGAAAAAAAGTGACACAGTGACAAAAGTAACACAGTGACAAAGTGACACAGGTAAATGGCTACTCTGAGTTTCTGCGCCCTTCGCTGGGTTTAACAAAAACATTATTTTACATTTTTTCCATGATTTTGGAAAGGAACAATTTTAAAACTCACACTAAAAGATAATAAATATATAAGCTGGAGTAGAAGAATAACCAGAACGGAAGGCGTCAGCAAAAACCATGATACAAATAATGAAGATAAACCATATATGCAGCAGAGATGGATAATATAAAATGAGCAAAAAAAGCATATTGTGGAAACCGTAGGGAGCAAAAACAAAACGAATCCGACCAATAAGCAGATAGTACGATGATATCAGGAAACAATTGACAAAAATAGATTATCAAGTATGGTGCGCAGACTTGAACTCTTACCAAATATTTATGTTAAGCAAGTTATGTGAAACAGAAATACAACATTTTCCAATTGAGCTTAAAAATTATAGATATGGGAGAAATGACACCTGACACCCTATTCATGTTAGCAGCCAATAGTATTTTCTGAACCAACCTAATACCAAGAATTCGTATAGCATGTAGCTATTTTTGTAGAAGTTGAAGATATTTTTGAGGATATAAAAAAATATCGTTGTTTTTAAGTAGACTAACTTTTTGTCTTTGAATTTCTGCTTAAATTTTGTCGTCAAAATTCATATATACATCTCAATGTATATATGAATTTTAACGACAAAGTTTATATATATAAACTTTGAATTTTTAATTTAAAGTTTAAATATTGTTTAACAAGTTATCCGAGAAGATTAATTACACCTCATTACAGTAAGACCCCTCATTTTTATGGAGTACCAAAAGTTCATAAAACGAATATACCCCTTTAGCAAATTTGTAGTATCATGAATTCTCCTTGCAGTGAACTATAAAAAATTTTTATTAAATATTATACAATCATTTGCAAATAAAAATGACACATTTATAAAAAATACACAACATTTTTTAAATAAATTATCCAATATTGAATATAATTCAAATAATACTTTGGTAAGTTTTGACATAAATAGTTTATTTACGAATGTGCCATTAGATAAGACTTTAAATATAGTCAAGACAAAATTAGAGAGTGATGACACATTGGCAACTAGAACAGGACTAAACATATCAGCTATAATGGAGTTATTAACATGATGTACTGATAATACATATTTTCAATTAAATAATGAATTCTATAAACAAAATTTTGGTTGGTCTAGCAATGGGCTCTAGTTTATCTCCATTATTAGCCGATATATTTATGGAAGATTTTGAAACAAATATTATTTCTAAACAAAATTTAAAACCCACAGTATGCTGGAGATATGTAGACGATGCATGGCCATATCTGAATATGGCCTCATGAATCAAAATTGTTGGACACATTCCTGAATGATATAAACGATTAAGAAGAGACAATAACATTTACCATGGAAAAGGAATATAATAACACACTACCTTTCCTGGATATTTTAATCTCTAAGAACGATACTGGGTATGAGACTCAGGTGTATAGAAAACCAACACATACCAACAGATATTTAAATTTCAAATCAAATCACAATATTAATATTAAAAAGGGAATCATTAAATCCTTATACGATAGAGCCAAAGTTACTTGTTCTAACGAAAATTCGAAACTTAGAACGAGATCCTAAAGCATACAAAAGGAATAATACGAGGAAAATAACAGTAGCATACATAAAAGGATTATCAGAAAAACTTAAAAGGATAGGAAATAAATTCAACATTTCAACAACATTCAAAACAACAAACACATTTAGATCTATTTTGTCTAAAACCAAACCTAACAATGAACAAGAAAGGACAAAGAATTGCATGTATAAAATACCTTGTGAATGCGATCAGTTTTATATAGGTGAAACATCAAGGCCATTAAATGTTAGAATAAGTGAACATCAATCTTATATTCAAAATGGAGAATTTGATAGATCTCAAATATGTAAACACGCATGGGATAATGAACATAGGATTCAATGGAATGATTCAAATATAGTCCTAAAAGAATCGGATGGTAAAAAGAGAAAAATCAAAGAAGCGGCTCTAATTATGCTAAATGAGACCAATTGTGTCGCAAATTCCTCGGCAGAATGTAGTAGGATCTGGTTACCCATATTAAAAAAGGAAGTTATTAAAAGGAAAATACCAGTATTAGTAAGTCGGTAACATATAGAGGATACATCATTTATTTTTTTTCAATAACAAACATATAAAATCAGAATTTGGTGTTTATTGAAAGTAAACTAAATGCACGACCAAATACTTACCATGTCGGGATAGTATTATGAGGTTTTTTTCCTGGTTTTTCCCTCATAATTTACTATGGAATCACTAACAGGAAATTTTTACTGTCATCATGGCATGTGTTTGTTTTTTTAAAGACGAATTACATGCTATGATTTGTTCTGGCGGATATTCTCAAGTTAAAGTTGATTTCATGTAATCGAATGAACTATCTTACAAGTAAAGTCGTCCCAGGAACGCAACTCAACAATATTGACAATAGCATTTTAAAGTCGTCTACTTAAAAATGTATAATTTATGTCTGAATTATCAATATAAATGAAGCAGATAAAATTAAATTATTAGAAGAATTTTTTACCAAGTAACAAAAAAACAAAATTTGTTTAATTTACTAATGTTTTTATTTTGAGCACGATTTCCGAAGTGGAAATTGAAACGTCAATAAACGTACTTTAACCTTTAATTGTGGCTTATTCCCATTTAAATAGTAATTACATCTCAATGGTTTCAAATCTTTTTTTATAAATTCACATATATTCCTCTAATGCACCTTTAAAATCAACACACTAAAAATAAAAATATCTACGATATACTCTTCATGTTTATGTATGTATGTATATTGTGAATGGGTGGTATTAAGAGATAATAGAATCTCTAACCTCCTGATGTGAAAGGGACTACAAATTCTGCATTATGTTATTTTCGCTTAAGTGGCAAATACTTTCTATATCCTTTTGTGAATTTCCAACAAAAGAGCAAACCATATTGTACAATTAACTTTTTAACAGAGGAAGATTGGCGACCCGCTGGGCATCAAATTGGGCAGTACCGAGAAGGATCGATGCCCTTTTATTTCCAGGTAAACCACTGAAGTTGTCGAAAATATTTGCTATATAGGTTAAAATTAAATTTAGTGTCTTACTATTTAGGATTTTTGCATACTTTACTAATTCAAACCTTATACATGTACTAATCCTTACATGAAATTTTTAAATTTATGTTTAATAATTCAACAGTGCTTTCTGCTTTTTGAATACAATTACCAACATCCTTTAACGTTTCGCGTCATCTAGCAGACATAAGCTTCCCATATTGCGCAAGTTGTATCAAATTAATCTCAAATAAATTAAATCCAAATCTTCATTTTGTCTTTTTATTAACTTCTTTTCTATTATTATTCGAATTCATATCCTTTTTTGTTTTATTCTCATTGCAAGTTATGCCAGTACTCCTCACCTTTTTTGTGTTATTTACTCGTATTAATTATTTGTTTCTTTTTATTATAAAAATGTTCTAAACATTTTGGCATTCCGATTCTCAGATAGCTATAGATTTCTTCATGGTTGTGTTAGCTGTTGCTCTCGCAATCAGGGTCTTCTGACATTACAGCCACAAAATGGATACATTTTTGCTATATTTTAACTCAAGTAGCTATCCTTGTGTTCTGTTTTTGAATTTTTATTTACCCAGATCTCTGAGGGTGTGGGGTTGTGTTAAAATAAGATCCTCTTCATACCGATTCCATACATCGAACGATTCACGAATTGTGCTCTAGCACCATATATTTTGGCCATTCAATTCATCAAAACGATAGCAAAGCTTTTGCTGAAATTGCAAATCCTAAATAGCTCAAGAAACAGAAAGCGATTTCACTAAATCGTATTCTCTGATGATGCAGAGTTATGCTGAAATAACTTTATAAGATCCTATTGATACCGATTCATATACGCATAAGATTTTTATTGAATATTATACGTATTTAAGGAGCTTTTTATTTATCACCCTGTAGTTTCATCATATAACCTTCAAAATGAGCGGCTTAATTACTTTTAGCAGCAACATCCATTGATTAATGGAGGCACATGTGCCTCTTTCCACTACAATTATAATCCCCCGAAGGGGTGCGGTTCGGTGAGACGAAGGAAGGAATTGGATCACTGACTGGTCCTGAGTTTCGAATCGCTCTACCCATGTTTGCATATCTTAATGCTTGTTTTCACTATTTTAATCGTTAAACGGCCAACTGAGCAAGAGGGTAGAGAAATATTTATGCAGGAGCGGCGTAACCAATATTTTGATTAACATTATGATTTATATATAAAAAATACAGAGAAAAGTTAAAATTCAGAATTATTTAATTCAGAATTTATGTAATTTTTTAAAAGGCTAAAAATCATCAACATATTGCTCATAATAACAATAAAAAATTACTATTCAAGACAAAGTTGCCAATATTATTAATATAGCAGTTAAAAAAAATTGTTGAGAGGTGACTCCCCTGAGGATCCCCTGAGATAACATCCAAAGGTTTTAAAGAACACTATTTATGTTAACAATTTGGTGACGATTTGATAAAAAGCTTGAAATCCAACTTAACAATGAACCAAATACTCTCAAAGACGATAACTTATTTATCAACTTAGAATGATTTACTGTGTAAAATGTCTTAGAGAAGTTGATGTAAATAGCATGTACTTCACTTCTATCCTCCAAGGTATCGGTCACAAATTTTAAGTAAGTACATAGTACAAGCACTTCTTCAACTTCTCACTTGATGTTTGTCCGTTGGTTCTGGCCATTCCTTAATGGAATCGATTTTCCCCTTATCCACGGCCACTCCTTCTTTACTGACTATATGACCCAGTTAATTGACTTTACCTTGAAATAGCTGGCACTTTTTGGGGTTTGACATCAATTGGGTAGCTTTAAGTCGATTAAAAACGTTTTTGAGAGAACTTTACTAAAATATCCAAGGACTCTTTCCTGTCCTCCTTGAATCTGAGACAGCACTCGTCCAATTTCCACATTACTTGCATCTGTATCTAAGATGAACTCTCCTTCTGGCAGTAGATACAATAAAATTGGTGCTGTGATTAAATGCTTTTTTAAGGTCTCAAAGGCATTTTGGCAGTCTGTATCTCAGCGGTATTCTCTTGTTTCCTCTGTAAGTCGCGTTAATGGTTTAGCGATATCTGCAAACTTCTTAATAAACCTCCGGTAGTAAGTACATAATCCCAGAAAACTTCTCACTTGGTGTTTGTCAGTTGGTTTTGGCCATTCCTTAATGGAATCGATTTTTCGCTTATCCACGGCCACTCCTTCTTTACTGACTATATGACCCAGATAATTGACTTTACCTTGAAATAGCTTTCACTTCTTGGGGTTTAGCATCAATTGGGCAGCTTTAAGTCGATTAAAAACGTTTTCTAAATTCTTCAGATGGTCTTCAAATGTCTCCACCAAGACGATTATGTCATCAAGATGAATCAGGCATGTTTTCCAAGATAACCCTCTCAACACATTTTCCATAAGCCTCTCAAATGACGCAGGAGCATTACAGAGTTCAAATGGCATAACGTTGAATTGCCATAATCCAGATCCTGTGATAAAGGCTGTCTTTTCTTTATCTACTGGGTCCATTTCTACCTGCCAGTATCCAGACTTCAAATCCACAGTAGATAACAATTTACTTCCAGCCAATGTGTCCAATGTGTCGTCGATCCGAGTCACATGATAACTATCTTTCTTGGTAACGTTGTTCAGCAAACGGTAATCCACACAGAACCTCGTCGTTCCGTCTTTCTTCTTAACCAGGACCACCGGAGAGACCCATGGGCTCGTAGACGGTTCTATCATCCCATCTTTCTTCATTTCCTGAACAATCGTTTCAGCTTCTTCTCTTTTAGCCTGTGGTAATCGTCGAGCTGTTTGACGAATTGGCTGACCGGTACACAAGTTCCTACTTTTGTCTCTTTCTTTATCGTCACTGGGTAGTCATTGACATTGATAAGTCTCACAGGTATTTATTTAGCTGAAGTCACCAATTCCTTTCCAATTATGATTCTTCGGCAAACCTCGTCGTCACGGTTCCAAGGCTCCATCTTACAGGTGTCCCTTCGTCCACAATTCCCTGTAACCGCGCTACTATGATCGTTTTACTTCTCGCAGGCACGACTCTATCTTCTTTAACGGCTGCTTACCCAGTGTTGTCATCATGTGAATGAAGAAATACCTCCTCGTTACCAACTTTGATTACCTTATTCTTAAAATCTAATTAGAATCCATGTATATTCATTACGTTCATTATTAATATAACATTCTCTTCAAAGTCAGCAACTATAACAGTATGGGCGAACTTTTCTACTCCAATTCCTAATTCTACCTGGATTTTCACCTGTGTTGGTTTTCCAGGTTTTTCAGAGTGGCGAACTTACTAGAATAGAATAGAATTAGAAATAATATGTTTACAGTTTTATCAGTCATAATATTTATCGTAACCATATTATTAAACCTTGTTATTAGGTAATGAGATTTCAAATACTTTACTAAATAAAAAGCGTTTTGAAATTTCTCTATAGTTTCTAACATCTGTCTATTTACCAGTCTTAAAGATAGGAGTAACATAACTTCTCTTCCAAGCTTCTGGGAAAATTCCTGAGCTAAGAGATAAATTAAAGATCTTTGGTAGAATTGGCGATATAACGAATATAGTATTATATAAGAAATCTCTTTGAATACGATCTGGACCAGGTTTCCATTTAACATTTATGTTTTCCAAACAGTTGAACACATTAACTAAATCAATACAAAATATATTCCCAAGTTGACAGCATAATTATATTTAGACCAATATTTTTTTCACAGACGTAACTCCACAACTTTAAACTGTCATTGAGGATTGAATTCAATGTTCTGAATGTGTTGATTTTTGTTGGTAACGAAAATTATTTTGCAATTGTTTCTTAAACAAAAGAATTTATCATAGTCATTTATAGAGCCAGAGCACTTAAGAGACGTATGGGCTTTTTTTTCCAATTATCAGTTTTCGAAGTTCAGGTCATTACCGTAAATTTATTCATTTATTTTTTATTTATTTAGTCATTATAGTTTCAGGTTATTACCGTAAATCATAAAACAGTTCAGAAGTTAGGTCATAAACTAATAAATAATATTAACCATAAATTTCAGATCTCTGGTTCAATTTCCTCCACTGTCCTCCTGCTCATTTTTCTTCATCGCCCCAGAAATCAGACAGTGTACTTTTCAACATTCATTTTTTCCTCTCAACATTATGTTTACTATGTTTCTTTCATCCAGTCCAAAACCCATTCGCCTCTCGAAATCACCCCTCTCATTTGCCCATCTCTGGCAGTTAAAAATGTGGGCGGAAGCGTCCGGTACCCGAAACAGTACAGTCTGCCGAGGCAGATTTGCCTATTCTATTTGTAAAGGTGCCAAAACTACCATGTCCGGTCAGAAACTGAGTCAGGAAGTAGTGTAGTTTCCTGAACTTACATTCCCACTACGGCGTCAGATCGGGAATAAGCTCCTTTGTCCACCTTGCCTTTCCGCTGTCATTCGCCCATTCTCTCTGCCACTCTACTATCATTCTTTCTCTCGCAATCTCATCTATATTTACATCCATCCTTCTCGCATACACCCTTGCTCGCTATTTGCATAACAGAACGATCGGTATTACTGCTACAATGACATATAGAGCCTCATTTGAAACCGTCCTATATGCGCTACATACCCTGAGGAGCATTCGCCTTTGCGAAGTCTTCATTAGCTTAGCTTATTTCGGAGTATTCAGAGCAACCTATCTCTTTGTATCCTGAGTAACTAAAGAGGTTACTTCTGTGACCGCATCTATAGTGGACCTTTTGGCCCTAAAACCATATTAGCGGTAGCTCCCCGCATGCTTTTCTCCTAGCTCTCGCTCAAGGCGGGCTTACAAGCGGGCGCCCTTCGAACTAGAAGGCAAATTGGCCAAAATCTCACCTCTTCCGTTTCAGCTCTACCTTTCGGGATAAGGACAACCTTAGCTTCTTTCAACATTGTTGGAAACTGCTGTTGTTCAAGCAGTTTGTTTAGCAATCTTAGGAAAACCTGCGGGTATCTTAGTGCGGCGAGTTTTATTGTCTTCGGCATGACTCCATCTATGCCAGGCACCTTTCGGATCTTCATTCGTCCAACAGCCTCTCCGAGTTCCAACTCAGTAAAAGGTTAAATATCATAAAATCATCAATGGCTATATCTACATTGTTCACATCTAAGATGGTGTCCCATGAGAGACTAGCTAGACAAAAAGAAGTCCCTGTATGGTGCCTGTTTACAGTTATAACATTCATAGTCATAGTCATAATCATGACATACAGAAAGCTGGACGCATACTCTGACCACTTTATGGTAGGAGCGAGAATGACACAGATTATACCAGCTCTAAACTTAAACGTAGGAAACGAAGAATGAATAGGGCTACAAGGTTAATGACATAAAATGAAAAACGAAATTATGAACAAGCATTCAACGAGAAAATGGTCAAAACCAAAAAAGAAGAAGAGAATCCAGAACAAATATGGGGAAGAATTAAGAGAGTTATGGTAAAATCAGCCAAAAACAGTAGAGGAGAAATTAAAAAAAATGAAAAACACATGGTTCAATGAAAAATGGAGAAAAAAATCCCAAAAAAAAAGTTTTGGGAAGGAAAAATAGATGAAGACTAAGGTAGACCCGGTGGAAGACGCTTAAACAGGGCCTGGTTGTAAAGAAAATTGATATTGGTAAAATCCAAGATAGAACTTTGTGGAGACATGTTATTAGAGAATCTGGCCCCGCTTAAGGATAAAGGCAAAGATAGAATGATGAGTCGATCTTGCCTATTTCTCTTCTGGCATCCTGTCAACATGGTCGTTAGAAAATCACTTGTACCCTTTAGTATCTGATGCCCTTATCTTATCTGATATTCTGATGTTCTTAGTATCTTTATCTTGGTCCTCTTAGATATTTTTTTTATTGTTGATAATTAAACTCTGAGTTTCGAGGCATGGGCCTTAAGCATGTTTTGTATATTCTGCCGTTGACCTCTGCACCTCACCTTTTTTTTTCAAATGATGGCTCCTGAGCATCCGCTGACTATTGATGATTTTATCACTTGTGTTCGTACCCCTTTGACCAAATATCAATCACTTGATGCTGTCACTTATACGTAATTATGTTTTGACATCAAATAAAAAAAGAAATTCTACAGTATATCGTGGAGAGGTTGGATACAGGCATGGAGAGCATACTCTCTGTCTGAGGCAGCACACCGCGCACAGGAGAGATAAGAATGGATAGCAACCATTTGTCGAATACCATAATGTCACCACATCCTTACGAAGGATAAAGGATAGAGGAGGACGACAGTATATCGTAGAATAGAATCTAATAAGTAATACGACCATTATTTTAAAATTTCCGCAAAAAAATATGGTTTTTTAATCAATTTTAATATTCTAAGATGTATTAGATCATATAATATTAGAAACAACTGCAATATTTATTATTTTTTGATTATTTTTGATATAGACATATAAACAGACACTGAACTTCAATCGGTCGCATTAAAGAGCATGAAGGATAGAAAAAGAAAACAAGTAACCCCAAACAGTATTATAATTTTACTAATTTTAATTACAGAAACAAAAATTAATGTTCTTATAATGTTTATGTACTGATGTAAAATAACTAATTGAAAATGTAATACGATCCTGTGAGTTCAATTGAAGCAAACACATCCCTTTAATATTTCAAGTATTCTAATAGGATATGTGTAAAACGTTATCAGTATGTTTGCATAGGGTCGTGTTATTGGAAAATTATGCGAAAGCTAATCTTCATTCAACCCTAAGAACAATTTATCATGCATTGTGACAGAATACTTGTATTTGAATATTGCAGTATTCAAATGAAAGTAATTTTTACTTCTTTATTTAAATTTGGTTTTATTCTCGCGTTTTTAAAGCAATATGTACGAAAGGTTTAATGTGCAATGCAAAAGGATAACGTGAGAGGTCACTGATGGATGGTATGGTAATATTAGTGGAAGAAAGATCTGGAATTATAGATAGGCAGATGACATAAACATCCTCGCAATACCTGAATTTAAATTAGCAAACTAAACAAAGTAGAAATGATTGAAACTATCAGTACAAAGGCAGGTCTCAAAATAAAAAGAAGAATAATAAAGATTATGGTAATAGAAAAGGTGAATAACAAATAGAAAATATCTAAACAATATTAAGTTAATTGGTGTATTCCAAACTCATCAGTTTTATCGGATACACAAAAGAAATCAAACTGTTGAGATCTTTTCATAAAATGGAAGGGATAACTAGTGTAGATAATACGACGTATCATGCCTTCAGCAAAACCTTTAGCTTAACGTAATTGAGCCGAATTTTAAGAAATGATGTTTCTGCAGATGCAGCTGAGCATCCAGCTGTGGGCTACATCAACGATCTGGCGGTCGTGGTCACAGAGGATGAACTGAAACGTACGCTGAATGAAGTCAGTTAGTAGGTTACTATGTGTATGTATAAGCAGGGATTTTATATAGCAGAAAATAGAAGCAGTTTTCTTAGTAGGATATAGAAAACAGAGAATCAGAGCCTACAGGGGGTTCAGCTTGTGACGGATGAGAGTGTGCTTTATTGGGTGGTAATTCTGTGCTCTTAAATAAACCGCAGATATGGGTTGAGGTTTCTGAGATTGAGCAGTACACCTCCAAAATAAGAGTGATTTTTTAGTACCTTTAAAAATGAAGACACTTCTCAGGGTTTGTAGAGTAACGAAAGGAGAATAAAACCATTTGAGAAAGAGATGTGGAGTAGTCAATGAATGATGAAGGAGATAGATGAAAAAGAGGATACATTCTGGCTGACTGACGGGATATGTGAGACTAGTTAAGGTTAGGGGATGTGCTCGTTGAAGTGATAGTTTGTAGCGAGAAGGATTGAAGCCTAGTGAATGGTATATTACTGTGATGAAAAAAAATGGATAATGAAGAGGGAGAAAAAAACTAAGCAAGAATATTGTCTTAGAATGAAATACAATTAAAAAGTAGCGTGGATACAATGAAGAATGGATGGAGTGGAAGCAGCATGATAAAATACTACTTAGTGATTCTTTGTGAGTTCCAATTAGACGATGTAGAGAAACTTGTCATAATAAATATTTAAACTTTTAGAATATGGGGTTTTTAGATATGTCCAATTACTGTACAAGATTTAGAGCCTCCAACAACTTTCTCTCAATATAACTTCCAACCAGAATTCTCTCAATATAAGATTATACTACCATTCCTCTGGTATTTGTTCTTCTTGCCAGACTTTGAATAGTATGCTGTGAATTTGGTGCATAATGCTGATACCTCCATGTTTGATGAGCTCTACAGGGATAAAGTCCACTCCTGGGGACTTGTTATTTTTGAGGAGTGTAATTGCCATTCTCACTTCCAATGTTGAAGGAGGTTCTACGTGATTTTTGGCCTTTGGGTAACGCATCATTTTCCACTTCGATACCAAGTAGTTCTTTAAAGTGTTTAACCCATAGGCTTTATACTGCGTCACTGGTAATAACTATGAAATCCATTTAATAGATTTAAATTGTTGTAGAACTTTTATTTTTTTTTTCTTCTTCTGCTTCTTCTTCTTCTTCTTCGTATGATACACCTTAAGGCTGGTTGTGTTCGGTCTGATTTTTGTAGGACCGACATACGTTTCAGAGACAAGACCCAAATAAATTGTTTCTTTGTCAAGGGTTACCTGCAGTTCTTGTTGATGATAAAGCAACCCAGTGGCATTCTTTTTCTTCTTCTACGGCACTACATCCCAAATTGAGCCTTGGCCTCCTTTATTTTTTGCCGCCACCCTTGCTTGTCTGTGGCTGATCTTCTCCATAAAGGGATTCCTCAAACGGCTTGTGCATCGCTGTTTACTGTGTCTTCCCAACGCTTTCTTGGCTTTCCAACCGGTTTCTTTCCCTGCATTCTAGCATTCAGTGCTCTTTTTGGTAGCCTATCCTCTCCCATTTTTATCAAATGTCCAGCCCATTGCAATATTTGTGTTCTAATGAAGTCTAACAGTGTTACTTCCTTATAAAGTTGATAAAGCTCGTTGTTGTATCGACTTCTGAAGATTCAGTTTTCCCTCACAGGTATTCTCCTCAGTACTTTCCTTTCAAATGTGTCGAGTTTGCTTTTGGATGTTTTTTCAGGACCCATGCTTCACTGCCATGCTATTGGTCGAATTAAGGTTTTATAGATTTTATAATCATCTTTGTATTTCGGTGGACATTTTTAGACCAAATATATGGGAGAGAGCAAAATAAGCTCTATTTGCCTGCGTTATTCTCTTCCGTATTTCTCCATCTTCTAATCGGTCGGCAAATATTTCATCTCCCAGGTATGTAAACTTTCCAGTCGTTTCAATATCATCTTCATGTATAATGTTTTGTGGTACTTTATTTCTTCTCGTCTATATCATTATTTTTGTTTTTCTGTGTTAATTTCCAGAGGGTGATTTGTAGTCATACACATGCCTGAGTTTCATCCATTGTGGCTTTAATGAGTCTAATTAGCTTGTGTGGCATTGCCAATTCAGGCAATATACTATAGAGTTTGTTCCTTTTGGATGAGTCGTATGCCTGTTTGAAGTCTACAAACACGTTGTGAACACCAATGTCATGTTCCCATGATTTACTCAAGATCTGTTTGACTGTAAAGATTTGATCTAGTGTCGATCTTCTCCGTCGGAAGCCCGTCTGATACTCTCCAATAATATTTTCTGCTAATGGTTATAGCCGCTGGTTTATAATATACGTGAGGACTGGAGTTTGTCTTCTTTTTTATAGATCGGGCATACTATACTTTTCTTCCAGTCGTCGAGTATTTTCTCTTCTTGGCCATATGTCTTTGATGAGCGCGTGGATATGACTTGCTAGGTGGTCGCCACCTACCTTATACAATTCTGCTGGTATTTCGTCAACTCCCGGGGCTTTTTCTTTTTGTTTTTCTGGGCTTTAATAGCTTCGAGAACTTCCTTTATGGTTGGAGCTTCTACTGCGGATACCCAGTGGCATTTCATGCGACAATGTTAAGGTCACTCGCCATTTCTTATCTTAGTAATAACACCTTTAACTTTATATTCCAGGCAAGTGAACCTTTCGTTTAATTTTTTTTTTTAATTCCTGTAATATCATCGCTATATTATTCTCCTGTAAGTTTTCGTCAACTTCTGGTATAACCAGAAGTCTCATGAGGCTGTAAATATTTTAGACTAATTGGGTATATCCAAAAACCCATTATCCTTAAACTTTCAGCTATTAATTCTGCCGAGTTTCTCTAAAACATGTAATTATTGTAACTCCCAGAGAATCACCCTGTATAACTTATTTTACTATATACTTACTTTGAATTAGTTTGCAAATTTATTTTTCGATAAATACTCTTAATTTTAAAATTTTTAGTAACACCAAGTCTGCATTTGAATTCATCAAAAATTTTAAATTATTCAATGATTTAAATCAGTGAAATATTTTTGTATAGTAGTTTTACAACGAATACCTTAAATCACATGAATTCAGTTGGTATATTATCCGCCTTTCTATATCTTACTACTTTTAAACATAGTAATAAATAAGGATAAGCATATACGTAAATAAACGAAGAAAAGAGCTATTAGTAGTAACACAGGGGGCAATTTAGCGCGTTGTGAACCATTAAAAGTGGCAGTAAAAATACACAAGTCTACCAAAATATTGGTTCACACCTTGCATTGCTTGGATTCTTCCAAAAATGTTTGTTTTTGGAATACGATTTATATATCGTTTGTGCCAATAAATTGACAATTGGATATACCGTAAATTTCTGATTGTTGCCTTACACTGTTTATATTTCTAATTTATGCTCTTACATAATTTTTATTGAACCATATTTTTCGAATTATTGCTTCAGATTGTTTTAATGTCTTCGTCGTTCGATCGCCATGAGTAAATATTTTTATTTGTACGCTTCATTTTGTTTTGTAAAGCATAAACGATGAATTGAAATATGAACGTAGCCAGAAACAAGTCAGTTTAACTAAGCAATAAAATATATGGCCATACACAATGCCTTTTTTGTCTGGTTCTATATATATATATATATATATATATATATATATATATATATATATATATATATATATATATATATATATATATATATATATTAGAAGTGATTATTTCTTGAAATGTATTACATTAATAAAAATAAAAACACTTTAAATTATAAAACGGACACTGGACAGTTAAGTAACATATATTGTAACATATTGAACAAAATTTATAAATATTAAAAATAGCCAACATTCATTTTAATAACAACTAACCTTAATAATTCATCAAATAAATATTATTTTTCTAACTTTTCTTTTATTGTTATTTTTATTTTTACATTTGAAATAATTTTAATTTTTTATCGTATAGCTGTAACGAACGTGCTTAAGACAATTTAATCTTCACATTCAATATTTCAAATACTTCAATGTCAGTTTTTATTTACAAAATCTTTTAAATTCTGTAAGTGTTTTAAAATGTATTTGTACGCCATTTTTTGTAATGTTCAAATTGTTTTTAGTTTACTCCTGAGGAAGCTTTTAAATAAATAGCGAAATATTGAGTAATTTAGAAAAAAGAAAGATTTTTACTATAGAAAACTATACCCGATAATTTGAACTTATATATATATATATATATATATATATATATATATATATATACATATATATATATGTATATATATATATATATGTATATATATATATATATATATATATATATATATTATAGTTTTGAGTTTCTTGAACCATACTATATTTAATATAAAATTAGTTTTTCTTGGGTTTAGGTTCAATCAATTATATTAGATGTGGAACTAGATTTTATTTTCCATAAAAATCAACGTTTCGGCAGCAAACCCTTGCCTTTGTCAAGATTCTAAAATCTGTCTGTATTCTGGGTCTGTTAGTTGTGACCAACTGCAATAAAAAAGCAAAAAATGCCCTTCTAAGAATGCATATCCCGAACATCTAATCAAAACTATTTTCAAATCTAGACTGAATAAATTTTACAACAATACAATTAACAATAAACCCAGCAGTATCAAAACTACTTATACAGCTCTTCCATATATAAAAGGTTTATCAGAACAATTTACAAATCTTTTAGCCAAACATAACATCATAGTGGCCCACAAAGGCAACAACCTTTTAAACAAATGTTTCACTAAACTAAAAACACAAACTCCAAAACTCAAAAAATCACATGTTGTTTACGAGATACCATGTATTAACTGTGAAGGTGTCTATATATCGGGCAAACCAGTCAACTGCTTCAATCCAGAATTCGTTCTCACAAATATGACAAGAACAATGTCACTGCGCTCACAAAACATGACAATGAGAAGAAGCATAAATTTGACTTCGAAAACACTAAAATTTTAAAACCGAACAAAACAAAAATAAGAGGGAGATACACGATTCAATAGAAATAAAAAGTAATTCCAATGCAATAAATGACAAAAAAGATACACAAAACCTAAATAAAATATATTTCAATCTGATTTAAATAATAATAAATATAACACCATAAAAAGCTCTTAAAGTCATAACATATGTCCACTTTACCTTTTTCAAAAACATCAATGATACGCCCATATAAAAATAATTACACACTAATGACAGTAAACCATGAGATATCAGATATCAACTTTTATTTGTCACTTCATTAAGGTCAGTGTCCGTTTTTACGTTTTGGTAAGTTCTAGCAAAAGCTGCTATATGATAAATATATATGACCTAGGAGGACAAATTCGTTAAACTTCTTGTGCTCGAATCGGTATCAATAAAGTGTTATGAATCATTTCGGCCTATCCCAGCCTCATCAGACACTTGGGCTGATACAAATTCAAACTCGAAAAGTCCAACGAATGTCTCCTAAAACTTCACGATTACAGTGGTTAGCGTACAGAGGCGCCACCTGCTTTGGCAGCCGTGAACGAAAACGATATAATAATATCGTTTTCTGTCCTCTGGGCTAAGTGAAAGTTAATATGGCGAAAAATGTTAGTTTTGGAATAACAACGTGATTTTTATTCATTAATTCGGGAAGAGGATTGGTCGAAAGAAAGAGTGAGAAAGTTATGTTTTTTATTGGAGTGAGTTGATTGGTCAAGAAAGAGATTTTAGGAAATATGAAAGAAAACGAGAGTAATATATTACGAAAGTAATATATTACTATAATAATAATACGAAAGTAATATAATAATTTAATATTCATATTTTTCAAATATGAATATTAATATATAGTCAAAAATTTATTCACATTCAAAAAGAGACCGGTTTTGGTTAACGAAAAATTTCCGGAAAATTTGAAGCTAATCCATTACCAATGTCAAGAGTTTGGAGGAAGTGGTCCAATGATGAGACTTATCGGTGTGGTGGAAGTTCTGGACGTCCTAGAATATTATAAGGCTGCGGTTTGCGCTATCTTAAACTTCTTGCTCTCAGAAATAGACGGGAGAGTGTACATCAAGTAAGATATTCTTTAATTGCAGCTACAGGAAGGATAGTCTCAAGAAGAACAGTTAATCAAAGATTAGTTGGAGTGGGCTGAAAACTTACCGTCCTCTTTTGGTGTTACCTACCTTTGACTCTAAGAAGAAGAAAAAGATAAAACGTTAAAAAAGGATATAAGACAAAATATGTATCAATTGATGACCGAGACCTCCTTATTATCAAAAATTTGTATTGGCATCAATGTGCAAACATACGAGCTGGGCACAACACGACGGACGCAGTGAAAATACGACGTGGAGTGAGGCAAGGATGTATTATATCGCCTCTACTTTTTAATATCTACTCCGAATTTATTTTCAAAGAAGCCTTAGTTGAAGATACAGGCATTAAAGTCAACGGAATTAATGTCAATGGACATCAGAGCGTATGGAATAAAGTTAGAAAGAGTCCACAATATTACCTACTTGGGTGCAAACGTTAACGATAACTGGGATATAAATAAAGAAATAAAAATACTCATTGAAAAAGCCAGAGCAGCCTTATATAAATTAAAGAAAATTCTAATTAATAGAGATATTACGTTAAACCTTAATATCAGATTAATACGCTACTACATATTCTTCACATTGCTGTATGGTATGGAGAGCTGAACCCTTACAAAGACATTAATGAAAAAATTAGAGTCCTTTGAGATGTGGATTTATCGACGAGTATTGCGGATAAGTTGGGTTGATCAAATAAGAAATGAAATAGTTTTACATCGAATGAAAAAGAGCACAGAAATAACAAAAACGATAAAAATTCGAAAGTTACAATATTTCGGTAATGTAATGAGACATCCAGAGATGTATAACCTTCTACACCTCATAATACAGGGTAAGATCGCCGGAAGGAGAGGCCCAGGCCGACGAAGAATATCCTGGCTTCTAAATCTCCGAGAATGGTATCAATACGATCGCCAACGTTCGGACAGGGTACTGAAAGAAGAAGAATGTATCAATATTTATATATTTTTAACAAAACCTCGAAAATGAAAAATTATTTTCTAGTACCCGGTTTAAAAAACATTAATAATTAAAAACGAGTTTAGATTGCAGCCATTGTTACCAACATCTTAGATATTCTGCTGGTAGAATATTTTTTGTAACATTAAATTATTCAGCAACAGGTATAGAAATGGAGTTTATATTACATCGAATTCGATAGTTTTCAATTATTAATTTATCATCTTGCAATTCATGAACACGCAAAAGACAAAATGCACTTCAATAGTTCTAATGCATCGTACATAATTCATGTAGCTACCGACCCGTAGTTAGAATTACAATGCAAAAGTGGATAAAGTATGTATGCAATGGGCGAGTAGACACTGCCGACAAGGGGATTGGAGGCCCCTTGCCCATTCGGACCGTGTCCGTCGTAAACTAGAGACATTACGAGACTTCGGGGAGCTACAACCTCTAATATCCTTGTTCGAGCAGTGTTAACGTGAGAGGATTACCACACTTCCGAAACGTCCTATAAAACGAGCTTCAAATATCGGGGTGGACCTTTACAAGAATGTCTCAAGTCATTCAATAATGGCTTAGTGTGACAACTCTTTTATAATTATCCTAACTGTTCATTTTATCAAGATGCATCCTGACATGCAAAAAAGACACGGTTTTTACAATTTTCTACTGTCTATTTACGCCAACATTCGAAAAGCACGTCTTGTTCGTCGATTTTTATAATAAACGTGCGATGTTTGCCATAATGCATGATGTTTATATACTCTTTCACAAAAGTCAACCTCTTGTTAACGCTCTACTCCGTGGAATCATTTGCGAGGAAATTTAAATTAAACGAAACACTTCGGAAATTAAAAGGAAAAGTAGTAAATTTATTAAATAATTCATTAAAATAATAATTATATCTATCTATTGTAACGAGTCCGTCACTTCAATAATTATTTAATCACTTTAAAGTGCTTTTAAAAAAACGGGTACTTTTAAAAAGCGAACACAAATGAAACTCATAGACACCAATGGAAAATTAATCATTGACACCCAAGAGATGAAAGACAAATGGAGAATATATTTGGAGAAACTTTTTCAAGATCAAAGAACGGATTATAGGCATCCATTTTCAGAGAGAATGACGGGTCCGGACATACTTAAATCCGAGGTAGAAGAAGCAATAAAACGGATGAAAAGCAGGAAAGCTGTAGAGCCTGATAATATCGAAACTGAATTTTTAAAACTCTTGGAGGAAGAAGGAATAAATTGGATTACGGCTGTCTTCAATAAAATGTACAATACAGGAATCATCCCTGATAAATGGCTAGAATCAGAATTCATAGCGATACCTAAAAAACAGGGGGCTAAAAAGTACGAAGAATATCGAACAATCAGCCTAATGAGCCACATGTTGAAACTGTTTCTTAGAGTCATCCATGGAAGAATTTATAAGAAGTGCGAGGAACAAATATCGGACAGACAGTTCGGCTTTATTAACGCAGTGGGTACCAGAGAGGCACTTTTCGGAGTACAGGTACTGATTCAAAGATGATAAACATTTTAAAAGAAGCAGACCTGGATGACAAAGACCTCAGAATAATTTCAGAACTATACTGGAATCAGACCGCATACATGAAAATTAACGGAGAAGAAACAGATCACATAAAAATACTACGTGGATGTATCCTATCGCCGTTGATATTTAATATGTACTCAGAGAAAATTTTTAACGAGGCTCTTTACGGAATAGAGGAAGGCATCCTTCTAAATGGTGAAAGAGTAAACAATGTTAGATATGCCGACGACACCATGGTGATAGCAGATAGTTTAGAGGGACTTCAGAGGCTAATGGACAGAATAAACGAGTACAGTTAACAGTACGGACTAAACATTAATACCCACAAAACGAAACAAATGATTATCAGCAAGGAGAATATAAATGGGGCTCATCTATACATTAATGGGACGCAGATAGAGCGAGTAACACATAGACACTGGGAACTATTATAAACGAACAGTGGAGCAATGTACAGGAAATAAAGTGTCGCATGGGAAAGGCAAGAACGGTCTTTAACAAAATGAGCGCCATCTTCAAAAGTCACAACATATCCCTAGATACAAAAATGAGACATTTGAGATGCTATGTTTTCTCTGTGTTGTTGTACGGGGCGGAGGCATGGACGCTTACAGACACCACTATTAAAAAACTTGAAGCATTTGAGATGTGGCTTTATAGAAGAATGCTGAGAATATCATGGACAGCAAGGATCACGAACAAGGAAGTTCTAGAAAAAATGAAGAAGGAACCAGAGATTGTGTTTACGATCAAACGCATAAAATTGCAATATCTGGGACACGTTATGAGAAATCAGCACCGTTACTCCCTGCTGCAGTCTATATTGCAAGGTAAAGTCAAAGGTAAGCGAGGACCCGGTAGAAGGAGAATATCATGGCTGCGCAATTTAAAAACATGGTTTAAGAAAACCTCAACGGAGCTGTTTCGAGCCGCAGTGAGCAAAGTCATGATTGCCAATATGATTTCCAACATCCGAAACTGATAGGAACCAGAAGAAGAAGAAGAAGAAAGTGCTTTAAATGAAGCGGCCATTTTGGCAAACATGCTTAGCTGACTCGAAACGAGTGGCCACCGCGGACTTCTGTTCTGACTGCGGGTAAAGACACTTGGGCTTAAAAAAAGTGGGTGGACAGGAGTGGCTTAGAAGTTTTTTTTAGAATATTAAAGATTTTTTGGGGAAGAAGAAGTTGCAGAAAGTTTTGGTTGGTTTTTTTTTGAGTGTCCCGTTTGGTTTGTAGCCACTCTGAGGCACCTACTTTAGGAGTCAAGCAGAAGTCAAGGGGAAGAATTCGATTATTTTGTTTTTTTTTTGGATACTTTTTTTTAAAGAAGAAGGGTTATTCCCTAGTCGGAGTTACACCTGGTTCCAGGTTGATTCTCCTCTGTCTTAAATATTCCTCAGAGGTCCAGATCTTACAATATTATTTCCGAACAACTTTCAAGAAACCAGCCGAAAGACCTCCCTCATTTAGAGTGTGGAACACTGCTAATTTGTATTCAGTTTACTCATCAATTTTAATATTTTTTTGTAATATTTTTTTTAACTTTAATTCGTGCTATTTAACATAATAATAAAGACCAGTCAGTTTTTCTAAAATAATTCTAAATAACGTTTAAGGACTAATTGTCAACTAAAGGTTGAGGTTTAAATCCTCCGTTTCAACTCTGTTGTACGGTTTTATGTGTACACATTTAATCAGAGAGTTCTTTATTGATATTTTATTATTATATATTTAACCCTTGGACGTCTATTCCGTCAGAATAGTGTCCTTATTACTTTTTTTTTAGGACATTTAATTGAAAGTCGAAGTACAGAGTTACATCTCTAGTAGGCAATAAATTACCTTTTTAGGTATTCAATAAATCTTTTTTTATATTTTATTATTTGTAAAATCAGATCATCAGGGATCAATTGTGTATAACCAGAGAATTTTTTAGTATATAAGTAACTAGGTTAACTGTACATAAAATGGTGGAGGGTAGCATATAAATTATACTGTATATATTTGGCTAGGTATTAAATTTGTGGTTATTAAGACTAAATATACTAAGTGACATAGAAATCCGAACACCCAGTTTAAATGATTTTATTTTAATAAAATTTTGTATAAGTACTTAATGAAGCATAATAAGTAAATGATTAAAATTTCAAAATGATTGCATTGCCTTAAAGCCCTTTTACCATTAATAATGTGTCAATGCACCCCGATCTGTTACGCATTCTCTAACGCGCCTAGGCATGCTTCTGATCAGGCGGTGAATGTCCTCTTGTGGTATCTCATTCCAGGCAACCACCAACTCCTCTCGAAGTGCTTGTAGAGTCTGAGGAGGACGTTATAAATTGAGCAATCTCCTACCCATCATATCCCACACGTGCTCAATTGAGGATAAGTCGGGAGATCTTGGTGGCCACGCTAACAATGTGACATCATTATGTTGAAAGAAGTCTATTGTGACTCTTGCAACATGTGGTCGGGCATTATCTTGTTGGAAAGTTGGATTTGCCAGGGTGTCAAGATAGGGTAAAAGGTGGGGGTCTAGAACTTCTTGGATATAACGCTGCGCGTTCATGTTACCTCTGATGAAGATTAAAGGTGACCTGGAACCATAAGCTATAGCACCCCAAACCATAACTCCAACAGTGTGATGAACATGTCTTTCAACAAAAAACTGTGGATTTCTCCTTTCACCACGTCGCCTTCTAACCCTCGCTTGACCATCATGCATACCTAAACAAAATCGAGACTCGTCACTAAAGATAATACTGTTCCATTCCTGATTCCAGAGTGACCGTTCTCTGCACCGCTGAAGGCGATTACGGCGGTGTTCTGGAGTTAAAGGGAGGACCCAGTGTGGTCGGTATGAAAACAGGCCAAAACTTCTCATTCGTCGGTAAACACTCTGCATGCCAATAGATCTTCCGTGTTCTGCAAACCATTCATTTGCAATGGAGCTGGTAGGGGAGAAACGGTCTCGTTAAGGCCAATGATCTTAGACGGCGATCTTCACGGTCTGTTGTTCTACGGCGGCGTCCAGTGCCCCTTGCTCTTTGCGTACGGACTTCTTGAAGCCATGCTTGACAACACCTAACCACAGTATCTACACTTCTTTGCACTCTAACTGCAACTTCCCGAAAAGAAAGTCCAGATTCCCGAAGTCCCATTATACGGCCCCTATTAAACTCACTAAGTTGACGAAATCGTACAGGTCTCCGTACTCTAGGCATCGTAACCAATCGTAAAGAATGTCAAGAAGCACAATCAGCCAAATTTGGATCTTTATTGCTGCTGAAATATCCATTTTTAGATTGTTGGTGAATTTAAAAACAAAAAGTATAAAAACCGGAATCTCCAACTGATAAGGCTAAAAACTTTATCACTTGTTTTTTTCAGTAAGATAAATAAATTATACCAAATTTTATTGAAATAAAATCATTTAAACTGGGTGTTCGGATTTCTATGTTACTTAGTATATTTCAATTAATACCTGTTTTCCTTTTCATTTCAGCAATAAGGGTATACAGCTTTACAAGATACTTTGGAAAGTTTATGTTATTACTTTCTTGACGCCCAATCACATTTTAGAGAAACTTCTATAGTCTATCACTTTCATTTGCATTATTTATATATATATATATATATATATATATATATATATATATATATATATATATATATATATATATATATATATATATGTATTTTATTACCTTGTCATTCATTTTCTTATTTTACGGTCTCTGTAGGGCATGCAAATTGGCCGAATCCTCTTTTGAGTATCAAGAAGTCATTCTCCGGCTCCTTCCGCTAGCCAGCCTTAATTTATTTGGTTTTTGTCACATTGGCGCTCTGTTGTACTTGGATACATTAGCCCAAATACTTTTATTACATTACACATTCATATTTTTTGTTACACTATCTAAACAGCCGCAAATATTTATCTTTGGATATAAATAGTTTACATGCATTTTTCGTCAGTCGTGAAACATCTTACACTACCTCGCTTTGTTTTGCTTTTATGCGCAATATAGTAAATGAATTCATACTGATGATTTCCACAACAAGCAACCAAGCAAAGGAGGAATACCGGCGCCTAAGAAGGGAAAAAAAGTTAGATAGAAGAAAAAAGGCGATTTGAAGAGAAGTAGTTAAAAAACATAAATTGGCTAAAAAATCAAAACGAAACTCGAAAGTTCTACAGAAATCCAAACAAAATGAGTAAAGAGTTTAAGTCAAGAATACGGAGCTGTAAGAATAAAGAAGGGAATATACTAAGTGATACGGCCTTAATCTTGAACCGATGGATTAAATTTTTCGACGCAAAGTTTAACGGCCATCATATCGAAGAAGCAGATATCACCGTAGCAGATCCAAATGATTGGAATCTATTCCACTTAAACGAAAGACCACCTATCACTAATGAGGTTGCCCAAGCCACGCGACTAATCATTAGAATTCCACATGGCGACGAATCCCACAGAGGATTGCCGAGCCAAAGATGATTTCCACAACAAAGGACCACGGCACCTTTAATAATAAAGAGGCTCAACTCAAATTTTCGGTAACACTATGAAACACTTCCTTGACTATTCGTTGGATATGTGTGCTGTCCACGGGATTTTGAGCATGCTCTGGAAATACCACAACGCTTCCAATATATTTAGATTTTTCACTTTTATTGTCCAGGTTTCACATCCATAAAGTAAAGTAGACCAGACGTAGCACTTTAGCACTCTTAGATCCGTGTTTAACGAGATACTTCTATTGCATAATACACAACACCAGCTAATAAAGCTGTTGAATCCCAATTCTATTCTGGTCGAAATTTGGTCGTCACCAATAT
Source organism: Diabrotica undecimpunctata (assembly GCF_040954645.1). Classification (NCBI taxonomy): domain Eukaryota; kingdom Metazoa; phylum Arthropoda; class Insecta; order Coleoptera; family Chrysomelidae; genus Diabrotica; species Diabrotica undecimpunctata. The sequence continues at coordinate 20,269,994 of NC_092808.1, read as the reverse complement.
TCATTTTTCCGACCACCATCCATTTCGTTTTCTTTGCGTTGATGGTTAAGCCCTTTTTATTGCATTAGTTATTTACTGCATTCAACAGAGTTTGAAGATCTAGATTCTATGCCATTATGGCGGAATTATCTGCGAATCTACTGTTATTAATATTTTTTCACTATTATATATAATATTTTCACCTACATCACTAATAATTTAACCGATTTTAACACTTTCGCTACAGTTGTTTAATGCTATTTCAAATACTGATTCAAAGTAATCTTTAAACAACATCAGTGACATAACACATCCCTATCTGACGCCACGCTTAATAGAAACTTTAGCTAAAACCTCCCGATCCACCTTAACGCTAATAAAAACATTTTAATTCGAATGACCTTTCAAAATTCCATGTGTATATTTTAATTTTTCTATTTTTATATAACTTAAGTGACTTTTTATAGGGATTTCACTTGTTGACAACCGCAGAAGTCGTATGATCTTTCTCTGTCAGATCTTGGGACCCGAATCCATAATCAGTAACTGCTATTCATTACGCAAAATATTATTGAACTTGTAGTATTATAACGCAATATTTATATAAGAGAGATATCTGGAAGATACAAAACGACGTCAAACTTACATCCGTTCCGGAAATGAGAGCTTTTATTGGTTTGTTATATTTAGCAGGTTTGGATCACTGCTCTCTCGAAGAAATTTAGAAGAATTTTAAGCATACGATGGCATGAGATCAAAAATATTTGTAGCGACCATGGCACAAAGACGATTTAGATTTTTGTTAAAAGTAATACATTTTGATAATAAACAAACCAGAGATGACTCTAAAAGACTCTAAACCGATAAACGAGCTCCGATAAGAGAGATTTTTGAAACATTTGTGTTCCAGAAATGAACATATTGTTTTTAAAATATAAAATAAAAATGTAATTTTTTAGATTTTTCTTAGTGTAGAATAAGTAAAATAGTCAATTTATCAAGTTTGCTCTCGGGATACCCGACTCATTGGCGCCACAGCCTCTTAAATAGTTTTCACACCTAAATACAAGAGGGGTAATCTTCACTTTTACGCATCAAGTAGTATTTTATTAGTTCATTCTCGCACGCCCTTGAGGCATGTGCATTTTAAAACACTCTCAATTCATATATAAAATATTTCTCTACGCCGAAATCGGGCATTTTTCTCATAAATACGGTTTTCTCTTTTACGTGTGATAAAGAAAGAATTATTTGATATTGTACTGTCAACTACGTTCGTATTGAGGCTTCTTCACTCTAAAAATAGTTAATTATAAGTCGATAAACTAAAGGTGATTTTATTTCTCTGGAGTTATATTTGCTCACATTAACAATCCTTATCCTTCAACGGTCACTGAAGAACCAAACCTATGGAGATACATCCACTCACAAGTCCTTTGAAGTAAGGCTTGGAATCAAAAGATTTCCAACCCTCGAATGTAGGTAGCCAGTTACAAGGCCCCCTCAATTTGTAAAAAACAGTCAATCTTGTTATACCGTTGCTGACTAAGTAACTCTCGATGAGAAGGTGTAGCTTCCGCATGGGCATTCCAAACAAACCAAGTATTTGCTACTGTCGACGCAAAATCATTTTACACTAATAATATGGAAATATATGCTGTGTAACAACCTGCTGGACCATATAAAGTAGAGAATTCATGTGCAACAGTTACTACAAGGATGTGTGAACCTCTCTATGGAACAGGAAGAAATATTACGATGGATCGCTGGTTTGTTACTTGAAACTTTGTTATCCGAATGGAAAGAGAACACAGGCTAACGGTTGTGGGTACGATTCGGCCCCAAAGAAAACGATGGTCCCCAATTATGACTAATATGAAAGACCGCCCTGCAGGTTCCTCTGTTTTTGGTTTTGGAGCACATATGATGGTGATATCGCATGTAACCAAAAAGAATAAAAATGTGTTACTAGTTTCATCCTTTCATCACATTGATACAGTAGACGAAACTCGCAAGAAGCCATGATTTTATTCTATCTTCTGCTTCTTCAGCGTTAAGTAATCCAACTTTGGACATAGGCCTCCCCCAAATCAATCCAGTGTTTTCTATTTTGGGCCACTTGCTTCCAGTTGTGTCCTCCGATCTTCTTAATGTCATCAGCCCATCTTATTTGTGGTCTTCCTCTGCTTCTCTTTCCTAACCATGGCCTCCACTGTTGTATTTCGTGGTTCCATCTCTTGTCCTTCAGTCGGGCATTGTGTCCTGCGAAGCTCCATTTTAATTTGGCAGCATGTTCTCCTGCGTCTTTTACTTTGGTTTTGCTTCTAATCCATTTGTTTGTTTTTTTGTCTATATGTCTCACCCCGAGCATTGATCTTTCCATCGCTCTTTGTGCTTTTACTATTTTATCCATATTGGACTTGGTGATCCACGTGGTGGTCCACGTCTGTGAACCATACGTGAGTATAGGGAGGATACACTGATCGTAAATTCTGGTTTTCAAATACTGTTCTATTTTAGTGCTTTTCAAGATCCAACTCAGTTTTCCAAATCCTGTCCACGCTAACCTTATTCTTCTGGTAATTTCGGCAGTTTGATTTTCTTTGTTAATTTTCATTATCTGTCCCAGGTAGATGTATTCGCTTACTGTTTCTAAATTTATGTCGTTCAATGTTATTTCTGGAATGTTCGGTGTATTTGTCATTATTTTTGTTTTTTCCAAGTTCATCTTAAGACCTACTTTTTCCGAAGCTTTAAATAGTTGCTTCATCATGGTCTGTAGTTCTTCGAAACTTGTAGCGAATATTACAATGTCATCAGCGTATCTTAAATGACTCAGTTTTCTTCCATTAACATTTACTCCCTTATCTGCCCAGCTAATGTCTTTGAACACGTCTTCAGGATTAGTGTGAATAGCTTTGGTAAGATAACATCTCCCTGGCGAACTCTTCAGTTGATTGGTATAGCTTTGGTTTTCGCATCAATTTGTATTTTCATTGTAGCTTTCTTGTAAATATTGTGTATGAGCATTCTGTATCGGGAGTCTATCCTGCAGTTGTTCATAGCTCTCTCTATTGCCCAAAGTTCTATGGAGTCGAATGCCTTTTTATAATCAACGAAGCCAATATATAAGTTCAAGTGATATTCATTTACTTTCTCTATTAGAGTTCTGACTATAAGAAGATGATCCGCTGTACTGTAACCTTTTCGGAATCCTGTCTGCTCTACCGGTTGATAGCTATCGATTTTATTCTATAATGATACCAAATGTAGTAGACATTGTAGATAAAATGGCATCTTACAATGTGTCTATAAATCCTAAACGATGGCCACTTGTAATTTTTTATTTGGGTCTTAAATATCACCAGTATAAACGCTTTTGTAATTACCAAACATAATAATCCCAATATGGAATATACTAAACAACGAAAACAATTTATTAAAAAATTAGAAGGAGACCTAGTAAAAAGTTATTTGGAATCAAGTGCTACAACGACAGGATTACATTCTAACATTCGACAAGCTGTTATGAAATACTCAGGAATGCCGACACAAAACCGACCTAATCCACCACCAGGTAAAAGAGGGAATTGCAAATACTGCAAGAAAAGAAAAACCTAATATTTTTGCACATTTTGCAAATGTTTGTTAGGTATGCATGGATCATATCGTAGCATGCTGTGAGGAGCGTATTCAGCAAAAAACCTAAGAAACTGTCCACGTGATTAATTTTTCTGTATTTTTTGTCATAGAATTTTGCTGAACTCTTTGTGTTTTTTAATATAGTCTCATTATTGTTTTGGTCAATTTTTGTAAAATAGAAGAACAATTTGATTTTTTGTAAGTGTGGTAAGCTGTCAAAATTATTATGTCAAATAGATCACTTATTTTTGATCTACTTTAATTTAATACAAGGTAGGCATAAACAAACAAAATATTTCCATCAGATGGAACAAAATACCCTATAAGTAGAAAAAAAATATTGTGTTTTAAAAATACTAATTAAAAGAAAATAAAAATATAGCTTTATTTGTGTTCGAAATAGACCACCGTCGTGCGGTCTTGTTCAAGCAAGAAAATTAATTTAAAAATTTAGATAAAACTAAAAGTGATTACCAACATACTGACATAACATTGTTTATAACTCGATATTCTCCGTTGCTAATGTCTGTCAATCAATCAACATCCATCGGCAAACGGCGCATGGTACAATGAATACACAAGGTATGCGCATGACATTTGACAGCTGGCCCAGGAGTGTGACGTAGTCAAGACCGCCCGAACCACCTCGAACCCATTATTACAGCTTAACGTACACATAAATTTTGAAATTATGGTCAAAAAATGATCTATTTTTTTTTAATGTTTTGTTTTGGTTCTAACTGAATAAAAAATATATTTTCAGTAGCGTAAAACCTTTACTTTTCTTAGGAATCCAGGCGAAATATTTATTTTTGTTTTCATACATATACTAATAATATCCGTTGAAATTTAAAAATTTTCTACAGAGGAAATACTGTGAATAGATAAATAGTAGTAGATTTGATTTTCTTATTCTGATTCACTATCACTCACTTCCAAGCAGTTTTACTGAAATAAAAACAAAATAGATTACAATAAAGAAAAATCTGTTTTACAATTCAATATGGTATTTTAGATGAGTTATAATGAAATTTAGGAAAATAAAAAATATACACATTACTATAACCTACCGATTATTATATGCAAAATTTACTTATCAAACAATATAATAATATGAAAATAAGACACAAATTAGTTCAAACGCAAAACACAATAAATATCGACTTCAGATGTCTTTACACCGGCAAGTCAGAAAGCTTGTATAAAAATAAAAGTTCAACAATAATATCGGTTATCAATGGTGACTATTGCAAATTGCAAGTTATGAGATAAATATATTTTAAAGTAACTCAATACTGACTGAGTCATCTATTTTATAATAGAAAAATAATTTAGATATATGCTTACATGTGTCTTTATACAAATGGTGTTTAGTTACTGTTTATTTATACTGTATAGTATTTTTTTGTAAAACTGAAGGTTTTTATTTGTGCAATTGCTTGTTGCAATAGTGACAATGAAGATAAAATCTTTATGTTTCATACATTTCCTAAAGATAGTGTGACCAGAAAATTGTGGATTATATCTTGTTGTAGATAGGATCATTTTAATTGTAATACTGCAAGAATTTGTTCTAAACATTTTAAAACTGAAGATTACCAAAGAAATCTACAACAGGAACTTTTAAATTACGTTTCTAAAAAGGGTCTAAAACTCAAACCTGAGGCAGTACCTAGTCTTTATTTGCCTAAATCAAAATCGGCTACCCTTTTAACCAGCCAAAAGAAACGCGTACAAAGAGCCGAACACAGAGAGTCCAAAAAGTATGTTGAGCAACTTCTTACTACTTCTAGGTCAACGACGTAAGTCTAAATCTTTATTTTTATTAATTATTAGTCACGAAACCTTAAATGGTTTTTTCATATCGATTTGTTAAGTAAGAGACTAGCCTCAGCCTGCTATGCAATTTACAATAAGAACTGTTTCGAAGGAAATCAATTTAGCATCTTCCAAAATGTTTCTTTGTTAAATCATGTTATCATTATTAAAATATATAATGTTATCATTATTATAAACAATACCAAGATAATTTATGTGTGAATATTACAAAAGATGTCATTTTAAAGGTTGTGCAATATTGTGTGACCTCACTACACTTATATTCGATGGCCAGCTAGCTCATTTGATATAAATAAAGTTGACTTTATCATTATTTATTTTGATTTTGTGTTTAGTTCAGTAGGTATATACGTACAAATTTTGTGTACCTTCATTACCACTTTTCTGTATCTGTCTAATAAAAGATAATTAAAACTTGTTTTATAAAGGATATCTATGTTAACAAAATAACTGTACCAAAAATCAATAAACTTAAATTAACTTCAAAATTATTTATGATTAAATATTATAATAACATAATTTTATCATCTTTTTATAATTATTATAATTAAATTAGCCAAATTATATAAAAAAAAACTTAAAATTAAAAGTCTTTTCTATACAATTAAAATACATTCAGACGTTGCGGGAATAAGCGTTCTTGACTACGCCATGCGCGAAAGCGAACCGATTTTGGAACATTATGTATCATACCTTGTGTATTCATATTAAAACGGCGTAATTTCATGGATTTCGATTCTGTAACTAGAAAATAGATGTAATATCAAAAATAATTCGTAAATTTAAATTTACCAGCAGACATACTAAAGATAACTTTATTTATATTATATATTACGACTGTTTATATTATATTTATATGTATTAAAATATGGTATTTATTTTAAACGTTTTATTGGTTTTATTGTAGAATACAGAATAAATTGTAAGGAAGTCAATAAAGTAGATTTTTGTTTCACAAGCGGTCAACGAAAGAAAAACAATGGGAATCCCTGATACAAATATAAGTCTTTAAAAGGTTTGTCTATATGAAATACATAAATCTTTTTTTTATTTCTATCTACCGTTTTAATATGGAACAAATTAATTAGACATCCTTCTTCGTTGATATTTTACCTTTTTCTTCTACCTACTTATTTTCTAGATCATAAAAGCCCGCCGTTGGTCCTGAAAACAACAAACGGTCGTTGGCGTGCTGATGTCTGTAAATCACATGGTAGCGTGGCCTGTGTTGGATCCAGCGTAGATGAAAAATGGCCCCGACTAAAACTAGAGTTATGGTCGGCGATTTCCAACAGGTTGTCTGTTGTCTCTTTTACCGCACCACAAAACTTAACAAATGATCGTGATATAGTCACCATCCTTAGTATAAGTTGACTAAGTTGACAGAGAGTGTTAAATTAGCAAATGAGTACCGAAATAATGGAAATTTGTGACATGATTTTAGTATTAAATTCGACAATCGCAATATTAGTATTAACAAGGTGTATATCATTATGAATGCCAGGAATTTATGTATTTGTGAATGTATTTTAATTCGTTTTTATTTTTGGTTATTTGTGCCTAAATCACTAAAGTCATTGTCATAAAAAGAATTAAAGATCTAGACTTTGTTTAGCATACCTATGGAGTATAAAAATATGATGTTAAATTTTTTTATGGCAGTTTCATTTTTTATGAAGCATTCTCACAATTTTGATATTGGCGGGTTATACTTTTAACAAACCCTTGAAATAAGTCCTTAATTTTAGGTTTGAAATGTAGGTATGAAATTATTCGGGATCATACCACATCTATAAAAAAAAATACATCTATTGATAGCTATAAATATACAGGGTGGAACCTCCGGGAACTCGATTTCCGTGCACCCAGCCCAATATCCGAAAAGCCCATACTCTGATTGACTGGTAAATGCATTTTATTGGTTATACAGTGTAAAATAATCGAGGTTACTCACAGATATTCAATTAATTATACTAAAGTCGTCCTCTACATCCGAGATGTCGGATTCGCTTTCGCTACTCTCCCCTGTGTTCGCGTGTATTATCAATTGGTCTACGTCATCTTGCAGGTTGTCCGCAGTCCACATCTCAGTTTCAGTTTTCTCAACAACATGAGTGACATAATTGCGCCAATTTTGCTCTGTGACGCGTGCGAAACCGTCGCCGATCAACTGGCGTACCTTGTCGTTTTTAAAAGTGGTATTATGGGTACCTACATATCGCTTAACTTGGTTCCACACCATTTCTATAGGATTCAATTCGCAGTGATATGGAGGAAGCCTTAAAATATAAACATTATGTTGTGAAGCATACTCATCAAGATGATACTTATCGTATTGATCCTTAAAAGCACACGCTGCTTCTAATAGCTCGGATTTCAAATAACACTCCTCGAAAAAAATGTCTTTTTCCACTAGCCATTCCTTGATTGCAGCTTTATTCCAGGAATTGTTAGGGAATCTCTCTTTACGGGTGTGGTACGATGCATTGTCCATTACAATGACATTCCTGCGACCATTATTTGGTAAATTTGATATTAATGCCTCCTTAAACCACGACTCAAAATATGCGGCATCCATTTCATCGTGATAGTCGCCATCATTTTTCTTTGCCAGAAAACCACGCTGTGTGCCAGGAAGGAAACCTCCTGAAAAACCTGCATGCAATAAAACATATCCTGGACCTCATTTAGTAGGTGCTTTTAAGCCAGTACTTAAACCTTTGAGAAAAGCATCACGACTGTTTTGTATCGTAGTATCGCACCATTCGTAATTTATAGATTGGCCAAAATTAACCCACGATTCGTCCAAATATATGATATTGCAATGGTCTTTTCGCAAACGTCGTATAGTTCTCAAATAATTATGGCGCCAATGAATAATATCCTCTCGACAGAGACAACGGCTGTATATTCTCATTACCTTGTATGAAGTTATATATATGCTTTAAGAATGTCGGCAAATTTTTCATGAAAAATTCACAATGAACAATTCTCCGTAGAATACTTCTTACACCCTCGTCATATGTGAATATTCTAGAATTTGATTGACACACTCGTTTTTTACGTTTTTTTGGCGATTTCAACGTTCCACTCTGTTCTTTTTCTTTTTTGAAATTGTAAATGCTTCTTTCGCTAACACCAGTCATCAACGAAGTACGTCTTACAGCAGCACTTACATTAAGTTGTTCCGTATTTTGTAAAAAACACAACACATTTAACACTACGAGTTTAGCGCAACCGTTAAATAATTCACCGGATTTAAACTTATGGGACTCCATGCTCTCTGTTGAAACTCGGACTAAATTTTGAAGTGTAGTTTCGTTTTCCAAAAGCACTTTCACCCCCTACCCATCCTTAGGATGGGTAGGGGGTGAAATAGGGAAAGCTTGGAGTTTATCAAATACTAATTATGACAAACAAGTTTATGGCCATATTTAGGTGATTATGTTAATGATGGTAATTTGTAGCAGAAGTTTTACAAAAGAAATGAAGACCTATTTATAGAAACAACATAACTGTATTTTTAATATTTTACATACAATAGAAAAAATCTAATTTCTATGAAAGAATTGGAAATTTGAGTATTATATATAATATCTATAAATAATATCATTTCCAAGTTTCCAAATTCTTTCCTAGAAATTATGTAGGTTTTTTCTATTTTATGTAAAACATTAAAACTACAGTTATTGTATGTTGTTCTTGTAAAGAGGTGTTCAAATGTTACTCTTATGAATATGATTCAATTGTATATCTCATGTTGACGTTTTATATGCAAAATTCATAGTTTTCGTTGTCAATAACTCATCAATGCCTTTTTATTCTACTGTATACGTATACATGATATAAAATATTTTACTCGTACTGCCGGTAGATGCATTTTATCCAAGCCGGTCCTGTGAGACAATGAGCAATCAACAGCTGGAGAAAACCGACAACCCTGCGCGTTTATTCTCCATAAGAAAAGCATTGCCGTATCTTACCCGTACTGCACTCTTAGTGTGACATTTTCTATAGACTCAAGATTGGCTTCTTTATGTCCAGAGATTCCGACTTGTGAAGATACAAAGTTAACGTTTAGCTCTTATTTTGTAGTTTTTGATTAACTCCAGAATTCTGAAACCTTGTACCAGTTTATACACGACCAGTGGATTGGTACCATATGCTTTTGAAGCCAAGTTTTAAATTCTCTTCTATAGATTTTGCAGCTTAAATGTCCATTAACCTGCCCCATGTATACAAGTATTCCTTAACTGGTACACATCCAGTAAGAAGGCCTGTTATGATTATGAGCTTTTTCATGTGCTTGATCTTCCAAGTAAGAGATATTATGTATTTAAATCCAGACTTTATTGCGGTCGCAGTCGGTGCTTTTAGGAACTTCTACCAAAAGGCTCCTAAGAATCCTAATTGCCAACTATCTGTGCATATATTGATCCTGTTAAGTTCGAAAATCCACATGTTAATTTCTTTTACTTAATGCAAGATTGTCTATATATATATATGCTTGAATATAGAGGTATATTCTAGTGGAATAGAATATTTACATTTCCGTCACTACTGTATATTCCTACACCCGACCCCCTGTGTAGTTTAAGATCGTTCTGTAGTTTTCTACCAGGTATAAGCCTACGGCCTAGGTTATATATTTTCTCTACCCCATTTCTCTTTTGGGCAGATGTTCACCTGAAAAAGTATTGAAAGGTAAGGTTGCATAATCAACTTTGGAAAGAGGTCACACCATGATGAATGCGTTTCATAATGAAAAAATTATTTAATAAAATCACGAAAGAAACAGACTTGAAAAAAAAAACGGTTGTGGCAGTCCAGTGGGACTGCCGGTAGAAGTTATACTTCTATACACGCGTTCGCCGTTAAAAATTTATATAGGAGTCAATCTGCACAATCATTACATATGTAATGCTATAGGTAAGAGAGAGCAGAAAGAGAAAAAGAATTAGTTATATAGGTATATGGTGCATCGTTTGCTGTATATAAACATTTGACCTGTAATAGGAGTATAGTAAATGAAGGATTGTATCAATATTTTAATGAAAATATATATTTTTATTTTTATATATGTATAAAAGGAGTTGAATGCAAAAAAAAAATTAACACATACTCTGCAGTAAAATTTATTGTTTATTTTGTTATTAATATAAAAATTACAATACAATAAATACACTGCAACATAATTCAATATAATAACACAATATAAATTAAAATGTAATATTCATAAGTATTTAAAACTGCCAATATACATAACTTACTTTACGAAGATAAAAATAAAAAACCAACAACTCGGATTATGTTGTAAATTTTCATTTTATTTTAAAATTTATGTTTTTTGCGTATATTACATATATTTAATAAGATTAACGTGAGGTTTTTAAATATTTCAAAAATAAAAAAGGAAATTCATAATTGGGATTCGAACTCACAACCACCAGTGTATGAACCAAACACGTAAAGGATTTGCCAATTAGACATGACACTAATGGATTTCAAAATTGACAGTTCTCGGTAAGACAGTAATTATTTTGAAATACAAAAGCCTAAAATAATTATAAAGGTTTAATTTTAAATAATACAAAACATATCATATTAATAATAATATTAATACATATTATATTATATATAATATTATATATATGTATATATATATATACAATATTATATATAATATTAAATATATATTTATACAAAAGGAACATTTTTATTCTCGATAGAGGAAGAGAGAGAAAATATATCTTCTGTCTCTCTCTTACTCATTATCTTACATATGTAATGGTTTCACAGATTCACTCTCATGCAAATTTCCAACGCCGACCGTGCGTATAGAAGTATAACTTCAAAAACAAATCAAAGAAACAGCCCTCATCCTACTCATTGAAGAAAAATGTGTAGAAAAATCATCAGCAGAATGTAGCAAGGTTTGCTTGCCAATACTAAAAAACGAAATCAACAATATGAATATACCAACAGCAGCGGATTAATAAACTCTGAGACACTCGTCTTCAGTCAAACACAATACATATGCAACACACAACACACGTACAATAGACGAACTCTTACACACAAACGCTTATAGAATATATTAATAATGCAGAATGCAAGAACACTTAGAATAATCAGAATTTAAAGTTCCATAAGTCAAACAATTCACCCTCATATTTGTTTAGCCAGAACATGGCTCTTGCGTATAACACCGCAAATAAGTGTGTCAATTAGCAATTTTTCAATTTTGTGAAATGACATAATCTCGTAAACAACTTTGGCGGTTATACACTCTTTTCAACAAAATTCTAAATAACTTTTTTTGAGGACGAGTTCCGGTGTAGAAATCGAAACGTCAAATTTTTGTAGTTAAAAATGTAATTATCGTTACAATCGATTATGGCTTCATTCCATATAAACACAATATTTAACTCAGACGTATCACAAGAAAACAGTTTCAAAACCTTATTGTATAGTGGGTTATTAAAAATAACAATAAAAGGTTAAATGGTTATGCTTAAAACTGCCAACAAAAAGCTTTATGTAGGGTTAACTGAAAACAAAGACAAATTGGAGTTGTGGAGGAGTCGATCTCAAGATTCACTCAATAATTCGGTACGAGGCTAGGCTATATAACGTATTCTATATAGGTAACTATGACAATATTTTCCTAAACATTTTTGAAGCAAAGCTTCTCTACTGGCGTTGTATTAATTTTTTCGCTACAGTAAAATGCTGATCCGAGCATCACTGAACTAACGCCACAAGATGGCGTCGTCATGGGTAGCGTTACAAAATAGTGATTCTTTACATCGATCCACTACTCATGATCAATTCGTTTCTAGGCATCATATATTTATACTAAGCAGGTTTTAATTAAAAACTGCATGAAAATTAATTAGTAAAATATAGAATTTTAATGAGAAGTAAAAAATGAAAATACTATCTGTCAATTAAAAATTTGATTCGTAACGATTGTCAAAATTTAAAGGTCATAACTGTCATTTGATTAAACAAAATTGAATCATTCACAAGACGGAGTTGTAATTTATGTAAAAGAAAATCTTATGTATTCTTCTCTTAATCTAAATGAATATAATGTAGAGCAAAGTTCAGAGATTTGTGCAATTTATGTACCTTTAATAAACACCAAGATTTTAACTGCATAAAGATAGAGTAAGGGTGACTTTGACTTGTTTTTGGTGAATTTTGAGAATGTCTTAACGTCCTTGCTTAGTAAAGCAGACAAACTGATCATTATTGTTGATTTTAATATAAATTTTAAAATTTAATCTGACCCTTCTTTTAATATTCAAAATCTATTAACATCTTTTGGTCTAAAAGTACCTATAAACGATTATACTAGAATCACATCTCAGTCCAGTAGTTGTATCGAAAACATTACAATTTTTTCTGAAAATATCTACAAAGTGGCCGTATTTGAACCTTGTTTTTCTGACTATCGAGCTCAATTTTTATTTATTGACTCTGAGCATAGAGTTTTTGGTACTAATCAAGCATTTCAACGGTTTATTACTTCTTCTGGTTTAGAAAAGCTTAAACGTGCGCTAGCTAGTACACAGATGGACTTTTTTTATGATATTAATAATGACTATGATAGTCTTTCTTACCGAAACTTAAAACAACTTAATATTAAAGCATTTTCCACTAAAAAAACGACAAACTGCTGAAAAACACCCATGCAATGCTTTAATAATGAATTAAGGTTTTATATATACATAAACACTTACCAAATAGTTTTAACACCTTTCACGTATCTTATTAATTTAATTCACATTACAGACACATAAGCATTGTTTCTACTTTTGGGAAAGTGATTGAAAGGGTTATCAAATAACAAATTTATTCCTATTTTGAGTCAAATAATTACTTTAGCAACTCACAATATGGATTCAGAAGTGCTCGCACTACTACGAACGCGGTATTTAATATTGTGAGCGACGTGATTGTCGTGCAACTCGTGCATTTCACACGACATTTTGCTCTACAAATTAAATTACTATGGAATCAGAGGTATCCCTCTTAAGCTTTTAACTTCTTATCTATGTGGCAGACATCAGGCGGTAGTGCCTAAAGGTCATCTCTCCGATTTTCTATCCTTAAAACACGGAGTCCCGCAAGGTTCGGTCTTAGGACCTCTTTTGTTTATTATTTATGTCAACGATTTGCCTAAATTTATATCTCCGTACAAATCCATACAATTTGCAGATGATACGACATACGTTATATCATGTAAAAATAACGATGATTTAAAAATGTCCCATGAGAAAGTTTCAACTAAATCTAGCACATGGTTTGATGCAAACAAACTAGAACTTGACTCTGATAAAACGCAAAATTTGGTTATATCTGCAAGTAATTTACACAATGATTCAGATAACAAAGAGACTGTTAAACTATTGGGAATACCATAGATAATCGACTGAACTGGTCGGCTCATATCTCACAACTTAAGAAAAAGCTATCAAGTTCATTAATTGTTATTCGCCAATATGCAAGGGTTGTCAACTTTGAAACATTAAAAATTACATATTTTTCTTTATTCCACTCTCACCTAAACTATGGGGTAATCATATGGGGCAATTCATCAAATGCACTTCAAATTTTTAAAATGCAAAAGAAAGCTATCAGGATTTTAGCAGGGGTTCAACCTTTCAAAATTATGCCGCTATCTACTCTTGATATTTCATGTTCTAACTGAAATTTATAGAAAACGTGCCCATTTAATAAAGCAGTCTGGTGTCCACGTTCACAATAAGCGAAACTGTCAGTATCTATGAACAAATCGCTGTAGATTACGTCTTTCAGAAAAAAATGGCCTTAATTATAATTATTACAATATTTTACCAAAAAGTATTAAACAGCTAAGCTGTAATAGTTTCGATAAAGTTATAAAAAAATATCTTCTAAAACATTGTTTTTACTGCTCAGAAGAATAATATATGACTCATTGCAGAACATCCACTAAACTACTTACCGTAACTGTGCCATAAATCTGTTTCTGTTTAATGTGTTCTTGTTTGTATATATTTAAGTTACGTTTTATATTCCTGTTTTATATACTATGTATTTTTTTTTTGACTTGCTACAAACGATATTTGTATTTATTATGTAGTTAAATAAATACTCTACTCTACTCTACTCTACTCTACTCTATATCATCTATTTAAATCTTTATATTTCACGTTTTAAAATTATTTCATATAAATACAATTATTATTTTAAACATATTATTTAGTTTATATAATAATTAAATTTACTATCAAATGATATTTATTTATATTTTATAATTAATTTAATATTTGGTCTGAGTTTCACAGGTATGTCGGAAGTAAACAACGTATGATTTCTTAATAGGTTAACAGGTGGCCTTAGGACCAAACATAATAATTTATTAAATTGGTTTAAAAAATAAAAAATAAATTACTTTATTCAATTTTTTGCTCTAGTCTACAATACCGCCTAATGTTCCACTTTTTTTTTTCTTCTGGTATCTTATCTCTCATTATCTGTATAATTTGCATTATAAAGTTAATTTAATGCAATATATTTTGCCATTTCTCAAAAGAGAAGTGTCTAGGATAACTTTTTGCCTCACAAAGAACATCACAAGTGTACTTTTAAAACTACCGGTGGACAAAGATTTATGATTGACTTAAATAGTGAGCTACTTTCTTCCCAAATTTTGAATGTAACATCACGGTCCCTGATCCATAAAACTAACTTAAATTTTATTTTCTAAATAAGTAAATCTATTTGTATAATAATGGTATAAAGACAAATTTGATATTCATATTTTTTTTCAGGGCATATTTTGTTTTTACAAATTGTCTTAATAATTAAATGTCAGAATTATAATATTACACCAATTGAATAATTACTTCAATTTTTACAATAATAAATTTACTTCAATAGTACTTTTCTGTACAATGTATTGTGTAAAAATTTCTATTTGTTTAGAGTTTTTCCCGTTTAAATTGTTTCAGAAGCTATACTATAGACAACATTCACGCAACAATTTAATTAGAAGTTTTCAATGTTTTATTGTCGTATGTTTCTGAAAATTTAGACCAGGAGGGGGATAAATTGTCACATAAGTCAAAATCCGGTATATATTTTGTCAGCTCCGCCACAAATTTAGTGTGAACGGCTGCGTTGTCAAGTATTCCTTGAACTTTGCTCAAAATTTCATATTTTTTCAATGTGTTTCTGAAAAACTTTACTCCTGTGTGTTTCACACGAGCCCCAACGGTTATGAAGTCTAGAATAATTGAATGAAGAGTCCACTACTTCTCGATGAAGTGAGCTGTGACGCCATAAAAGATTATAAAAGACGCTCACTTTATTAGAGATTGAGATACATCCATCGAAAGTAAATGATATTTTCGACGAATTATTTGCAAGGAACATGGGCATAGCTTTTTGGAGTCTTTGAAAGCATCTAAGAACCATAGCACTTGTAGCTTTCCTTTTAGGGTATGTAGTCATATTATTCAGAATGTAAAAATCGCTTGAGTAAAAAGAAAATGAAAGGTATTTAGAATCCAGTCAGTCTACAAAGTCCACGCGAAAGCTTCGAAAAAACTGAAGTTTTTTTGCGGTACCGCCGGATGGCCCGCGAGACAAAGCGCCCATTCCGCAGTAAAAATCGCTGTCCCGTCCCATCACGTGGAACAGTATGGTCGAAGATAAAATACGGGAAGGTCTGTACATGCAAGGCATTTCACAGGGTACGATTTAAAGATGTAATACATCTCTTATATAATAGAGATCTCGCTGGATATTATAAAAACAATTTAAAACGTCATCAAAACAATAAGATAAAAGTCAGAATAGATGGACAACTTACAGAAGCTGTAGATAAAGGCAATGGAATAATACAGGGATATTTACTAAGATCTATGCTATTCAACGATAATAAACAATGAAATATGAAATGAAAATTCTCCGTTGCGCAGACGCTGCAATATTCACAATCATGGTATAATAAATACAAGGTATGATACATAATGTTCCAAAATCGGTTCGCTTCGCGCATGATGGAGCAAAGATCCCTTCTTCAAATAAAATTTTAATGTAGTTGTACAGAAAAGACTTTTAATTTTTTGTTAATATAATTTGGCTAATTTAATTATAGTAATTATAAAGAGATGATAAAGTTGTGTTACTATAATATTTAATTATAAAAAATATTTTATAGGTGATTTGATTTAATTTAATTTAATTTAATTAATAAAACACACACTGTTTTAAATGACATCTTTTATGATTTACATACAGAAAATTATCTTGGTGTTGTTTAATAATATTATTATGTAGCAGTATGAGCCTAGCAGGCCCATAGATTTTCTTGACTCTTCTTTTTCACTTTTTTTTGTCGGTTGCTTTTCTTCTCAGTTTGTTACATTCAGTCTTATCATATCTTCTTTAACTTCATTGTTTCATCTTAACATCGGTCTTAATTTGCGCCTTTTGTCTGCCAATGCACTAGATAGTACCGTTCTTGGAATTCTAGATGGAATCATTCTCTGCACATGTCTCAACCATTCAAGTCTTTGTGCCTTAATTACCGCTAATATGTTGGGTTCTTGATAGAGCTCCGTTAGCTCGTTATTTGTTCTTTTTATCCATTGTCCATTTAAGTTTTTCCCACCAAAGATTTGGCGCAGTATTTTTCGCTCGAAAGCTAATAACAACTCTTGGTGTTTTTTTGGTGTGACCCATGTTTTAGAAGCATACGTCACTATCGGCCCTATTACGGTCTTGTATCTCCTTAGTTTTGCTCTTCGAGATATATTTTTGCTTTTTAACAACCCATTGAGAGCATATATAGGGCGGTTGTCCGACATAATTCTGTAATGTACCTACCTACTCACATGTAAGATAATTAAAGTATCTATGTATTTCTATATAGTTTTTAGTCACCTGGTATATGTTATTTACAATTATGAAAAGTTCTCATGTATAATCACTAATAATTATTTGCTGTTAGAAATCAGAATCAATACTCTTCATAAATATTTTCCTATTTAGAATAAATAAGTTTCGCTAGTTTATTCACCTAATACTTCGTATCTATGGAATAATAATAATTTATTTCTCTTATTTCTTTGTTCGATAAGCTATCCGTATTTGCTATTTTAATATTAATATTTGAGTCCAATCTCTTGTACTCAAATCCATCCAGAAACATCGTTAAATAATTGTAGATAACAGAACTTATATATTCATAGTTTTAAGAAATAACAAAGAGAGTGTAATTTTCATCCTCTAATATAATAAATTTATACATGTCAATATATTCTGTTTAATTCCAAAACAAAGAGTTAGTCCGGAGAAGAAATAAACGCATAGTATTCCATAACAAAATTTGGTGTCAGAACGTGGGATATTAGTAGCAGAGTTCCTCTGATTGCTGATAGAAGGAGAGCTGAGGAATTTTTGAATTGACTTGTTTCCTTCGAGGAATCATTCAAAAAAAAACTGTCAGTGTGGAAAAATCGCCACTACAACTAATTACATTGGGGTCCAGTACATCCAGTTCGAAATCCAGTTCCAGTCATAACCCAATTGTAGTTCCATCGGAAGTAGAGGTGAACCCGTGGAATAATAGACTATGCGACCAACAACAATATTCTACTTGTAAGTACATTCTATCTTAAATTCTGTCTCATATTTTAAAAATCTTGTAAACGTATGTCTACTTTATATCCTGATATAAGTAACTTATTTGACGAACAAATACCTTCTCCCGACTCAAATTCTCTTTCAAATTCTTCTACTTCTAATTCAAATAAAATGTCAGTATCAATTGAAATAGCTGAAAAACTTCTCATTCGATTTGATGGTACAAAATCAAAATTATACGAATTCATAGACAATTGTGATAAAGCATACAATTTAGTAAATCCGCAATCCAAACCCATCTTATTAGCCATTATAGAAACTAAATTAACCGATAAAGCTAGGGCCATAACTAGAAACAGAACATTTGACGAATGGAAAGATTTAAAAGACTTCTTATTAGATGCTTATTCTGAACGCCGAACTGAAGGTCAGTGGCAATTGGAATTACATTCCTTACGTCAGATGCCCAGTGAAAATGTAATGTCATTTGCAAATAAAGTTGAAAATTGCTATATAAAATTAATAAATACACTTGATCCAGACTTATCTCCAGATGCAAGAAATGCATGTACTAAACTCTTAAAAACTCAAGCACTAAATGTCTTTATTAGAGGATTAAACAAAGACCTCTCTATTTTAATCAAAGCCCGAAATCCAGATTCCTTAGAAAGAGCTGTTGCTATAGCAATTGCCGAAGAACAAGAACAGTTATCAAGACAAGAAATTTTCAGACCATTCTGTAATATTTGCAAACGAAATAACCATTCCTCAAATAACTGTCGATATAAAAACAATTCAGATAGAAATGTTAGACATCTTCAAAATTCTAGTTTTCAAAACCCAAAATATCCTAATTCAAATCTTCAAAGGTCAAATTCTCAAAATCAAAATTATAAACCTTCAAATTCAAATTCCAATTCTGATTTTCCTCCAAACTTAAGAAAAGAAAATACCAACACTTCCCAACGTTTTTGCAGATACTGCAAAAAACCAGGTCACGTTATAGAAGAATGTAGAAAACGCGAATTTAACAATAAAAACAAAAATCCAACAAATTCTTTAAACTTCCAGAATCCTCGACAACCAACGGTCGATTCTCGAGGAGTTCGTTCAGTTCAGGCCGTATCACAACCATCAACTTCTCAGTCACTTCCTATGTAGATTTACCCTTAGTAAATAATTCTAATCCATCCTCTTGCAAGTTTCTAATCGATACAGGCGCAGATATTTCTTTAATTAAATATTCAAAAATACTAAACATTCCAAAAATTTATTCTAAGTCTATTACTCTACGAGGCATTGATAAAAATGTCTTAAATCCAAATAAAACTATATGTAGTTGTAACGTAAATTTCAAGATAAAAGATTTTGTCCAAACTCATGTTTTCTATGTCGTAGAAGACGATTTTCCTCTTCATTTCGACGGTATATTAGGTAGCGATTTTTTTGAAATAAATAAATGCCAAATTGATTATAAAGAAAATAAATTAAACTTTAAAAATTGTTCTATTTCAATCGAATATATAAAATCTCCATTAAACAATGACAATGACGAATTTCTGAGAGATCAAAATATCGAGACAAGTTCTAATATCGATGAAATATTTCCTTATGATGCTAAATCCATAGAGGATCATTCTTATTTAGAAACCAATGATATCCAAATAACCTTAAGTAGTGAAGAACTACTATCCAATCCAATTCAATCTAAATCTAACTCTAAATCCAAAGAAAATTCAAGTCCAAAATGTGTAAAATCCACTGAGATATGCACAAATAAAACTTGTAACTCTTCACGAAATCATAAATCAAAATCCTGTTCAGAAGAAAAATCCTGTTCAGACGATCTTATACTAAATCAAAACTCTAATTCTAACTCAAGAAGTAATAAAACTATTCTATCCGCAAGAACTGAAACAATTGTTCAAATTAAAGTAATAAATAATGAATTAAGCGAAGGATTATGTCCCGAACGCGAAATCTTTAAAGGTGTATTTTTATGTCCTAGTGTTGTTAAAGTAAAAAATGATTTCTTTTTAACCTCAATCGTAAACACTACTGAAACGGATGTTGAATTAAACGATATTCAAGTAGCAATAGAAAAAATTCCAAATTTACAAAACAATGCAAATATACGAAAAATGTCTTCTTATAAAGATAATACGAATTCTAACAGAATTGCTAAATTAAAAAATGCCTTGAGAACAGATCATTTAAATAGTGAAGAAAAATCATCTTTAATTTCTATTTGCAAGGAGTACAATCATATCTTTTATCTGGAAGGAGATCAACTTACCAGTACAAATGCCATAACTTGCAAAATTCCTTTAAATTCTAATGTACCTATTAGCACTAAATCATACAGGTATCCTGAAGTACACAAACATGAAGTCGAAACTCAAATAAAAGGTATGCTAGATCAAGGTATTATCGAAGAATCAACTTCGCCATGGAATTCGCCCCTTTGGGTTGTGCCAAAAAAGGCCGATGCTTCAGCAAAGAAGAAATGGCGAATTGTTATAGACTATCGACGACTAAATGATATTACTATAGGAGATTCATTTCCACTTCCGAATATAGTCGATATATTAGACCAATTGGGTCATTCAAAATATTTTTCAACAATAGATTTAACATCAGGATTTCACCAGATCAAAATGGATCCTGAGGATTCTCCAAAGACTGCTTTCTCAACTCCGTCTGGACATTATCAATATTCACGAATGCCATTTGGATTAAAAAATGCTCCCAGTATTTTTCAAAGGCTAATGAATACTGTCCTCTCAGGAATACAAAATTACAGATGTTTTGTCTATCTCGACGATATAGTCATTCATGCCGATACATTAGAAAATCATAATAAAAGATTAAAAGAAGTATTCGAAAAATTGTCTACATTCAACTTAAAAATACAACCAGATAAGTGCGAATTTTTTCGTCGCGAAGTAATGTATTTAGGACATTTAATAACTGAATTTGGTGTCAAACCGGACGAAAAAAAGGTATGTGCTGTTACAGATTTTCCTATACCCAGAACACAAAAAGATATTAAGAGCTTTTTGGGTCTCACTGGTTATTATAGACGCTTTATAAAAAATTTCAGTGCTTTAACACAACCTTTAACAAAACTGCTGAGGAAAAATGTTGAATTTAATTGGACAAGCATTCAACAACAGTCATTTGAGAACCTGAAATCAATACTTTGTTCAGAACCAATACTTCAGTATCCAGATTTTACCAAACCCTTTGTCTTAACAACGGATGCTAGTAATTATGCAATAGGGTCCATACTTTCTCAAGGTAAAGTACCAGATGATTTACCTATTGCTTATGCTAGTCGTACCTTGAACAAAGCGGAATCAAACTATAGCACAACAGAAAAAGAATTACTTGCAATTGTATGGAGTGTTAAACACTTTAGACCATATTTGTACGGAAATAAATTTTTCATTTATACGGATCATAAACCACTCACATGGCTATTTAATGTAAAAGATCCCGGATCAAGACTCGTTAGGTGGAGATTAGCATTAGAAGAATATAGCTATGAAATTATTTATAAACCAGGTAAATTAAATCAAAATGCTGATTGTTTAAGTCGTCCTCCTTTAACCATATCTGAAACAAATATTTGCGAAGAAAACAAAAACCCGGCAACAATCACCTTACAAATAAACAAAATGAGTAAAGAAAATAATGACACTTATTCACAGTTCTTATCTAAATCCGAAACTATATTAATAACAAATGATAATATAAAAGAAACAAATGAAAAGATTACATCATTTTCACAAAATTTAGCATTGTTTGTTTCCGTAGATTTAAATTTTAATGAGATCGTTCAGAAACAAATAAATAAACAATTCAGTCATATAGAAAAATTGAAAGCCAAAAATCCAAGACTAAATGACATTATATATATTTCTGATCAAAATAAAAACTTTTATTACATATTTATAAAAAATAATTATTGGGACAATACCTCTTATGAAGATATATTTAATTCCCTAATAAAATTAAGAGACTGGTTATTAAACGATAAAATATTAAAAATTTGCCTACCCAGAATAACTTTTAGCTACGATAAATTAAGTTGGGGAAAAATTAGATCTATGATTAGATTTATTTTTAGAAAAACTGATATATCTATTATCATTTATCATGATATACTAACAAATCCTGAACCTGAGGAAATAACTACAATATTACAAGAGAATCACACTAGTCCTACGGCTGGACACTCTGGTTTTCATCGGACATACAATCGTATAAAAAAACATTTCAAATGGAATAATATGAAAAATGATATTAAAAACTTTATAAAAACCTGTGAATCTTGTCAGAAAAATAAACTCGTTAGAAAAAATTCGTAAAGCCCATGGAGATAACAACAACAAGCTCAAATCCATTAGAAAAAATATTTTTAGATATAGTAGGTCCTTTACCTTTAACCGAGTCAGGTAATAAGTTCATATTAACATTACAAGATGACTTAACAAAATTTTCTCAAGCTTATGCAATTCCGAATCATGAAACCAAGACTATCGCTGAAAATCTGGTTCGTGGATTTATTTGCAAGTTTGGAAAACCCGATATAATAGTTACTGATCAAGGCCGAGATTTTACTTCCAAATTATTTTCTCAAATCGCCAAGCTTTTTAAAATCAGACATATAAATTGTACTGCTTATCATCCAGAATCAAATGCTGCATTAGAAAGGAGTCACGCTACTTTAGCAGACTACCTTAAACATTATATTAAAGCTGATCAATCCGATTGGGACGAATGGCTAGATTTTGCTATGTTTTCATATAATACAACTAATCATACTTCAACCAAATTCACACCATATGAACTAATATTTGGATATACACCTAATCTACCTAGCAGTATAATACGACCAGTAGAACTCAAATATACATATGAAGATTATTTAGATAATTTAACACTTAAGCTTAGAAAATCTCATGAGTTAGCAAAAACGAATTTATTAGAATCTAAAGTAGTCAGTAAAAAATATTATGACCAAAAGATTAATGACACCGTTTTCTTAGAAGGACAATTAGTATATCTCCAAAATGAGCAAACAAAGAAGGGTCAAACCAAAAAACTTACACAAAATTATAATGGACCTTATAAAATTCTAGAGATAAATTCTCCTGTCAATTGCACAATTTTAGTAAATAAAAAACCAATAAAAGTTCACATGAATAGATTGAAACATGCTTTTGTTTCAGGTATGCAATAATATGGCTGACAAATAGTGAACAAATTCACAAGAAATATACCAATACTCCTATCAACAAATCACCTGGAATCTATTACGAACACATAAAAAATGTTCAATTTATTGAAACTCATTGGAACATATTAAGTCATATTCCTTTACAACCTTTTACAGACAAATTAAATTTTGTAGATCTCACCTATCAAAAAACATTAAGACTGTGTCAAAACAAACCAGTTCTTATTGAATTACGATTATGCGATACTTCACTAAAACTCTTAGGACAAATCATACCTAGACTCTTTCAAGATGAACAAACTTTAAAAAACATAATTCTGCATGAACATTTTAGACCAAAACGCGCTCTATTTAATGCAATTGGATCTGTTTTCAGGACCTTATTCGGTACCTTAGACAGTGATGATGCTGAAAATTTCAATAATGCTATTAACAAAGCTGAAAGTAACGAAAATCATCTTCTTGATTTACTAAAACAACAAATTCATGTAGTAAAAGCCACGATTGCAAATTTTAATAACTCTATTACAAATCTAGACCGAAACAAAGTGATTTTTGATAAAAATTTTGAATCAATTACCAATTACACAGATAAAATGAATAATAAATATTTTAATTTAGATTTAAAACAAAAAATTGAAGAACATTTTACCTTACTAACTTTCTTTATAACAGAATTACAACAAGAATATTCTACTTTAATAAACGTTATTCTATTTGCAAGAAATAATAACCTTCATCCTTCTGTTATAACACCTGAGCAACTAATTCAAGAATTATCTAAAACGGTAACGCATTTACCTAGTACATCGACTTATCCATTTCCATTGACTATCGATTATGCTCATAAATATTTCGATATCATTTTACTTAAATATATATATTTTGATAACAAGATTTTAATTACGGTTAGTATACCTTTGGTTAGTAATACTCCTTATTCTCTTTTTAAACTAATATCTCTTCCTATAATTCATCCAACATTAAAGAGACTTACCTTTATTCTTCCATCTGTCAAATATCTTGTTCTTTCAGAAAATAGAAACATTTATGTTACTATTGATACATTAGAAGACTGTTATTCATTAGATGAAGAAAAACTTATTTGCAAAAATCCTGATACTTTCCGATTTACACACACTAATCCAATTTGTGAAACTGAATTGTTAACTTCAATAACAAACATACCATCTAGTTGCGATACTCGTATAATTCAAACAGAATATGAAATTTGGCATAAATTAAACAAACCAAATTCTTGGATATATGTTTTACCCAAACCAACAGATTTAACTTTAAGCTGTCAGACTAGTACGCCAATATCTATTGTTCTTTCAAACACAGGTATTTTTTCTACTTCGAATAATTGCAAAACTTACACCGGATCAACTATTTTGATATCTGTCTCAAATCCAAAAGAAAGTAATTTTCAGTCTATCATTCCAGATTTATCCCTTCCAGAAGTCTGTTGTGATGATATTAAGATAAATAATGAATCCAAATTACACCTTGTTCCCTTACAATTAAATAATCTCGATCGAGATGCATTAAATTTAGCAAGCCATAAACTAGATAATTTAGAGAAAATGACCTCAGAAACAAATATTAATTTTTCAGACACAATAAAAAATAGTTCTTATTTCACTTATGCAATCTTATTTTTGATAAAATGTATGTTACTTTATATTTTATACAGGATAATTAAATATTTTTACCGACGATTTCGTAGAAATCCGTCACATAGTTGTCAACAAATTACAAATTGTTTAACACTAAATATATGTCAAAGTAAACGAAAACATGTACATGAGACAGATTTAAGTATAGATTGTAAACATAATAAAGACAATAATTATAGTGAATCCAAAAAGTGTGAAGAGACTAGTTTCACAGAGACTACACCGATAAGACGAAGTGAAAGACTATCGAGACTAAAAGAAACTATTTAAATGTGTTAAAATAAAATAATAATGTATACAAATGTTTTATACCATTTAAATGAAAATTCATTTTACAATTATTTTCATTCTTACAAAAGGAGGTGTAATGTACCTACCTACTCACATGTAAGATAATTAAAGTATCTATGTATTTCTATATAGTTTTTAGTCACCTGGTATATGTTATTTACAATTATGAAAAGTTCTCATGTATAATCACTAATAATTATTTGCTGTTAGAAATCAGAATCAATACTCTTCATAAATATTTTCCTATTTAGAATAAATAAGTTTCGCTAGTTTATTCACCTAATACTTCGTATCTATGGAATAATAATAATTTATTTCTCTTATTTCTTTGTTCGATAAGCTATCCGTATTTGCTATTTTAATATTAATATTTGAGTCCAATCTCTTGTACTCAAATCCATCCAGAAACATCGTTAAATAATTGTAGATAACAGAACTTATATATTCATAGTTTTAAGAAATAACAAGCAGAGTGTAATTTTCATCCTCTAATATAATAAATTTATACATGTCAATATATTCTGTTTAATTCCAAAACAAAGAGTTAGTCCGGAGAAGAAATAAACGCATAGTATTCCATAACAATTCTTTTCTGTATTTTGTCTTTACAGTTTGGTTCTCTTGAAAACATTTCCTAAGTACTCAAATGTTTAAACTTTTTCGAATTTATATTGTGTTCCCTTTGCCGTTATCATTGTTATGTACTGTTATAAGTTATAAATTATGTGCAGAAAATACTAACGAAAAAACGTAAACAATCCATATGCTTTGATGCTGCACATCAAATCACTAAAAACAAGTGAATTACAAGTTTTACAAAAAAGTACTATACAATATACTCGTAATAGGTAAACTAAACAGCAACTTACCGCCACAGGTACTTTTTAAGACACCATAATGATTTTACTGAAGAAAAAACTCGGTAAATTGTTATAATGTCGAAAATGGTCATTAAAATATCATTACAAATAATGGGTCCGAGCGATCATTGCTACATCACACGCCTGGCTTTGATGTCAAATGTCATGCGCAATATAATAACTTGTGTTCATTGTATCATGATTCACAATATTCAAGGGACAAATCACCAATTGGTAGAAGAAGTATCGGTCGACCGCTCAAGAGGTGAAGCGACAATCTTCCATAAAGGCTATAACCCGCAAATAAACAAACAAAATTTCTTATATAAAGGAAGAAGAATAAGAAGTTTAAGTAAACAAGAATCATTTAAAACAGTTTCAATAGAATATCTAGGACAGAATGTATTTTCCATCTAACTATCTAACACTGATTTAAATTTTTTTCTTTTATTTAAAAACCAATGTCTTTAATATTTATTGTTTTCAAAATATCTCCTATGCACAATATATTGCTAAAGAATTCTTTTAGCATTAAACTCTGTTCTAGGTAAATATATATTGACGTTTTTCTAATAAAATTCACACTCAGACAAACCTTTTCGTAAATTTACAAATGAATGGGTGTAACTTGTAATTTATTGAAGACATGTTTTAAAAGTAGGTAGTCTATGTTAAATATCAACTAACAGGGTACAACATACTTCTTAAGTCAGCTGTGCGCGAAAACAGACATAGGAGGGATCTAGGCTGCCATGAGGGCCTGTTTGTCTCGCCATTGGTTGACGGAGGCATTAGCGTATATTGCCTCACAACCACACCTACATTCAATTTCAGTAGCGTCTCTGCGCTATTGATATATTAACCCTCCACAACCGTTTTACCGGCCATACGTCTTAATTAGCATCTAAATTTGTTTTAGGATTTCAGTCGGCATTTCATTATTTGTCTTTTAAGAATTTTTAGTCTGCAGAAAATATTATGTCGAAAAGATAGCTATTTAAATGAAGTGTAAAAGAATGCATATTAAAAAAAAATGACTTTAAATACGACAAATGCGCATTAGTATGAGCCTTCAGTAATTCCATGTGTAATTAATTGTATTGTCTGAGGTTTTTAGATCGTCGAAAGAACTATAGCAAACACAGTGTGAAATTCTAAACTGTTTTATTTCTATTTTCTCCAAATGTACTCTTTTTAGTCAAATATTTACTAAATGTCAGCTATTTCTGTGTGGCCATGTCAGAAGTGCTATATTTTGATCATTATTTTATTCATATCTTCATCATATATAACTGCATATTTATACTGTGCTCTAATTTGTTCTTCAGATGGCTGAATGATATCATTTTCTCTGAAATGGAAAGAAAACTAAATCAAAAATAAAAGTGATAAATGTAAACATCAAATACACATCAAAATAAAGTATCTTAGTAATAAAAAAATGTATTCATCTAATGGTATATTCGATGAAACAGTAAAACTACATCTGTTATTATTGTAAAACTAAACTGTTATTTAATCGAAGATTCGTTAGATTTATTAGATGATAGACGCATTAAATTCAGAGAAAATATTTAGATGAAAATTGTCCGTATGAAAGTTATAAAAAAAATAAAATTTTAAATTTCAACTTTCCGGTCTTAATATCAACATTTTATTAAAGCAAATTGATTTAAACCGTAATATTTTAAAGTGTAGAATTTAATGTTTCTTTTTATACAATTACTTAAGGACAATCCTGTATAAGTAGCAACGCACATGAATACGGTACATACAATATTTGGAAAACGATCATAGACAACCTAAAAAGTGACAGCTGACAGTTATGAACGAAGAAAAATATAATTCAGCGATCACACTATCAGAATAAACCTAAGACAAGGAAAGAGAGGGTACGCGTAATCGTATGGAATTGACTGAAGCCTAAACTGGCACCAACCGTCACCAGAAAAGTTGCCAGGTCATATTTTATTTCTTCAGTAGATTGAGAATAATGGATATATATAAATAAATATATTTTTTTTCAAAATTTATGATTGAACACTGTTCTTTGACCGTGGTGAGAAAGCACATAAGTCATTTTGTCTAGTTTTGCAGTAGAAGCGATTTAATATTCACCGGTTACCTCTAAATCCGTTTTATAGCCCTAAATTACGTGTTACTTACTTTATTTGATTTTAATTGTTGTTTTTATAATTATCTATATAAATGTCTTATACTAATATAGACTATTCTCCAAATTTTCCACCACTCATGAAATAAAAAATATGTCAAAAATGAAATTCGTGACTTATGTCATTTGATCCCAAGTGTGTCCATGACTTATGTGTTATTGCACTTACAGAAAATGGTTATGAAAATCATATTATTAAACAAAGTATTTTTTATTTGTTATAAAAAAGGAAGTTTGATAAAAAAAATAAAGCTGAAAAAAAGAATGAACCACAAAGATAATAACTATTTAATCAATATCTTCGTCGATACCTGAATAGTCCAGCAACGCTGTTTCGATCGATGAAAGATTTTCATAGAACCCATGAAAAGTTGTAGGGATTAAAGGAAGCAAATCAAGAAGATCCTTCTTTTTTTCTTTATTTATTGGCACATCCGCCTTATATTTCAACGGGGGAACTAAATTTCCCAACCCATTTCGTCTAATAAAAGATATTTCCTTAAATGGCTTCTCTGCATTTAAGGATTTTTTAAAAAATATTTTCTTATTATCCCATTTTATATAATTTAGCCATTGCACGTCATGCCAGCGAAAAGGTTCTCCTTGATCGTCTTTTTCCTAGACACCATTGGCCCCTTTAACTTGTCGCATTTATGGCAAATATCCGTTTGAGGCTTTTTAAACGACAGATTCAATTTATGAAATTTAGATCTATAATATGGATACGACACAAAGTTTTGGTATGATTCCTTGTACAGGGAATACATTGCTTCTAGGGTCAAATGTAATGGTAGAAACCATTACATTTGACACACCGTTTATTTGTTTGGACGCGTGAGTAGCGGCTTTCGTAACTCAGGAAACTCAAAATATGCTTACCGAGTTATTCTAATTTTTCTTCAGACCACTTGTTTGGTGGAATATTCTTTTATTGGGCAGAATCAGTCTTTGTTTCCGCAGGTTATGCTCTTTTTATTAAAGCGATAACTTTTATGAAATTGTCTGTTTCATTGAAAGTCACAAGAAAGCATTTACGGCAAACAGAAATGGATTATTTATTCATAAAAAATATTTGTAGGTTTTGAGGCGAAATTTTTCTTTGTCTGGATCGTCTGTATGAGGCCTCTGCAATTTTTTGTCATGTATGGTGAAAAGACTGGCTACTCTCTTGTCGTAACTGCCCAAACTCCAATATTCGGGAAAAATTTCTTTCAGCTGATTTTCAGTGATTTTTGTTTTGCACTTTGCTCGGCATAGTGGCAGAGGTTGAAATGGTCTTTCTGGAATTATTTTACCATTTTTTGTAATATATGACTTCCCGAATTACTTTTTTTTTTTTCGTAATTCTCTAGCCTTTCTTGTGTCCGGTGTTTTGTTCAGCTGTTGACGTGATTTTTACGCTTTAAGTAAAATTGCTTGTAGTATTATTATTTTGTCATCGAAATAGAATTGCTTTTAGGAATGTATCTGCTATCAACTCATCATCAACAGACACTTTAAACAAAAAACTTCTGGACATGTGTTATTCGCAATATCAAACAAAACTAAACTATTTTAGGCTAAATTATTTTCTGCATGTAATGTTTCATTAGCGCCTAGTAACTTAAGTCACCGACGGGACGACAATAGACAGCAAGTTCCAACTGGATCTCTTCACATAAGTCGACTTAAGTGTTTATTCACAAACTCAAGTCGGTATTTTCTCAGTATGGTTATTATGCACACTTCATAATAACAGCTGTAAAAATGCATAGTAGACTAAAGTGCTTAGAGCCGATGATAGTATTACAAATCACCTACACAATTCGGAAAATTTGACTTATGTGCTTACTCACCTCAGTCACAGTGTTATAATGATCACTTTTTGAACATGATTTTATCATTACATATTGTTCAGTAGATATAGTGTTTCAGTAAATCAGTAAATTGAAGTTAGAATCAGTTGACCTGGTAACCCTGCGGGAGGTAGTAATAGGCAATGTAAGGGCAACAAAACATACGGTTACATCGAAACTGGCTTCACTTTTCCAAGGTTTATTAAATGAACATTACCTGCCCTCTCTATCCGACGACTGTAGAAATATTGGCGATCGCGAAAAAGATAAAATGATACATTAATTAAGAATAACAGTAATAAACCAAGTTCATTAGTCCAATATAAAGATGAAATAAAAAGAAGTAGAAATACAGATTTCAATTAAAAACTAAATTAAACAATTTTAAAAAACAATAATATCTAAAGCTCATACCTACTGCTGTAATTTAAATCTGATGAGAAATTAATGATTATGCTAATCTTATATATCATAATAAAATCTAGCATATCACTGTTATTAATTTTTATGTAAACGATGCTGTAAATTAATTTTAGGACGTAAAAATAATAACACTAAAATATTTGACAGGTTCAAATTTACCGTTACCAACAATCCAAAGAAATGTACTCAGTAAAACATTTTAATGCTTATATATCACTATTTTATTGTTTTTAAATAGTATATTTTGATTAATGGGTCGTGAAACCTATTTAATATCCTCGGTTAAAATTTTAGATAGAATTTTTTTAATTTGGTTTTAATAAATTATAATTCTTCCGTTTCTCGCTTTTGTTTGCCATGTACCGTGGAGTTGTATTTTTTATTTATTTACCAATAGTAAATTCAATATGATCGATTGTCGAGGTAGTGACTATATGCCTTCATTCTTGATGCGGATATTTTGACTTTATGAAGTTACAGCATCCGTATAAGGACAGATTTCGTGATTTCAGAAGTTATTTGTTAATAACAATTTATTTTTATTTACCTATTAATAGTTTAAATTACAATATACAATATCACAGTTAGGATTCAAAACTTGAAATTATTTCTAATATAAAATCAATATTAAAAAGTTTAAAAAAGTTTAGAAAATGATACTAAAAATCTTAGGTAGGTACATACTAAATAGAACAAACAAAATATAACAAGAAAAACATTCAACAATCCCAATATACAAATCACAAAGCAAGAGACCTTTTTAACTGAGTTAAAGTTATATTGAAAATATCGAAATCGAGAGCATTTAATAGCCCCATGTATCCATTCAATGGGTTGTGAATAGCATAGGTTGTTCTGTGGAAAGGAATATTGAAAACATTGTGGTAACGTAGAGGTTGATGGGGAACATTAAAATTAATCTGGCTTAACAGGTTTGGACAATCAATAAATCCATGTATGATCTTGCAATACTTCGGTCATGTGTTGAGAGGAGAAAGATATGAATTACTTCAAGTGATACTGGAAGAAAAAGTACAGGGCAAAAGATCAGTAGAAAGACGCCAGAACTCGTGGCTGAAAGACCTGAGGAGATGGTTCGACCGCTCATCCGCAGAGATCTTTCGCCCATCAGTTTCCAAAACTACAATTGCCATTTGTATCGCCAACCTTCGAAACGAGACGGCGCAATGAGAAGAAGAATGATCTTATACATAAATATATGTAGCTTCTGACATATCACGACGGTTCATGAGTGAGGTTAAAGATATTTGTTGTTCGATACAGGAATAATGATGATTTTTAATAGTAATGTGGACAAGGACAATATCTCAAAAATTTATGCTGAACTCTTTCTATGGTATCAATATTGTTCTGAAAATAGGGTGACCAAATAACTGAACAGTATTCCAAAATAGTTCTAACTAAGCAACAATATACTAATCTTGTTGAATCAATGGAGAAATACTTGTAATTCCTAGTAACGAAACCAAGAAGTTTAGATGTCTTTATTGAAATAGAGTTTATGTGCCCACAGAAAGTAAGCTTCTCGTCAAAAATAACACCAAATCATGAATAGAAGAAACATAATTCAGTGGCTGATTGTTAATAGTATAGCTTGTTCCAATTCTATTAATTTAAGAGAAAAACTTGTAAAACAACATTTTTTTTATATTTAAGTGGAGTTTGTTCTGATGGCACCAATTTTGTAGTCGTTCTAAGTCATCTTGTAGCAAGGCTTGGTCTTTTAAGCTATCTATAACTTTCCAAAATTTCAAGTCATCTGCCGACATTAAAAATTTGCTATTTAGGAAACAGGAAATGATGTCGTTAACGGAGATATTAAAAAGAAGTGGAGAAGTGTGACCTCCTTAAGGAACTCCAGACGTTACTGAGACAACCTATCTTGACTCTTTAATTTCTCCCAGATGTAGAATTTTTAATCCACTCAACAAACCTGACATGAAAGCCTACATTAATTAATTTGCCCAAAAGTAGTTGGTCATCTACACGATCAAATGCTTTTGAAAAATCTATGTATATTACATCTACCTGTTTGGACAACGTGAAAAAAGAAAAAAAATACATAGAATAGAATAGAATAATTCCAATAAAATATTAAGATGCAGTGAAGCAGGGCTGCCACTACCATGTGTGCCAAGTGTGCACCGCACACGGGCGGCCAACAATAGGGGCGGCCAAAAGCAGTCCACTGATAATACTTTTTTAAAACGAAAATAAATTCAAATAATTAACTAGTAATGATTCAGATAATTCTGTGAACTCTAATATTCCAAACAATAATAATTATTCAGTACGTGATAATACTTAAATGCGTTTCATTTATCATGTATACTTCTTTTTTTCATCCTAATCTAAAAAAAATGTCAGAAAATATTATTTATTGTATGAACTGCCGCCCTTTTGCAGGTACAGTCATAAAGCAGTTTCGGGAATACTTTTTAATTCAAGGCGGCTGGCGACTTTCGGACTTCAGTTATTTGAGATTTCACACGTAGATACTTTACAAGAATTTAGGCAAGTGGTTGTAAAGTTTCTGTTATAATATTGTTCTTATGGTTATGTTTATAGTTGGGTTATTATGTCTTATGTTCAGTCTTAGTTGAGAATTCGATGAATTTAGACACGCTTTTGATAAACGATTTTGTTTGTAAAATATAGTAGTGTACCCGTTTATTTAGCACAGTAGGTACTGTATTTCGAAGTAACGTCGAGATCAGAGCAATTTTATTGGTATACGCGTTACGGCTACATATTATTTGGAGAAACATTATTTGGACAACTTATTTGCAGTGTTTTTGGATTTATTTTGTTAAATTCGCCCGGCTTCGTTCTTAAGTGATAATTTCAAAATGTCCGAAAGAAAAAGAAAACGACTTTCAGGTTTTTAATATAGAAAAATAAAAGAGGCAAAAACTGAGGAGAAAAAAAAACTTAGCGGTGCACTGAAATCATTTTTGATGAAAAACATACATGAAAATATAGAAGACTCGGATATAAATTTAGAAACTTCAACTTCAAGCGAAGTCCAAACCATAGAAAAAGTACCAAACAATTGAATATTCCTGCGGAGAGAGACGAATGATTTGATAACAATAATAGCGATAGTGCGAGTGCTGATGCTGAAACGCCTGAACCTGAAACCACCAACCAAGACAGAACAATTAATGTTCTAGTTAATCTGGATTGCAGTGTAGGAAGCTCCAGCATATACTTGGTTTCAGATGATCCCGGAAAATGGCCTGCAAATATTAATCCAAGTGAAGTTCAATTTGTTGTTGAAAATTTTCCTCAGCTAATTACAAAAATTAACTTCCCCAGAGATACAAATAATAGGAAATTTTCAGAAACCTATTATTATCGCACATTACCTAATCAAGACCAAATTCATCGCCCGTGGTTACTTTCCTCATTATCACTAAATACTGTTTTTTGTGCACCTTGTAAACTGTTTTGTTGTGATGAAAGCAGCCGACAATTACTTAGTGGAATTAATGGGGTAAGTGACTGGCAACATTTAGCTATTATTTTAAAAAGACATGAATCTGGTGCAGCTCATATAAAATATTCTCAAAAGCTGTTTAAACTATCTACAACATTAAAAAAGGATTAACAGTTGACTCTGCTCATCAAAAATTGTATGAAATGGAGAAAAACATTGGGGCGCACGTAGAACAAATAACAATTGTAGTAAGATGTGTTTCTGCTTTCTGCAATGTTATCTATAGAACATGAAGTGTGTGCGACATTGGACATTAAAGATATTGTCAAAAAGTTTTCCGAGTCGAAAGCCCGAAAAGTGCGTTTTTAGTTTTTTTATGTGTTTGTGTTTCTATTCACGGTTTATTTTAATTAAATGGACGTTTAAATTAGGATATATACATATTCTGGAAGTTGGATCATGGTTATTAAATTAGGATAAAGTACGTTTAAATTAGGATATTAGGATGGGATATTAGGATATACATTAGGATAATATATGGACGTTGGATCATGGAGATTAGTCTAAATGTTGAAGTAAGTATTTATCTATTTACAAATTATTATTGTTATATTATGCATCTTCTGTACATTTCTTTAAATAATA
This sequence comes from Diabrotica undecimpunctata, assembly GCF_040954645.1. Lineage (NCBI taxonomy): Eukaryota > Metazoa > Arthropoda > Insecta > Coleoptera > Chrysomelidae > Diabrotica > Diabrotica undecimpunctata. The sequence continues at coordinate 20,235,278 of NC_092808.1, read as the reverse complement.
GTATGTATGTCTAAAGTGTTGGAAGAATATGAACTCTCAGTCTACGTTAAAGAAAAACAATACTAACGAAACCTCATTGGTAAGAAGCCAGTATATCGAAAGAATAAGCACATACAGAACACTACTAACAGAAAATAACTTTTGTACTATGCTGTTGAAATAAAAATTTAAATGGAAAAAGCACTTGTCAATATCATATTCTGAAAAGGGAGAAAATGAAAAAGGTTTTAATTAAGTAGAAAAAATATTTAATTATTTTGAGATGTAGACATCTCATCACCACACCACACAGGCTTCAGAAGATCTCATGCATGGATCACGTTACGAACGTTGAATTGTTAAGAAGAACGAAGAAGGAAAAAGAAGTTGATAAGACAATAAAAGAAAGTAAACTGCAATATAATTTAAGGCAAAATAGAGTGCATAAGGAGTGTCGGAGAGAAACGAATATCTTGGCTGAAAAATCTAAGAGAATAGTATGGTTGCAGCTCAAAACATCTCTGTACAGCAGTTGCTGTGAAAGTTAGAATAACCCTGATGATTGCCAACTTTCATAACAGATATGGTACTTAAAGAAGAAAAAGAAGGTGGGACTGTCTTATAACTTTATCAAGGTCTTGTGAAAAGGATCTTCAGTTTGGTATTCCATCTCAGTCTAGAAATGGACCCAATTTTGTGTATTCTTTTCCTATTTCGTACAAAATAGGAAATTATTGACTAGGTGTCAATGGGTATTTTAATAAAAATATAAGTAAATAAAAAAGTTCCATTGAAAAGAATTTTACCATTATGACTATGAGCTAACGGAGCGATTAGTTCTGCAATATCGACGAAGATGTAATGCGAAACGAGTTGACTAGAATGCTTTTTCTAAAAGAAAATTTTAGAGGCTCAATGACGGAACAAATTCATGGGCTTTCAGATTATGAAATATGAGTACCTACTTATATTGATTGTATTAAAATGTTTAAGCATATTGAAGTATTTACTTCCTTCAACTAATAACAGAAGAAAAAATAGAAGGAAAGCGTCGTCAAGGCAGGCGATAAATTGCCTGGATGCGTATCATCAAAGATTGAACAGGACCAGACCTCTTAATTGTAATAAGAAAATCACAGGATGGAGACGAATTTGCAAAAGTCATCGCCAACCCTCATTAGAGGCGATTCCTAAAGAAGAAGAACTATTTAAATGATGCTTCCGTAGAAGGTTACGAGATCTGTCAGTAAAAGTGTATATTTATAAACTGTATAAACGAAAACTTCATCAATCTGTTTCGTAATAATTCAACAGTTTTTGTGATTTATTATTTAACTGAAAAGAGACACATATATTTATCCATTATGGTTTTTAGTAGCATACGAGTAGAAAAAATAATCTTTTATTATAGATAAATTAATTTTTCATCATTATCTTCTACCGGTAGTAGTACAAATGCACACTGTGAATAATTCACATCCTCATAAGCAAATATTTTAATAGATAAGGGGTATGCAGAGGCCGGCAATGGCGTTTTAATTTCACATTGTGGGCATAATTAAGTCTTTCGGTGGATTGCTATGCAAAACTGAAGAACTAAAACTGCATATACTCACACAAACAAACACAAAACAGACACAAACACACAAAACAAGAGTAGAACACAATGAATTTTGTTCCGTTAGCATTAAATATATTGCTTTCATACTTTTTCACAGGACCGGCTTTACCCGATTTAGAATATCTATTTTTTTAAAGTTATATTTAGAACTGTATAATTCTTACAAAAATTTCAAAAATAAGTTTACGAGTTCGCAGAAAAATAAATGTTCTGAAATAAAAAACTAAAAAGAAACAAGCATCTTATTGTTGAGTCAATTTTAAAATTTGAATTTGCCCATAATGTTACTGTGAATGGTCAAACTATTAGAAGAATTCTACATCGATTTAATATTCACGCTCAGTGATCACTTAGAGGGTATCCAACATCATGAGGTCGACACCCAGATTCAAGGAGACTGAGAGATTGACGATAGCCTGGGTTAATTACATGCTTAGAAGTAGCTCTTGAAGTCAATAGGTGTGTTGATGGTGTTATTGTTACAGTTTCGCAACATTTTACATTAAATATTAAAGGGAAGCATAGCACCTATTAGACGCCGAAAGTATAAATCAAAGAAAAATAACACATCACCATTGCTTAAGTATTAAGCAAGCTAATAGTCACTTCCACCTATATTTCCGGGATGCAGCCACTTCGAAGAAAAGCTAACCATCTTTCTACAGAACTTTGTTCCTTGTCTGCTAAAGAAGATAGTCATGTCTTCGTTACGCGGTAGCATCCGCTACCATCATCATTACCCCAAGTGGACAATCAATTCAATACATTATTTGTTGCCAAATTACATTGTTGCTGCCATATACAAGTACGTTTACTTGTGCAACATTGTTATACACATTATTTATTGCAAATTTATTTTTTGTTTATGTGAGAAGCATCACTAAAACTGTGTGTGTGTGTTTCTATGTTTTGTGTCGCGTTTTGAACATTTTAACCGCTTGAGAACATTTTACGTTTGTTTAAACATTATTAACGTTATCATTTATTTGTATATTCATCACTGACTCTATTTTGATATGCTTTTATTAATAACTGTATTGATTTTATTATCAACCTTTTTAATAATAATTTCACTCTAGGAATAATCAAAACAATCGAAAATATCTACCAAAACAACACAATAAAAATAAAAGTAGAAGAAGAACTAACCAACCCTATTAAAGCTGTAAATAGGACAAGACAGGGAGATTCCCTTCCACTGCTGTTCAACCTGATTAAGTATGAAATAATAGAAAAAGTAAGAACTAAAAAAGGATACCAAATGGGAGAAAAACAACTTAAAATAATTTGCTATGCAGACGACGCAATACTACTCTAGTATTGCGTCTCTACTACACCAATTTAGTATAACCGCTAGAAAATTTAACATGTTAATTTCCCCAAAAAAGACAAAATGCATGGTTACAACAGCAAATTTACTAAGATGTAAATTAGAGCTGGAAGGTCAGATAATATCTGGCTATGGAAAAGCTCGAAACTGAAGTGGAAGATCAAGTGAATAGAGCAAACAGAGCCGCAGGCTGCCTGAATGAAACAATATGGAGAAATACAAATATCGAGAAAGAAAAAAAGGCAGACAAAAAGGATGTTAGAAACAGCAGAGATGAAAACACTTTGAAAAACTGATGGTAAGACACTATGGGACAGAGCTAGAAGTAACTTAGACAATCGGTGGTAGAAATGATGAACCACTATGTAAGGGAGGCTGCACCATAATCTGATGAGAATGATAATGATGAAGATGATGCCTTGAAAAAGAAATTTTTAGTTCATGTGAATCGCTAACGTAATCTAGATGTTACCTATAAATAATAGAGTTATCTAAACTTTAAACCGATGGATTTTATTTCATCAAATATTTAATGCCGGTTCTGGCTAACATCAAATATATTGCTTTCGTAGTTTCCACGGTGGTAAACGCAACTGCCGGACGTTTAAATTTTGACGGTTTGCTTTTAGTTCATCCTTATCTAACTCATTTTCTATTCATTGCGGATTTTAATTTAGCTGTTGTGAGATTTATAGCGCTTATTACCTTTATCTCCAACAAAATGACTTTATCGATGCCAGCGATTACTATATGTAAAGTTTTCTATATATTTTATGTCTGGAAACTAAACTTCATTTTCAGGGATAAAAGTTATTGCCTATTGTTACTGATTGTGAGAAAATCAATATGCTCAATTCTCTTTCAGATAAAAAGGATACTTCAATAAATTGCGTAAGCAAAAATATTTAATATTGTGGCTGTATATCATAGGCGATGGTGGTAGCTAATGTAGATAAGACGGTGGAAACTAGATTACACAGATGGTTTAACACTTTGACTGCCATGTGTATACCTGAATATACACAGTGGCTGAGTTCAAACCGCCACGTGTATATTTACATATACACAGTCATATATTTACATATACACAGTCAGTAAAGATCGTTTGGCCATGTGTATTCCACAGGATCACAGTTTACGTGTATTTCTAATAGGATTTAACTTAGCGTAGCCTGGGGCAAATTAAAAATGATCTTAGCCTGGGAAAAAATGCTTCGTCATTTTTCTATTAGCAGTTGAATTATAATAGATTTTTTATAACTTAAACGCTTATTAATTTTGATGTAAAAGTGTTTATTGTGATTAATAATAGATACAATAGATACAATAATGCACTATAAAATAAAATAATACCTAACACATATTTTAAAAGGTAAAAGAAATAATAAATTAGACTTACTCAAAATCAATTTAATTTAACTAATCAGACGACCGGTTTCGCTTTCTACAATATGCAAAGCATCTTCAGGTCACGATACAAAGTTAAATAAATGCTGAAATTAATAAACCCATATTAGGGTGCTGTCTAATAAAGATAAACAAAGATAGGTGATATAAATTATATAAATTACAGTAATTATGACAATATTACATGTCTGTGGTTTTTCAAAATGAATAAAATGTTTAAGCAGACAAGGTAAGACCCACAAATTGGTAAAATAGTCTATTAAACTGTAATGAATTAATAAATAAACAAATAAATAAAACATTAATTACATGCCGGTACACTATTAATTGATGGTTGAAAGAACATGGTTCAAACTATCTTGTTTTGTTGATTGGAGAACTCAAGTAAACTATTGTAATTATTTAACAGTAAACGGGGAAGTTCTTGAGGAGACAGATTTTATCCAATGAAGTAGAGATAGGTAAATGTAATTGTTTGTTTGATGAAAGTAATGTTCTATACCATTAAGTTCTTTAAAGTTATTTATATTTATTCTGGAGATATATTTATGAAATGTGTGTTATTTATTGAGATTTTTATTTTTGTTTTGGAAGGTGACAGTTGTGAGACAATGAATAAGAATAGATGTACAAATTGTGTGGGTGTGCAATTATATCAGCTTGTAATTATCAAATTTCTTTGATAAAGTTATGTTGCAATATGTGGCAAATGGTTGTAAAGTCCAATATATAAAGTTAAAAATTAAAATTGAGACACTTTAAGACACAGAAAACACTTAAAAAACGGGGGGACGAAACAGACATTAAATTTAAAAAGGGGAGGATTTTAAAAGAACTACATCTCTTACTTGGAGACAATGAGTTTTTTATGTTATATATCAGATTTTAGAGGTAAACTTGATAAATATGATATATAACATGAAATAATGATAAAATCTGATATATAACATAAAAAAACTCATTTTCTCCAAGTAAGAGATGTAGTTCTTTTAAAATCCTCCCCTTTTTAAATTTAATGTCTGTTTCGTCCCCCCGTTTTTTAAGTGTTTTCTGTGTCTTAAAGTGTCTCAATTTTAATTTTTAACTTTATATATTGGACTTTACAACCATTTGCCACATATTGCAACATAACTTTATCAAAGAAATTTGATAATTACAAGCTGATATAATTGCACACCCACACAATTTGTACATCTATTCTTATTCATTGTCTCACAACTGTCACCTTCCAAAACAAAAATAAAAATCTCAATAAATAACACACATTTCATAAATATATCTCCAGAATAAATATAAATAACTTTAAAGAACTTAATGGTATAGAACATTACTTTCATCAAACAAACAATTACATTTACCTATCTCTACTTCATTGGATAAAATCTGTCTCCTTCAAGAACTTCCCCGTTTACTGTTAAACAATTACAATAGTTGACTTGAGTTCTCCAATCAACAATACAAGATAGTTTGAACCATGTTCTTTCAACCATCAATTAATAGTGTACCGGCATGTAAGTAATGTTTTATTTATTTGTTTATTTATTAATTCATTACAGTTTAATAGACTATTTTACCAATTAGTGGGTCTTACCTTGTCTGCTTAAACATTTTATTCATTTTGAAAAACCACAGACATGTATTATTGGCATAATTACTGTAATTTATATAATTTATATCATCTATCTTTGTTTTATCTTTATTAGACAACACCCTAATATGGGTTTAATAATTTCAGCATTTATTTAACTTTGTATCGTGACCTGAAGATGCTTTGCATATTGTAGAAAGCGAAACCGGTCGTCTGATTAGTTAAATTAAATTGATTGTGAGTAAGTCTAATTTATTATTTCTTTTACCTTTTGAAATGGACTCACACAAGCAACACATTCATGACATATTTTAAATTATACTCAAATGACTATTTTGGCAAAATTTTGTGCTTATCCAAAAAACATTCTGAGCAGAGAAATTTTTGGTCACAGACTTGGCATTTAGTGGTAACTTGCTTAGTTTTATTTATTGCATACTGTCGTCCATGGTCATCTTTATTTCGTTGGTAACAAATTACGCACCGACTTTTTTACCTATTTGAATAAATTTATGTTCTGACGGTGTGTTGTAGGGAATATAACTTTGTTTACCTTTTGAAAGTAGTTTCAAACACAATTTTTTTTGAAATCTGTTATACTTATTCTTTCTGGTAGAGTTTTGTTCTTATTATATAAATAATGAACATTTACTGTGCTTCAGTAAGTAGTTCAACTGCCACCTTCCTGTACCATTTAATGCTTCGTCTAATAGAAGTAGAATAAGACGACAATTGGTCGGATACATTAATGAAACTTTTTGCATTAGTATAAGCTACAATAGCTTCCGGCTTTTTTTTGACCTCAATTCTACCTGTAACATCAATAAAATTCAGTTTATGTTTGGTGGTAAGAATCAGGACATCTCGCTTATCTTTCCATTTAAAAATGACAATGTCGTTTCTCTCTCTTCCTACAATTTCACCCTTCATCAGTTTGCTTACCAGTACTTCTTTCGGAATACCTTCCTGATTTTTTCGTAGTTTTCCTACTAGGTGCGTTTGTCTGCTTTGTAACTTTTCAGCTACCTCTACGCTGGTGTGCCAGTTGTCAGTGTACAATGTGATTCCTTTATCGATCCATTCGTCCATTGTCCATACTTTAGTTGCCACAGACCTGCCATCAATTTTGTCTGCACCACAATAAATGTTGCACTGATACGTATACCCCCCATTGAAGCATAGCTTAAAGAGTTTAATTCCAAATTTATGTTTCTTTCCTTTCACATATTGACGAAATTTTAAACGCCCGCGAAAGGGTACCATCGTTTCATTCATGCAGATATTTTCGTCTGGTACTATAACCTTTTTAAATTTAGAATTTAGCAAAGTTACCAGGGACTAAACTTTGTACAGTCTGTCTTCTCCTTGACATAAATCATTATTTGCGAAGTGCCACATCCGCCACAAAATTTCAAATCTATTTCGAGACATATATCCTGCAGCTTTTGACCAGTATAAATCCGAATTTCTCCAATAATCAGCCAGTTTAGATTTATGGTCCAGACCCATCCAAATCAGTACCCCCAAAAAGCAATACATTTCAGTCACGTCTGTGTCTTGAAGATGGACCGATGGTTTCTTCAACGATTTTATTGACAATCACCTGATTTGCGTATATGTTGGTTTGTGCGACAATAATGCTGATAATTTCTTCGTCTACAAAAAGTCTAAAGTAGGCGAATTCTTCTTCATTTTTCATTTTTCTGTTAATCTTATATTTTCTTCAAAATTAAAATTTCTCATATCGCCGAATATTAATCCCCAATCAGCCCCTGTATTTTCTTCTTTCCCTGAAGAATCTTGATTATCTATCTGAAACTTATCTATCTTATTATTAGCTATCTGAAATAAAAAAAATGTAACAACATGTCAATAGAATATATAAATTTGTATTCAAATGTAGTTGTACATAACATCTTGTGTCATTCGCACATAAACATGACCTTATTGCCCATGTAATTTTCTACCCTCTCTCGCAAGCTTATTGGGATATAATAAAATAATTACAACATGATATATGTAAAAAATTTATTAAAATCCTTTATAAAAGGTATATAATTAAAAAACCCAATCGGGCTATATCATAAAGACAAAACGTTTTCGGAATGCATATTCCATCATCAGTGTCTAGGTGTACATGTTTTGAGCCACTAAATATCTGGGTTATGTGGCTCAAAAGTAATAAATAATAAGTATTTTATAATATATTATTATAGATATGAAACAAAATTTATTTTCTAGCGAGATAGAAAACTTAGATATTGTTGCAAAAGATTTTGATGTCACAGAAAACCCTTTTTGTGCATCAGAATACATCATATGTATCATCCGATGAAATACTTATTCAACATGGCAATGATTTAATCGAATTTAAAAGAAACTTATGACCTGGTTGTAGCAAATTTCTAGATCCGAAAGGTAGTGATGTAGAGCCTAGTGGTCATAGAGAGCCTTTCTCTGCTGTTGTGTCCGAATATGTACCTTCCAGTTCTGAAGGTAAGACGTCCGTTTTTAGAATAATCATTGCTTTTTACTGTTTTCTTTTTAATAGACGACCACAATTTCCTTTTGTTACGAATTGTTAATTTCTGTTTCTATTGGTATTATGTGGTCGTCAGGTAGATATACAAATAGTTTTGTTCAGTAGCTATTCGGATAGACCAAAATAAAGTAATCTACAACAAATAGATGAGGTTGAACCAAAAACAAACCTAAATATACAAATCAAATATAACTACTAATATAGAACAAAATTCTGAGAAAAATATGCCGAGAAAATGTACTTCTGGTCGTAATGGGACACGCAATACCAAAATTGGAAAGCCAACTTGCCGAAAAAAAATTTGGATTGGCATTCACGAATGAACGAGGTCAACAAATCCGAAAAAGGCAAATGGAACCATGGTATACACAGAACTGTTCCAAAAAATGTATTCAATAGTTATCTTTAGAAATGAGAATTCAGATTTTTTCACAAATTTGGGCTGTTGGGAATCATGATCATCAAGTACAGTTTGTAAATAACTCTGTTGAAAGACTACAGTAAACGGTGATAAAATTTAGGTATATAAGAAACGGTGATAAAATTCAGATATGTGTGCAGCATTTGTACGCAATTTTTGAATTTTGCAAACAGATACTGAGGGCTTTTAGGGTAAGCCCGGGGTAGGAGTCGTAAACTTTTTTGAATTTTTTTTTATGTCCCAAAATTGGCCTTCTCAACACAATTCAGCTTGTTCGCATGATTTTTAGAGGTTCAGTGGAATCTCTCACGACTGAAGTAATAAATAATTGTGCTTGATTTTAGCCATTCCATCCACAAGTGTCTCGGTAGAACGAAGTATTTCGTCACTCAAGAGGATATAAACATACCTGTGCAACACAATGACCTAAGATAGAACTTTCGAACTTATGGAAAATTTCTGTCTGAACGACAGGAAAATCGACCTCATATTTAAGAAGTAACCAACAGTATGTATTGTGTGTTTCGACCTAATTAGATCTTGCAACTATTGTTTCAACAAGGATGCTTCTCTTCTGACTTTTTTTAAGCAGGTATTGAAATTTGATAAGGGGTTGTAGCTGGCTACAGAGCTATAGAGAATGACGTTAAGCAGTCACTGCATTTTTCTAATTTGACAGGTTTATTGACCACGTCATCTAAATGACCAATGTGGTCGATACTCATCGATCAATGCGGTACTTGTATACTAGCACGTGGTCGATAATCCCGGCCCATTAGACAGAGACGCAGGGACTGTCGCACTGAAGAAAAGCGACTGTATTCAGCAATCAGTCTATCTTGTATTATATGTCTATGGTCACATTACAATAGCTTAAAGTTTAGGTGAGGTTAGGTTTATATGTCTGACAGGATTTGCTTCATCTCGTTCCAGACTCGCGAGTCGCCACTGCTTCAAACTTTCCAATCCAAAATGCTCAGATTGTTAACTGGTGTAGTTGATCTGTTTAACCTCTTGGTGTAGTTCAAACTAAACTCAACACAATGATCAACACACTATATTTACGTGAAGTTGTAACAATGTTACAACAAATATGGTATAGTGCAAATATGGTTACCGCATTACAGATTACGGAAAAAGTCATCTAATATGAGAACCATTTAACCAAATAGTAGAAAGAAGAATTAAAAGAGTGGCAAGAAGACTTGAGATATTTACATTGACCCATTGATGGATGATACCTGAGTCAAATGCAATTTCTTTATATTTTTAATGCATGCAGCAATTTCAGCTGCTATCTTATAATAAATATTTAAAAAATAATTTTTTAAACGTTTTTTAAGCGTCAATTAAATAAGAAACTCAGTAAATGGACCCTGAAATTAATTTTCGGTACGAAATGTACGACGAACAATGGGACCGGTGAGGATAAGTGTAGGCGAATTTAGAAGATTAACCAATGAAGAAATTAAAGAAGTCATCGAGGGTGAAGACATAATCAAGTTCGTGAAGACGCAAAGGCTCAGGTGGCTGGGACACACAGAAAGAGCTAACCCAGACTCTACGCTAAAGCGAATAACTGGATGGAGACCAACAACAAAGAGACCAAAGGGGAGACCCAAAACAAGATGGAGAGATCAAGTCTTAGGAGACATAAAGAAGCTGAGAATCTACAATTGGAAGGAGCGCTGTAAGGACCGGAAAGAATTGAGGAAAATTGTAGACAAGGCCAAGTCACACACGCTGCTATAATAATAAAAAAAATAACAGCGGACTGATTCTCCGCAATAAATGAATCAGAGGGCCCAAAAGGGCGGCAAACACTCCGCCAGGAGTGAATAAGCCATGATGATGATGATCTTATAATAAATATTTAAAAAATAATTTTTTAAACGTCAATTAAGTAAGAAACTCAGTAAATGGACCCTGAAATTAATTTTCGGAATAACTTTTACCATAACATTTATTACATCCCTAATCGACAATTCTTAAAATTAACACCACAAACACTTAAAAGCAAATATCTCTTCACAATACAAAAAATATTTTTACCATGATGAAATCTCCATTTTCCGAGAAACTTATTTAATTTTAACATCGGTGGCAAACCTACCCATAAATTTTACGGAGAAGTTATGAGTGATGTCTTTAAAAAAACTTAAATTAACGTCAAGAATGAAGGACCGCAGTTTTAGATTCCTGATAAATAGCCAATCTGTCGCCATAAATTTCGAGAATAATTCTAAACTGCACGGATTTCGGACAGGTAAATAAGAAAAACAACAGATTGGGTTTAGAAATGTGTTCAAATATGATACTGGGGGTAAGTGGTGGTCTATGTTATAGGAGGGAACTATTCTTTACTTTCTTTCGAAGTTGATACTGACTCCAAGCTGGTAAATTCCATCCAGCGAATACTTCATCAATCAACAAGTCTTAAATGCAGTGTGTAAACACATTGACGTGAGATTTCATTTTGTAATAGATTTAACCCTTTCTAGTCGGATTTTTTTTTCAGGATCGGTATGGAATTTAGATTTTTTTTTTGTTTAAAACGTATAATTATGCATAAATAAAAGTGATTTTGTCCGGGACATATATGTCCCAGTCAGACTTTTTTGGAACATGTATGTGGGACTATAATAACCCATCAGACACCAAATTATTACTTTATTTTAGTATGAAAAATCGAAAATATACATAACATCTTATATTTTGACAACAAAAGGACTAAAACTAAGATTAATATTTAATGAAAATGAAAAGGTATGAAACATGTTTTGCATAAGGGTACATTGCAGCGCTGACATAGTATGGTGGTTCGTTTTTCTTTTTTCTGGGAACAACATCGTTGATATCTTCTACGGGTCTTTTCTTCGATAGATAGATGGTCTCCCACATCGAACATTTTTTTTGTTTCTTTGCTGCAGGACTTCCAAGTGAAGTCGAGTCTTTTCGTTTAACAACAGCATGGCTTCTTCCCAATGAAATAAGTCCCTCAGCTACACTAATTAACAAAGGTTAAAATGGTGTTTTTTCTTTCCTTTTTTTTAGATCATTGTGTAGTACATAAAAATTTTTAACAGCCATCATCAGAAAGCGAAAAAATACTTTCTTCCATCATTTGGTAGACTTCCTATCAAAGTCATTCAACCCCAAAATATGATCTGTTAGGTCCACGCTGCCCATTTTCTTATTGTACATGTTGAGAAGGTCATCGCACATTCAGTTTAGAGCCATTCTTCATTTTTCGTTTCACTTCTACTTGCTTATCTCCAAAGCAATTACTTACTACTAACAAGTCTTTAGTATCTCGCCATCTGCAAACTGTAGTGCCATGGAATTGAAAAACGTGGTAAAAAGTTCCATCGTTATAAAACCAAATACCTGGTTGCTACGTACCTTCGCCGTCTTTACCATTTTTGTCACTACTGCTTTCTTCTTTACTTTCGTCATTTATCATCTGATTCTCTTCATCCATTTTATTGCTCTCGGAACCTGAATCTATTTTGTGACGCTCTCGTTCTACTTCTCCTTCGCATCCTGATGGATTGTAGTCTTTATCATCGGAGCCAATAGTGTCAAAAGCATCGACTTCTGATTCTGTATCACTGGCAAAAATGGCTGCTGCCTCCTCCTCTAACTCTTTCTGCGTCAATATCTTTCTACTTATTTAGAACAAAACAAGACTGTTGGGACACATATAACCCACCATAAAAAGGATGTTGATATTTATTAATATAAAAATGGTACGAGTACGAAACATCATCCAGTACGGATATCTGTCTATCTGTGACAAGTAAAAGCTCTCACTAATTTCTGGTAATACTTTTCTGTATAAGTGGTGCAAGTGTACATGTCCCACTTTTGTTCTAAACCTTATGTAGTTGTTTGTGACAGCTAAGTTTTAAAAGTGCGCATGGATATTAATACAATTTGTAAAATAGCCTTAAAATAATGCAAGGTAAGTCTTCAATGCGTATTATATGTTTACAAATGTTGTCTTATAGTGTTATTTTATTTATTTATATCTTCAAAATGTAGTAGTTAAAAGAAACTGATAGCATAATCTTAAAATGTGTCTTTTTTCAGTATCTGAGAGTTATTAGTAATATCCATTAGGATGATCCAGAAGGGAACAAAAATTATAGAGCAATAGTAGCGACAGTAATCATGATCTAGAAAACATTGCAGATATTGATTTAAATGTTTTTCATTAAAGAAAAGGGGCAAAAAACGTTAGAGATAAATATAGCGATTTAGATAACAGGCGAAGAAAACGAAAATGGAATGCAGGTTAATAATACATAGGCTATAAAAACACGTTAGTAAAAGCAAGAAAGTTATATACATACTTGCAGATTTCAGTGTCAAAAATTCACCCATAAACGAATGAATCCAATGTTTTAACCTTGTTTAGGCTATGGTGCCTCTTCAAGGGTGGTATTTTTGTTGGATAAACGTGAATCTGCATGTTGCCGCTCTCTGGGACAAAGTGGAGGCTGTAAAGCAGAAGTGTCAGAAGGATTTCCTATCTTTTGGACACCGGTTGGATCAAGCCCGCTACTAAGTACAACTTCCATTGGGAAAAACGATCCTTTTCAGATTATTGGCCTTTTGTTTTATCCGGTTTAAACGCGTGGGGGATAGCTGTGGCTGTGTCCTCTCCTAGGATCAGGTATCGCTGTGCAATGAGATTGGGAAACCACAGAAAACCAATCTCCCCCTGTCCTTTGAATTGTCCTGTGTCCTGTGATTTTGAATTCGACTCTTAAGGAGTGTACGGGATGCTCACTGTCTGGTGTTTGGTGTGTGTGGATGTGCGAATTTGTGTAGGTATTGGTTGTGTGTTGTTGCCTTGTTTCTTTTTGGTGTTTATATGTTTATGATTTTGAGCTTGGTGGAGGTAAAGTGTGTAAGGGTAAATGATAAGTGTATATATAAATTATGAATGTATGTGGGAAAATGATAAGTGTATATATGAATAGTGCATGTGTGTGTTGTATTGTGTGTTTATTTGCGAAGTTGAGTGAAGGTTTGGAATTATTGTAGCAGGAGGTTGATATGGCGTACCCATAAAATGTATTGGACATTTGATTTAGATAACGGATTGTGTCACACCTCTTTTCAGGGAAGACATTAAACATAGGAAGAGGATCATGGAAGTGAAGTGGATTAGGGATTTCATGTCCGAGTATAGGTCGTATGAGTGGATTTGTTTGGGAGTGTGTACGGGTTGGGTTTTTTTTGTGTTTTTTGGTTGAATTCTTCGGTGTGAGCATTTTTGTGAGAATGCCGGGTGGCCTCCATTACCGATGAACAAAGACAGGAAAAATGTAACCAATTCTAGAGTCTAGGAAATTGGAATCTGCAGAATGCATTTATTACGTCTTGTACAGAGATCGCTATGCCCAAACGACGACGTACAGAAGTTGTTACTAATAAAGGAAAGAGCGTGACTATCGAATTTAAAAATATGAGGGTTTGCAAAATGTTTTTCTTAAAAAGTTTGGATATCAGCAACGGACGATATTCGAGAATTTTAAATGGGATATCTGAGGTTGGAATCACCGCTGTTGATAAAAGGGGAAGAGCTTCATGTCCTAATAAACTATCACAGGATGTAATTGATAAGGTAAAACGACATATTGTTATGTTTCCAAAATATACCAGCCATTACACAAGACATTACAATCCCCGTAGACGGTACCATCCTTTTTTTTGACCATAAGAAAAATGTATAAGTGTTACCTAGAGCACTGTCAAGAAAATAACGAAGCTCCTGTCAAGGAATGGTGCTACAGGAGAGTGTTTAATACCGAATTTAACCCTGTTTTCATCATCCCTTGTCCGATACTTGTAATAAGTGCGATAAGTTTGAAACATCAATAAAATCGTGCACAAGTTAGTCAGATAAAAAGAAAATAATGTGTGAGAGAGAGCTTCATCACCGAAAAGCCGAATCGGGAATACAAGCCAAAAAAGAGGCAAAAATAGTGGCAGAAACTTCAAGTAATGAAGAAGACCTACACCAGTACTTACAAGGAACAAAGTGTTTTATATGCGAGTATTAAGGACATATAATTTTGGGATCCAAAATTTGGGCAAGAAATATGCTTCGATGTGTATGTGGGATAAATCAATTGCATCCAGAGGCTCTAAAGAAGTTTCTTCATGTCTTTGGAAATTTGTTGCTGGTCTTAATCGAAATACACATCTTATTGCATTTGGTGATTCTTGTTCGGGACAAAATAAGAACAAAAACATAGTAAAATTTTGTATATACGTGGTTAAAGACACTCTGCATGGAATGCGATGAAGATTTCGGAGTAATAGAAAAGTACAAAAAGCAAGTACGCTAATATTTTTGTACCCAGTGAGTGGATGAATGATGTGAAAAACAGTTCTAATAAGTTTAAATGTGAAGAAATAAGGATGGAGCACTTCATTTCACTCGAAAACTTCAACGAGTACGTGCAGGAAAATATTAGAAAGGATGATGAGAATAAGCAGATAAAATGAAGAGAAAGAAAACGGATTTGTTTTGAGAAGAAAGGCCCACTTATTATGAAATTTAAGTACACTCCTAATGAAGATGAAAAGACTGAATTTATAACTGTTAAATGTATTAAGAAGATGCGTGGAAGAACACCTCAGAATATTAGTCGTAGCCAACTGTACATTTCACCCATGACTTTGAATTACGAAAAATTGAAGAGTTTACAAGACCTACTACGCTTTGTGCCACCAATTTTCCATCAATTTTGCAATATACCATATATGCAAAACCAAACTAATATTTCAAAACGCAAATACTTTAAATTGTATTTAAACCTTATGTTAAGGATATCATGAAAAATCACGTCTCAAATTTACAATATAATAAATATATAAACATTTGGATTTTACTACTGGGTCCAGGCGTACCCAGGGACAATACAAAGGTTAAATTAGTTCTATTGTTCCTTACATTATTCTTTCTTTGCTTTTTTAACTTTAACTTTAATTTTAACAAAGAGGCTTTTAGTTTTATCAATTAAACCAACTCCTTAGCTACATTGTGGTTCGTACTTCATTACTACGTGATTTATTCAACTATTATTCTATTTAATCTGGTCTAATTTATTATATATTCAATAAATATATTGTTGCAAAAGTCAAAATTCTGAAGAAAACTACATATTAACGTCTGTATTATTTTAACGCCTGTTAAAACCAATTTTTTGTTCAAATGATACCATTATTTTAATTTCTTCGCTCGCCCCCAGTCATTTTCATTATTCGGCGGCAGGTAAAATGACAGGTTTTAAATTCTTACTTCTTAAAACCCGCAATTATCCATTTCTACTAAATTATATATCAGTTTGACGACTATTGGAAGCATTTGGAAGCATCAATCCCACAATAATTTTCATTCCGATTATTTGGGAGCCCAAAAAGGAACCACTGCACCTCAGGTGCGTACATCATGGACTCCTATAAGAACACCTTGTCATCGCTGCACTGCTATTATATAATTTCAATCTTAATTTAATGACACCCTAAATATACTCGCCTCTTTGATGGATATACATCAATAAAAGAAATTAAACGCAGGCACAGATGAAAACCTGTTATTATTTTTTATAAGCTTTTTTTGTATACACAGTTTACAATTAGGTTTTAATTGTTGCTTCCAAACTCATTTTAAATAGGAATTTAGATAAAATTATATGATTAGATAAAAAAGATAATCTAGTTGTTTCTTTTGTTTTGAGTTTTATTAATTTAATATGTATGAAGTAATTACAAATCTCTTCACAAGAGCTTATATATATTTGACCATCTATATCTCTTTTAAAAAGCTAGAAGCAAATAAATAATCTGTTCCGAAAACAAGAAAAGAAAAAGATATCCTAACCTGGATTCAGCAATAAGACCAATTCCACATCAGCTTGAGCAGATACCCATTCCAATATTTAACAGTCTACCTACTTTACCAGAGGATAATATCGAAACTGACGAACTACAGACTAAAAGATTTGAGGAAGACGATAGTGATTTCAAAGGGGATTCAACACGTCCTGAACGCTTTACTCAGGAAGAGCTAAGCGATCTTATCAGAGATTTGAACCTTCCAAAGGATTCTTCCGAGCTGCCTTCAGACTAAAGGAAAAGAATCTTCTTTACCCAGACACCAAATTACATACTACTGTAATAGAGAAAAAGATCTTTTGCCTTTTTTTTTCTCAGCAAGATGATATTTTTGTAACAATATTAAAGAACTGTTAGAAGAAAATGGGTGTATCAGAGTATACACCAAATCACTGGCGTCTTTTTATCGACAGTTCCAATCGAAGCCGGAAAATTTGATGGGCCTCAGATACAACAACTTATAAAAGATTCGCATTTTACAGAATTGATGACTTAAATTAAATGTAATGCATGGCGCTCTTTTGTGAAAGTTGTGCAACATTTTCTTGGAAACAATAAATCGGAAAATTACCGGGATATAGTGGAAGAAATGCTCAACAATTTTAACAAACACAGTTGTCATATGAGTAATAAAATTCATTACCTCCACAGCCAGTTAGACCGTTTCCCAAAAAATCTTGGTGACCTTAGTGAGGAACAAGGAGAAGGACCAAGATGTCAAAACGATGGAAGAGAGATGGAATACTCATATGATGGCGGATTACTGCTTGAGACTTCAAAGGGACCTTCCTTTTAAAGCCTTTGCAAGAAAATCCTATAAAAGGAAGTTTTTAGGTGACGCCGAATAACATATTTGGTTTTAAAGTTAAGTTTTTTTGGCAGATATGTGTGATGATTTTTGTAAGTATATTGTTGTACAATAAAAATCTTACTTTTTATTCGTGTTTTGTTTATTTGATGGGTAGCAGCACTACATATATGTAGGTAGTGCTACGTTAAATTACTCTATATGTTATAAAAGTGTCGTATTTTCTGAAAACGATCTGATGGAGCAAATCTGGTGGCATTTTTGGATTTAGCAGACCCAAATTACCTAGAAACAGTAAGAAAATTCCGGCAGCAAACTGTGTGTTTACCAGTGAATCGACGCGGTTCAACCCGAAAGACTGTTGAGTTTAATATTCAATCAATCAATCAATCAGTAATGCCTGTTTATTTCTCATTAAAAAAAATACGATACAATATTCTCTTTTAGCGACATTTGTTCTCCTTGGCACATGCCATCGGAGGCAAACAAATATTATTCGCTAATATACAAACAATTACACTAAGGCTCATTGTATCTAACATGGTCATTAAAATTAATAAGTAAATATCCATATAAATGTTATACTTAATATGTTACTAAATATGTATATCCTACTGAGTAACACTAAACTAAACTGTAGTAAGACTAAACAATAATAGCAATGTATAACAGTAAGGTATAGCTTGCATTTAAAATGATTGAATTTGTCCCTTAGATGGAGTGTGTAATGTATTGGCCATGTAATTATAAACCCCACTCGCGACGCTCATATATTGCTAATTATCGCATTATATTTCAGTTAGGTTACAGGTAAAAGAATAAACAGTTGTGTTTGATATGTAGTGAAATAAAGGTTTGTTTTGGGTTCATCCAAGTGTTTTTGTACCAAACATTGCATAGTGAAAGCTGTTTATATAATAATAATAATAGCAATAATAATAACAAGACAGACAAGATAGATAAAAAGATAATAACTATACGCAAACAAATTATTAATGCTAATTTTAATATTTTCATCCTATTGAACTAACACCATGCTAATAGATTTAGCAATTAAATAGGCTTACTAACTCATACCTATATGCCCATGCCTCCCTACAATAACCTGCTAACTCAGCTTGTCCTTGTTTCATCATAGTAACTACTTCCACTCTACTAAGTTCATTTCTACCCAACCACTTTAACCTAATCTGTCTCAACACCGAATTTTCCCGATTTTCCCCAAAAATGTATCACATCTTTCCTTTCCTTCGTGTTACACATTGAGTAAAACCTTCTTTCATCATTTCTGCCAGGTCGATCATTCAAATACAGAACTCCACATCTTAATTTGAACAATCGGATGTCACCAAAAATTTTCCATTTCCAGTAGATAATGCATGTTTACTCCTTCTTCCCGCAGTTCTTTGTAGTGTCCACAAAAATTTGACTCGAGTGCCCTATTCTCAGCCTGACGCTGTATCTCCTCCTTCTTTTTTTCTATCATATTCTCAATCATACTAGGCCAGCTATCTCTTTTTTCCTATTCACACCTTACCTCAATACCAAATTTTTCTCCCATGCTCATCCAATCTTTCCACCAGCCACATCTTGCTCTCATCATTTCTTTCAATAGAAATTTTGGTAACCTATCATTCGAGTATCCTAGTATGTTTTTAACATATTTTTTATGTAAATTCATCGTATATAGGCTGACTCTAGCAATACCTGTCTGCAAATCTAACATAAAGTTAGGACAATACCTTGGACAAGAAAACATTTGTTTTATATAAAATCTTCTGGTTATTTCCACCTCATCGTACTCAAAAAGACCCCAAACCTGAGACTCATAAGTCAAAATTGATCTTACGACCGACTTATACACTGTTACTTTAACCAAAAAGGTATTTCAGCCTTAGACACTAAACTACTCCAAGACGTGTGAATCGCCACTTTTGTCAAACTCTGGCGCTTTTTTAGAAGAGTTTTAAAAGACAACTTGGGTGTTAGTATTATTCCCCAATAATTATAGTTATTCACTACTTCTAATACTCGATCATTCAGTTTCCAAGATTCCCTGCTCACCCCACCTCCTCTTCTGATTACAAGAATTTTGGATTTATCCAAATTTATTTTTAGATTCCACATCCTGCAGTATTTTTCCAGTTCATTAATCATCCACTGTAGCACCTTCGGATTGATTCCAATCAAAACCAAATGTTATATAATATAATAAAAGTCTTTTAATCAAACCATTTATCTCCAAACCGCCTCCCTATGCTTCATGTAGGTCATTCAAGAAAAACGCAAACAGTAATAGACTTAAAAGACATCCCTGTCTCACTCCTACATTACAGTCAAACCACTCAGATTGACCTTCCCTTGACCAGACTGCCGATTCTGTATTCACGAACATACTTTTTAACAAATTCAGCACTTTAGTAGATAATCCTAAGTGACTCAACTTGTAAAAAGGGCCCGTCGATTAACTGTATCAAAAGCAGCACTATAGTTCACAAAAAATGTATAAACATTTTTTACTCCCCGTGCAAGTTGGATTCTTACTATACTCGTAAAATTAAAAATGTTGTCTATAGTTGAATAGCCGGTTTTATATCCTGCCTGGAACTCATTTAAAATGTTATTATTTTGTACCCACGAGGTAAGTCTGGTTAAAGTCAATGCCGCAATGAGTTTGGTTACTGCATTTAAGAAGCTAATACCTTGACAACTTTCTGCACTTTCCATGTTTCCTTTCTTATAAAGAGGAAAAATTATTGCATTATAAAAACCCCGAGGAAAGTCTGGTTTGACGAAAAAACTATTAGCAAGCCCAAGTACAAGCATTTTTCCATTTTCTGGAAGAAATTTGTAGAACTCAGAAGCAATTCTATCCACTCCTGGTGCTTTATTTGGTTTTAAAGAATCCAATGCTATTTGAAGTTCTTCCCTACTAAACGGCCGGTCTAAATGTTAGTTGAGGATAAATACATACAACACAGGATCTGCTGTTATCTCCTATTCAAATGTCTTGCAAAATGGTTGCAGTAAACTGTTAACACCTTCCCCAATGGCCGAACTTCTAAATTTATACAGACCAACAGCCTTAAAAAATTATTTTGAATTTTTGGTATTTCTTTAGTTTTCCTGTAGGTATTATTAATTCCTGTAATAGTATTAATTTTAGCTCTAGGTTTAATGTACGTTGGTTTGTTTATATATTATAATATACCATTATACAAGTTTTTTTGGAAAACTAGGCAGATGTAATGAGACCTCCCATTTAAATATATTTCACACTTGTTCCTGTTTGCAAAGGCACTTGGGTGGTCAGTCCTCCGAAATATATGTCGATACAAAAACATAAAAGGGACAAGGTCGCTTATGAACACACAAACAAACAAAACACTCAAATGTCTCAAAATCACAAAATCTGTAATTCATCTCATCTCTAAGTAGTAACATTTAACACAAAACAAACCATTCAGAATGTCAAAAACAACAAGACCTCCAATGAATTATAGACTATGTTGGTACGGAAAAAGAGGACTGTCTCTACACTTTCAGACCATGGCAGGGCCTGGCTAAGTACATTTGAAAAGATTAGAATAGAATAGAAATAAAATTAGCTGGATTTTCAAGAGTATGTTAACAATAAACAATTTAATTTGAATTCAATTAAAGTGAACAGGCTTTAAAGGCTAAATTAACAAAAAAAGACTTATTGCATCAATAAAATGTCCTATAACTAGATGAAGAAATAGAAATGTCCTATAATACATTGAAAAAATACTAGAGAAACTACCAATGATGTACCTATGTCACAAAAAACCTGCGAGATTTCAATGCCAAGATAGATGGAACTAAATAATGAAAATAGATTTAAATAAAAAAATATCAGTTAATTAGCTTTTTTATCAAAGGCGTAGGCTTATGATTGTTTTAAGTTTGAATCTAGTTAACTGGCAGAAGTCGCATATGTAATCATCTTTATCGCACTAGTACAATCAACATGTGCCCAATATTGACATAGGTATTTGATCCACTGCATGTCATGCACGTCACATCCGATTCATCCGGTGTTTGTTCTAGTCCTACAACAAATCCGATTGAAGACTGATTTCAGAGACAAATGATCTTCTTCCTCAGATGAAAATCCATTGTGTATCTCAAAATTGAATTGTCTCTTCACCTGAGAACTAGGTTTATGCTTTTTACACTCTTTCTGTAAGTTTTTTTTATTTTTAGCCTCTAACATCTTCGTTTTTGTTCCAGTCTTCTTCCATTTTCCTTTGGCGTCTTTATATGTTTTATCTTTTCTTCCTGACAGAACCTTTTTAGCAATATCTGCCTCTAAGTCTGTTTTATAAAGAGACGAAGTGATTATGGCCGACTTGCAGGACTTGTGGCCTCTTCCAGATGATTTTTTTATCAGTTTGGGCAGTTCAGGCAAGATTTGAAAAGGGTTTGTGAACACTGATAAGGGGAATGGCAGAGGTAGAGAAGAAGGTTCTACCAACTAAGTTGAGGTGGACGCTTGTTCGTGTGGAACCCATGAAGGAGAATGTGTCACCAGGTGAGAAGATTCAGGATTTTTCTTCATCAAGTGTGTTGTTCGAAGAAGTTTTAACAGGATCATCAGATGTACAGCCGTTATCATCGAGATCAATATGCTTCACTTTTTGGACTTCGGCAATGAACTCGGCATCAGAAATTTTATTTCTATCCCAGTGGAAAACTTCCAGTTGTCTTGAACCCATTGATGGCTATTTCCGTCGTATAACTCGTATGTAGGCCTTGAAAACAGTCCCATTACGTCAAATTCGGTTAGAGAACGTTGATTTATTAACAACCATTGCCTAATCACCTCACTATAATAAGTCTTTAAAGGAGATAAAAAAGACTTATCTAAAGGCTACAACTTATGAGTTGAATGAGGCAGTAAGGAAATGATTGTAACATGGTTCTGGCTTGGCTTTCTTAATAATGTCAATATTTCTGGTGTGGCTTGAATGCCCGTCAAAGACTAGGAGAACAGATGAATTAATTGTAAATTTTGTAGTGTTCAAAACATGATCTAGCTCCATTTTGCAACTAAGTATTCACGTATTTCTGAAGAAATATCACCATTGGTGGAACATAGTCGCCACCAGCACTCATACAGACTACAATTGTTATCAAGGCACCTCTTTCTGTTGATGTAAGGGAGGCTATCTGCCTTTTTCCTCGGAAACCAATGACTGGTTCTACTTTACTCTGAACTACTGTAAGGCCACTTTCATCAACGTTAAAAATTTTGTTTGCTGGATAACTGTGTTTTTCAAACAACATTGACACATTTTCTTTGTTAAAACCTAGAGCTTTTACAAATGAGGTTCCTGTTGGCTTACGAATTGAAAGTCGGCACGTATGCCTTTTCATGAATAGCTCTAGCCATCTTACCTGCCATGTTGTGTTTAACAAAAGGGTGCGTTATGCCATTCCTTTCAGCTAGTTGATAGGCCATTCGCCGAAGGTCTCGCCTAGTCAACCAAAAAAATGTAGATTCCATGACCAAACAATACTTAACCAACTGTTCCTTCAATTCGGGAGGCAAGACAGTAGGCCTTCCTGTACTAACAGAAGCTGCTTTTGTTAGTTCTCCATATTTTTCCATTGACAAACGCATCAGCGTGGTCTTGTGTACCTCAAAAGTCTTGGTACCCTTTTTTCATCCCATATTTTTTGTCCTAATGGCTTCTATAGCCTCTGTCATACTTTACTCTTACCACAACCTCTTCTTCTTTTCTTTGGTACCTTTTTGGTAGTTTTTTTTTATGTTATATTATATTTAGTATTAAATTATTATCTTCACGAAAACTATCGGAAATGATAAACAGGAACAGTGCAACTAAAAAACACTCGTCATTGTCTGAACTTAGTCACTAACTGAACAGCGGCAAAGTCTCGACATCCGGCAATGCCAAGGAAAGGTTTATGCTGATTTCCCATTGGGCAGCCGCACCTCCGTACGAAACTGCACTAGGGGTCCGAATTATCTGACTATTTGTTGATCTATCTATTGATCTATTATAGGGGTCTGAAAGTGTGAGTAAACACTGTTTTTTCGGAAGCAAACTGTTATAAGACAGTTGTTCTGCAGCCAAATATTGACTTATTGTATTTCTTCCATTATACCCACTCCAGAATTCTAAAACCTTGTACCAGCTTATACAGGTCTCGTGATTGGATACCATATGTTTTCTGAGTCACTTGATAGTCTCCAAAAAGTATTTGCCATCTGTGATCTAATGCCTCTAGTATACTATTTAAGGATCTCTACAACATAATCTGGAGCTTAAATCTACATGAAACATCGTCGAACTCCCAAAGAATCACCCTTTATAAATATAAACATTGTTAAATTTCATCTATTTTAATTTTTGCACAAAACAGGTAAATACGGTCCTGAAATCATTCTCCGCAGGGTATCAAAATTAAGGGATGTCATAGAATTTGACCCAAATGTGCCGTTTTATAAGCATCCGCAGCTGGAGGTAAAATCGATTTTTTGGAGACTCGATGCCAATAAGGTAGTTTAGGTTAATTTATCCATTATATAATTTATTAACTAATTTAGACAGAATTTATGTTTCGCATTAGTTATTTTATTTTTATTTAGTCTAATTACAACTGAGTGGCAATCGCGCGTCGAAATCGGTTTCCAGTAAGATAACAGTACATATAGCAAAAAACAGTAACATTTCAAGAATAAAAACCAGTTTTATAAAAATATCGTAATTAGACGACGATAAGGAACAGCCACAAATAAAATGTGAAGTTGACAGAATGTACTAAAAATGTTTTACACAATTTCGAACAAAAGTAAAGAAATACAATACAAGTAAAGATAATTGAAAAGTAAATAGCAGGCGAGCACCAATAGGGATTAAAGGTCGTGGCATATTATAGTGCACGTTGCGTTTCCAGCACATAGCGTTTAGTTTCCGAAAAATATAATTTAAATGGTTTTAAATATGAATAACGCACACTGTCTGGGACATAGGTCGTAACCGGTTGGTAAGGATAATGTGCATTAGATGTCCGTCGTTCTCCCCTTGTTGTTTATTTAGGAACTTGTTTGATTTTGATATAGAGTATTTAAAAAAATAATTTTCGAGGCTATTTTGTCATTTATGCATGTGTTTTTATTGCTTTGTGACAATTAATCACGGAAGTGATAAACAAGTAGGACTTTTGTACGGAAGTGATACCTCTTCTTTTTAAAAATACTTTTTGGTTTGATATGTATGGCTTCGTTAAATGTAGTATTTTGTTTTTTAACTGAAGGTGAAATTAAATTTAAAACATATTTAAACTGAATCCTATTCATTCTAAAATAATTGTTAAACCTATTAATTATTATTAAATTCCTATTAAAAACAGCCTCGAAAATTATTTTTTTTAAATACTCTCTATCAAAATCAAACAAAGACCTAAATAAACAACAAGGGGAAAACGACGGGTATCTAATTAACATTATCCTTACAAACCGGTTACGACTCGTTACGCAGCCGTCGGCATCAGTAAAATATTGTGTTCGAATATACTGAACAAGTCTCTGAAACGCAATGTTCCGGACAGTGTGCGTTGTTCATATTTAAAACCATTTAAATTATATTTTTCGGAAACGATATGTGCTGGAAACGCCACGTGCACGATAATATGCCACGACCTTAATTCTCTAACGGTTCGTCCAGGAATTACCCTTCAAGCCAGATATAATGTTGTTTAACCCAGCCTGATCCCTTAAGAATGACATAAACATAAATGAAGTGCAAACAGACTATCCACTTTCCTCCCGATAGCACTCTGATACGCTATAGACGGTCTCTTATCAGCAAAGTAGTTATCATGTAGGAGTCCTGGTACAAGGACTCCCACAGAAGGTACCTTCTGTGATTAATCCTAGCATGTCTGTCTCTGATTGGAATATGGTTTGGATGTGGTTCTTTCCTGGCTTTGCTTTCATGATTACATGGGCCTCCTTCCATCGGTTTGCGAAGAGCCTGTATCTTAGTATTGCGTTTGTTGAGTTTGTCAAATATACAATTGTTTTCTAAGAAGACACTTTAGAGCTCTGTTATTGATTTCGTCTAGATCAGGTGATTTCTGTAGTGAACTTTTTCTGATCAATTCAATCGACTTCTTTAATAAAGTATTATGTCTTCGTCTTGGTGCCAATTCAGTGTGCACTCTTTCTCCTAAGTCTTTCTCATCACTTCGGCTTTCTTTTTTACAGAGTATACAATTCCGTTTTCTCCCTATAGTGGGGGAATGTAGAGACCTGTAGTAGAGACACTGAGACAAATGGATATAAACGGACTAGCCAATAAAATAAAAGTAACTGTAACAACATCGGTTAAGAAAATATGCTCAAACACGAAAACAGCCAAAACATCTAAACTTCAACCTTATACAATTAAATTACTAAAAGAAAGACGAAACAGAACAGATCGAACTTCGGACGGCTTCAAAAGTTTAAACAAAAACGTGAAGAAAGAAATTAGGAACGATCATAGAAACTATACTAACAATCTAATAAAAAATATAATACAAGATAACTGCAATATGAAAGTACTCAAAGCAAAAAACTCAAACGGCACAAGAAAAATCATAGAAATAAAAAATGAGAAAAACGTCACCGTCCGGGACAGAAAGGAAATAAGCGAGACCATTAAAAAATTCTATACTAAATTATACTCGGCAAATACACAACTACAACAACGACGTACTGAACGAACAATAATTAACACCGGCTCAGAAGAAATACCGGACATAACCGACTATGAAATAAGAATGGCCCTAAATCAACTAAAAACGAATAAATGTCCGGGAGAGGATAAAATTACAGTCGAAATGTTGAAAATCGGTGGAAGAAAAATAGAACAGGTATTAAATATTTTATTTTATAAAGTAAATAATGAAGGAAAGATTCCTCACGAATGGTACAACTCCGAAATCATTTTACTATTCAAGAAAGGAGACAAAGCAAACATCGAGAATTACCGACCAATATCCTTGCTCTCACATTGTATAAATTACTAACTAAAATCATAACCAACCGCCTAACACATAAGCTCGATTTCTATCAACCTATCGAGCAGGCTAGATTCAGAAAACATTTTAGTACCATAGACCACTTGCACACCGTAAGAACACTGATAGAAAAATGCACCGAGTATAATGTTCCAATTTATATGGCATTCGTCGATTTCCATAAAGCATTCGATTCCATCGAATTATGGGCAGTGCTTGAATTTCTAGAAAATGCACGTATAGATTCAAGATACACTAACATAATTAAAAACATATATGAAAATGCCACCATGCAGATAAAGCTGGACGAAAGCACAAAAACTAATCCCATAAGACTACAACGGGGAGTAAGACAAGGAGACACCATCTCTCCCAAACTATTTACCCTTGCTCTAGAAGACATTTTTAAGAAACTAGAATGGAACAATAAGGGTATCAACGTCGACGGATCATACTTAAAGCACTTGCGATTCGCAGATGACATAGTTTTAATAGCCGATAATATCCAAGAACTAAATGATATGTTACAACAATTAAATGCAGTTTCAGGACCGGTAGGCTTAAAAATGAACTACAGCAAAACAAAAATACTGAGCCGAGACCAGACAAATATAACAATACAAAATCATACCATAGAAAATGTTGAACATTATGTATATCTAGGTCATGTTATCAAACTAGGAAAACCAAATCAAGATGCTGAAATTAAAAGAAGAACACAACTGGCATGGGGCGCTTTCGGCAAATTAGCATATATCTTGAAAAATACCTCCATTCCTGTAAACTTAAAGAAAAAGGTGTATAACACATGCATACTACCAGTTTGTACTTACGGCTTGGAGACAGTAGCCCTTACCAAAAAATCTGCGAAAAAATTAGAAACAACGCAAAGAGCAATGGAACGAATCATGCTTGGAATATCACTAAGAGACAAGATTAGAAACACCAAGATAAGACGTAGAACGAAGATTAGGGATATTGTGGAAAAAATTGCAAAAATGAAATGGCGCTGGGCAGGTCACGTAGCCCGATATAATGACAATAGGTGGACACGGAGAATTCTAGAATGGAGACCAAGGAAGACAACAAGAAGCATGGAAAGACCTCAAAAAAGATGGGTAGATGACATAAGAACAGTGGCAGGCAAACAGTGGATTAGATTGGCGCAAGATAGAGAAAGATGGAAGCAATTGGGAGAAACCTACATTCAGGAGTGGATGGAAAATGGTTGACAAAGAAGAAGAAGAGAAGTGGGGGAATGAATTCTCTATCGTTTTTTAAGGTTCGTTGGAGCCTCCTATTTCTTTTACGTAATTGTCCAACGTTTGGCTTCTATATTCTATTTAAAATAAAAAAAAAATAAATAAAATTTGGACTTTCATAAAGTCTTTGACAGTGTTCCTAAGTGCAGAATTTTACA
This sequence comes from Diabrotica undecimpunctata, assembly GCF_040954645.1. Taxonomy (NCBI): domain Eukaryota; kingdom Metazoa; phylum Arthropoda; class Insecta; order Coleoptera; family Chrysomelidae; genus Diabrotica; species Diabrotica undecimpunctata. The sequence goes on along the minus strand of NC_092808.1, from coordinate 20,207,191 downwards.
TAAGCTATAACACTTCTGCATTTCCGGTACTTTACTGGATCGATAATTTCCATCCTCTTTTCTCTCAAATTTTCTACCCTGACATCCTCTCTTTTAAAAAGACAACAAACTGTATACCTCTAATAGACCGAGAGTCTATTAGAGTCTCTAATAGCCTAATGTCACAAATTTTAACATGTATCAATTTAGTCTCTTGCTATACATAAATGCAATCTCTCCTCCATGGACAATCCGCCTAGTGACCATTCACCTAACACTAAAAAAGTACCCTAAATCAAATACAAACTTCTCGATAATTAAGCATCTTTTTGCAGAAATCATATCCCACTACCTTTACAAATTTTTACCGACACCTCTAAAATCACAGATGAACTTACTGCTACTTACTATTCTGATGAAGAAAACTTCTACAGCATACACTTACCTACAAATTTTGGTATACTAACAGGCGAGACCACAGCTATATTAAAAGCCTCAACTTTTTTCAAAACGAATAACACGATGAAGTGCGTCATCATTACAGATTCACTTAATGCGTTATTGAAATTAAAGCAAATTTATACAACAAATCTCATTATACAAGCAATACAAAATGATTTAGAAATACTTCATTTCATGGAAAAGGACACAGCTTTCATTTGGCTACCATCGCACACTGGAATCTGGGGAAATGAAAAAGTAGATCAACTAGCAACTAAAAGCCGTATCAACTTAAAAGATACTACAAAAATTACAAAATATCCTTATAGCGACATGAAACATTTGATTAAAGTTCATTGCAATAACATTTGGCAAAATTACTGGGAAAATTCAGTAACCAAATTAAACCCAATATGCCCAAAAGTGAACAGCTCTTTGAATAACCCCACAAGTAGACGAGGTCAAGTAATTATCAACCGTTTAAGAATTGGTCATACTGCTGTTACACACAAATTTTTAATCAGTAAAGATCCAGCACCAATTTGCAACAACTGCTCCACGTCATTGACAGTGAAACACTTCCTGTTTGACTGCCCATGTTTCCAAAATCAAAGAAGAATGCATGGAATTTCAGACGACTTCAAATCCATCCTGACTGATAAAAATTTAAATGTATTGTTGTGAATTTATTAAAAGGTTCAATATTTATAACACTTACGGATTTAATTTATTTCTTTATTTATATTAACTTATCTGACAATAATTTATTATATCCGTACGTAACAAATTCGCGAGCGCGGGTCTTGAGAATTAACTGTCCCTTCCAAATAAAGTTCCGTTATTATATACCAGTGCCGTTATCTCGAAAACTCTAAAACCTTCGATGGCGAAACGGTAAAGGCAAACTGGATTTCCCTCGCATCGGTTCTGGAAGGTCGCTCAGGTAAATCGGAGTCTCTCGTAAATTCTAAAACATATTAGAATATAAACATGTTTACAGGTTAAACCTATGACTCATATTTTTACGTAACAGTATTAAATTATTTAAGAGATATAAAATTGTGTTATACTATTTAATGTACATGATCATATTAAAATTATCGTGTTTGTCATCCCACTAATAACCCTGCGTGGTTGATGTGGAATAAGTGTTTTAAATAAAAAAAACTGTAACGTTTAAATTACAGCAAACTATTCTAAGAAAGTTTTTTTTTAAATGGGACATATTAAATCAATTAAAATAAAATTATATGTTATTCATGCTGTCAGAAAAATAAAGCCCAGCAGGCGTTGAATGTTAAAAATCCAACTCAGCTAAAAGGTGGAAGAAAATGCATTTTAAGAACGGCGATCCAACAGTTCCATTAACGGGACCCTATCGGCATTGTAATAAAATGTATTAATGTAACGATAAGAAAGAAAGGTCTTCACATCAGGTGCTAAAATCTTTAATTTCACCTGCGAAGTGGTGCTTGTCATTAAGATACGATCGATGTTTCCGCTTCGTATTAGACATTTTATTTTTTTAAAAATGAATTGAATATGGTAATACAATGAAATAATAAGTATAAAATAATTACAAGTTACAGAGTGGTACCATATCTTCAGTGTAAACCTTATTAGTTTTTTTGAGTGTTTTCCGTAAATTCATGTACTTATGGATACGAGATATACTCGGTTCGCTATTCCCAGTCCGAACTGTCTAGTGAATTTAGTAATTATTTTTTTGCGAAGTTAGTTACTTTTTGACAGACTAAAAGTGGCTGGAAATTACTATACAACCAAGCACACGTACTCATAGCCAATATTAATAGTAAACAAACTAAATAGTAAATAAAATAGAACTTTGCGAATTACCGACAATTAATATTTATTTATCTGCACCATATAATAAATAGTTATGTTAAATTATAACAACTAAAATATATTTTTTAAATATATACTACCCAAAATTTGATAGGTTTAGTATACACTTCCACTATTTAGAATAATTCTTCTTTTTTTAAAGAAAGAAGTCTGCAATAGTAGGATACTTGAGCTATTAATACTGAGAAGTAGGAATTGTTGTGTTATAGGTTTCCGACAATGAATCTGTCAAAATATGCCCGAGCTAAGTGAATGGAGTATATCTATCTATATAAAAGGCTATGATGACAAGTCACACCGTTTGTCCAGAAAACTAACGACGCCATCTAGGAAAGAAATCTGAACTACTACCATTTGACATTTCAATCATATTTTGTTTTTGAAACGATACGTTTAATTAATAATACAAAAAATATGAATTACATATTAATATAATTAATAATAATTAATTTTAATAATATTTTTTAGGTAGAATTTAATACAAAATAATTTAAAGCTTTATGTTAGTTTAGATTTAAAGTCCTAACGCCATCTGAACAAAGAAATTGAACTACTGACATTTCAACCTATGAGTCAATGATATTTTGTTTTTGAAACTGTACGTTAATAAATAATATTATTAATATTGTTAAGGTACGATTTAATACAAAATAATTTAAAGTTTTATGTTAATTTAGATTTAAAATTCTAGCGTCACCTAGGAGAAAAATTTTAACGGATAAACTGACAGATAAAATAATTAAAATTATCTGACATTATAAAATATAAAATATTTATTTAGTGCCAAATAAAGTACTGAACAAAAAGTTATTTGGAAAATAAATCGTGTTTATTGTAGTTCGTTATTATGTTGTAGGTTATCGAGAAATCAAAAATATAACCTAAATATTGTTGTTTAGTGTAGGTTAGAGACATGGATATTAAAAGATTTAATGAAATCGGAGAGTATGATCAGTATGATGTTTAATGTTGTAGCATAAATAATTTCCTTATAACTATCGAATAGTTATTGTATAAGATTTATTTGGTACGCCCCTGGCTGTTAAGCTGGTATGTATAAAAATTCCTTGAAGTTTGGTTATACAAGTGATTTTGGGATACAATTAAGAAAAATTTTAACTGCGTTGTTAAATAATTGTCATATTTACGTTTTAATTTCTATAATTCTGAAAGCCCAGCACCCTTAAGGTCCTTCTTCTTCTTTAAGTGCCGTCTCCCGATCGGAGGTTGGATATCATCATCACTATCTACTGCTGCTCTGAAAAGTTCTATAGAACTGCATTTAAACCAGTCCCTTAAATTCTTCAACCATGACACTCTCCTTCTTCCTATACTATACTCCTTCCTCCTCTTATCTTTCCCTGTATTATCAGCCTTAGCAGTTCATATCGCTGTCTCCTCATTACGTGTCCCAGATATTGCAACTTTCTTATTTTTATTGTGTTTATTATTTCGCATTCTTTACCCATTTCTCGCAACACTTCCGTGTTAGTTTTCTTCTGTGTCCAAGCTATTCTAAGCATCCTGCTGTTGTAGCATTTTAAATTTATTGGAATCCCCTCGTATATGTGTTAATTGAAATCCCCTTATATATGCATTAGAATAACGAAGAATTTTTTCAATGTTTCTTAGTTCGTATCCTTCAATTTAAAACCCATATAATCTTTCGTTCTTTTTTTAGGTCGCCGCCGCCGATAATAAATAATTTTATTGTTTATTTATGTCACAGGCGCAAATTCTTTGATGTTTCTTTGTTCAAACCGCCCGATATTGCGTTTTCAAATTAATTTACGTCTTAATTTCCGTTGTGTTTAGTTTATACGCTAAGTGCTTTGTTTGTTCTAACTTATGCGAGCAATTTTTAAAGATAATTTCGTCACTTTCTTGGAGCCGCGGTGAAGAGCGGCCAACGTCATGTCCAAATTCAATTTGAATTTGTAGTTTTCTGTTTTTGTCCCTTTTCAGGGAAATCTTCGTCTTTCATTATGGAAATCAATTTTAGTAGCAGTTAATCAGAGGCAGAGTCATAAGTTTTGTGCTCAGTGCCGGCTTCCGCCTCAAATGGTCGATCCAATTTGCAGTGTGAGATCCAGTCCCTTTTGTTCGTGTGTTCGTGTCCAGGATTCAACTCCATCCACGTCAGATTTTCGTTCCAGATTATGGAGTTGGCTTCCCTTTGTTCCAGAGTTTCGTTCTTGCAGTTTCAGTCCAGAGATGTAACAAGTTTCAGAGTTATGTGCGAAATAGTGAAATCCAGGTAACATTTTTTTTGTGTAAATTTAAAGTAAAGCAGACATTTTTTAAAAAAAGTAATAATTGCTTTCATACAAAAAAGAATTTGTAATATTTAAAGTAGTAAATTTTATGGTTTGACTTTAGCTGTCAATTTATTTGTTCAGTTTTTTTAATTGTTCAGTTTTTTTAAATTTAATGTTAATTTATGACAGCCCGTTTTAGCATTTTTGAGTATTTTTTAACACACAAGTTTTTGTAGTATCTTCAACTCCTGGAAATTGTAAACAGATGACACATGTAAGTTTTTTTTGTATTTTTGTATTTTGCCGCTATTGTTCTTATATTTTTGTATTGTCTTTTTTTGAGCATTCTTGTGTTCTCTATATTTTGTAACTGTTTGTGGTTACACAAAAATAAATGTTAAATTTTGTTTCCTAAAATTTGTTTATTTTTTTTAACTAACCCTTTTTAAGTTTAATTGTAATAGGTATAATTAGGCACCTCAAGTGGCGCCCTATATTAAATTTCTTGAGGTGTTTCCTGTTTCGTTTTGTTTTTGTTTGTCCCAAGAGATTTATGACCCTTTATTTCATTTTTCTGTAGTTGCCCCAATCCAAACCCCCTTGTCTTTAACTTATCCACGACCCCAGCTCTCCTACCAAAGCCTGAGTGCCCGTTCGCACAAGTAGCGTTTATTTTGCTTACCCTATCTTCCTCCCAAGAATTTCTATCCCCCATCTTCTACCCCTAATAGTAATACCACTATGGTAGGCAAAATATTATCGTTACACTGTAACACCACATTTCAATGGACTATAACTTATTTATGTGTTCTTGCTTTAATGTACAAGTACCAGCTTTCAAGTTCATATTGCAGTATCGAAAACACGTAGCATCTCAGTGCTCTTACTCTCAGTTCTAATCTAAGGTCTTTGTTGCAGAGAATTGTTTTCATTTTTACAAACACATTTCTTGCTATTTCTATCCTGGCTCTTATTTCGGTTGTTTGATCATTATTGTCTGAAATCCAGGTTCCTAGGTATTTGTATTTATCAACCTTTTCTATCGGTACATTTCCCAAATGTATGTTTGTTGGTATATTTGTTTTCTTTGCTATTATCATGTATTTGATCTTTTTATATTTATTTTTAGTCCATATTTTTCAAGATCCTCCTTTTCAATCCTTCAAGAAGTACAAAAAACTACTAGGCAAACTACCTTTAACATTTAATTTTAAGATCTGTCAATAAAAGTTTAACCAGCGTTAATCTCATTAAATAAAACTTTAAAGGTGTTTCTTTTTAAAGTTAATACTTATAACATGGAGTGGAAACACACGGATTTTGTAACTTTGGCATTGCACTTGTTAATTGATCCACAAAATACTCTACAAATTAGCAGTAAGGTATTCAATTTTCACTCAATACACTCGTTAAAATTATAGTAAACAAATAAACATTTACAAATGCTATATTTATTATGACAGAATATAAGTTAGAAGCACCAGTATTTTCTTTTTCTTAGTTTTATCGGTAGGTTCAATTCTATTTAGTGTAAATCTTGAAACAATCGACTTATAGTACTGCTTGTATGTGGTGAATATATTTATAGCTTATAACAAATCAAAGTTGACAGTAATTCAGTTGTTAATACGGTGTGCGAGCAAAATGACGTTTCTATTTAGTAGAAACTGATGAATCATCTTTTCAATCATCAATCAACCTGTTGAGGAAGGAATCTTTAGTTTGTAAAAGGTTGGAGAGCTGTCGCACCGGCTGAGAAACAGAGTGACATGTAATGCTAATCGTTCTACTCCTACAGTTTATACTTGTTACAAATTGTAACAGATGGGACAAACAATCTAAATAATGATACGGTATTTCTTGGACCATTATGATATATCCGGATTTTTATTCCTTTTTGGACACTTAAATATTTTACGAGGGTTACTCTATAAATGCAAAAACAAAATTATCATCATCATAAACAAAATATATTCTTGTAAACAAGACAATCATAAAACATCATACCGAGCGATAAGAAGTATTCACTTCAAAAACTATCAAAAACTACAAAAAATGTTGAGTCTAGTGCTACAATATTTGCTGACCACGCTAAATAAAGAATTACAGTGTGTAATTTTAATCCATATTTTTTATAATTTAGAATATTAACCACATTTAACTCTCCTTACTTTGCTTTTCTTCACTTTTCTCTTTGAAACAGTCACTCAAGCATTTGACTCCCATTTTTATGGAGGTTATTTTTTTTTATTTAGAGAATGTCGAATCAACCATAGGTTATTTGTCACCTCGGGGGAACAATTAAGGGTCTAACCACCTTCTGTTGTCTCCGGGTGCTCTGTAGAGAGCTTCGAATATACTGTCGAGAGCTCCTCTACTTAAGTCCATTTTCGGGTTATGGACTTGGAAAATATTTATCTTCGGTCTCTTTCTGTTCTGTAAGATATTTCTTACATGACAATTTCTTCGTCGAAATAAAAACACCAAGTTAAGTTGAAACTATTATGCAGGGAGCAGAGCCCCGAGAGCACTAAGCTCTCGGAGAGCCCGTGAGGGACTGACCTGGCTGACCTGAAAATCGCCAATATTTATATGCGCTGTTCGAGCGATAAATAGGGATTTCCAGGTTAAGAGCCAATGGGAAAATTCGAGGCGGGGCGATGCGCATCGAAATGGGTACTAATCCACAGACTATCGCATTCGATGACATATTAGCGACTACCTAAGATATGTTATACATTGTGATATATGTATAGACTTAATATATCCTCTTTATATTCAAGAGAATTAAAGACAATATTTACTCCCCAACAAAAATCTTTTGTCCGATCAATCCAAGACAACATTTGAAATGAACAACACGGTATTTATGAAATTCCTTGTGCAGGCTGCCCCCGATCTTAGGTAGGCCAAACAAATCGTAGAATCTAAAATAGGATTTATGAACATTCCATTTCTGTTCGCAATTCCGATTCAACTTCAACTCTAGGTCAACACCATCTTCATACAGGTCACAAAATTAATTATGAAGACTCCGGAACCATAGCTACCATCCGCTTCTCCAAATCGATAGAAATTAAAACAAGGCAATATTGCCTTAATGGAAAAGATGATGGCATCCGGTTACCTTCGAATCAAAATCCCGTCATTACGAATCGAATCCTATTAACTCTAAGTTGGTTTGCAACTGGTTACATAATCTGATTCGGATCAGAAAAAGTAAGTTTACCTACTTATCAAGGGAGAGCCAAAAGAAACATTCGCGCTAAGAGGAGATCCAAATAATTACTAGATATGAATGGGAATGATCTGCGAATTAACGTAGGTCTCCTAACAGGACACTATCAGCACATGAATAAAATCGAACTGACACAAAATACGGATTGTTGGTTTTGTCATGTCGAAGACGAGATGGCGGAACACTTTCTGCCCAGGGTTAGATATGATAAGGCTTAATATATTTGAACGTTATCAACTCGATCCAACTTGATATCAAGTTTCACCAGAGGCCATAATGGACTTTGTTAAAAAGGCTGGGCTAAAAGGACAACTTTAACCTAGGGATGAGCCACAATAGACCCCTTAGGTCGAGTGGTAGTTTTGTTGAGTAGAAACGTGGTAGTCTTCATCTTAAATGTTTTTTCTTTTAATCGCCCATTCATCTCCTAATGCTAGTCATTTATAATTTTGAAGTTTATACTAAAAATTATAATTGAACTACAAAATATTTTTTCAATTTTATTATTGAACATAATGTATTTGCAAAAGTTGTAACATAATCATTCCGAATGTGTATCCATAACAGTGTAAATCATTCCAAGGTTAGGATTCCAAGTATCTTACCACACAATTTAGTGCTAAAAAATCAAAAATAATATTAAAATTCTAAAGTTTAATTTACTAAATAACAGAATATGTTATTTCTAGTTAAAAATTATAAACCTTTAGATTTTTAAGCAAAAATATGTCATATTTTACCTTAAAAGTTCTATTGGTTTGACTATAAATCAAAAATAGTTGGTACTATATACAATTAGGTGAATAATCGACATCAAATATTACTTTAATCCTACTGTTGGTGCCAGTTTGTATGAAAATTATTGGATATTTTCTTGCTGAGAGATTCATTAGAGAGAATAACAAGTTCTCATGAAAAGAAAAAAAAAAGAAAATAAGAAAGACTTTTGATGGCATGAAGTGCTAATTTTAAAAGTCATGCTGAAACAATGTAGACAACATCTCCACTGATGAGAGAATTGTGAGGAAGACAAAGAACAAGACTGTATAAAATAATGGATGCAATAAGTCGCAGTATATAGATAGACCAAATATCACACTATAGAAAATTATCAGTGTTTTGCTGTATAACTGTATTGTGACACTATCAATATCTCCTGAAATGAACGAAATCCAAAG